>NC_047086.1:21246082-21562471 GCF_902459505.1 Geotrypetes seraphini
GCAGAGGATTGATCTAGAGAGATCATCAGCACCTGCTTAAAAGAATTGAATACTCTATGAATATATGATAAGAACATAAGCAATGCCTCCGCTGGGTCAGACCTGAGATCCATCATGCCCAGCAGTCCACTCACGCGGCGGCCCAACAGGTCCAGGACCTGTGCTGTAATCCTCTATCTATACCTCTCTATCCCCTTTTCCAGCAGGAAATTGTCCAATCCTTTCTTAAACCCCAGTACCGTACTCTGCTTATTATGTCCTCTGGAAGCGCATTCCAGGTGTCCACCACACGTTTGGTAAAGAAAAACTTCCTAGCATTCATTTTGAATCTGTCCCCTTTCAACTTTTCCGAATGCCCTCTTGTTCTTTTATTTTTCAAAAGTTTGAAGAATCTGTCCCTCTCCACTCTCTCTTTGCCCTTCATGATCTTGTAAGTCTCTATCATATCCCCTCTAAGTGTCCTCTTCTCCAGGGAAAAGAGACCCAGCTTCTATAATCTCTCAGCGTATGAAAGGTTTTCCGTCCCCTTTATCAGACGTGTCGCTCTCCTTTGAACCTTCTCGAGTAACGCCATATCCTTCTTAAGGTACGGCGACCAATATCGGACGCAGTACTCCAGATGTGGGCGCACCATCGCCCGATACAACGGCAGGATAACTTCTTTCTTTCTAGTTGTAATATCCTTCTTGATTATACCTAGCATTCTATTTGCTCTCTTAGCGGCCGCTGCGCACTTTGCCTTCGGCTTCATTGTTATGTCCACCATTACCCCCAAGTCCCTTTCTTGGGTACTCTCATTCAATAATATCCTTCCCATCGTAAAGCTGTACCTCGAGTTTCTGCTTCACACATGTAAGAACATAAGAAGTTACCTCCGCTGGGTCAGACCAGAGGTCCATCGTGCCCAGCAGTCCGAACCCGCGGCGGCCCATCAGGTCCATGACCTGTCAGTGGTCCCTGAGCTCATCCTATAACCTATCACTACTTCTATCTGTACACCTCAATCCCCTTATCCTTCAGGAATTTATCCAAACCCACTTTGAATCCCTGTATTGTGTTCTGTTCAATCACAGCCTCCGGGAGTGCATTCCATGTGTCCACCACTCTCTGGGTGAAGAAGAACTTCCTGGCATTGGTTCTAAACCTGTCCCCTTTCAGTTTCTCTAAGTGCCCCCTTGTACTTGTTGTTCCCCACAGTCTGAAGAATCTATCCCTATCTACCTTATCTATGTCTTTCAGGATCTTAAAAGTTTCTATCATGTCTCCTCTAAGTCTCCGCTTTTCCAGGGAGAACAGCCATCTCGTCGCCCATTCCCCTAGTTTGTTCAAGTCTTTTTGCAATTCTTCGCAGTTCTCTTTAGTCCGAGCTCCACTAAATAGTTTGGTGTTGTCCGCAAATTTTATTATCTCACACTTCATCTACGAGTGCTGTTTCAATACTATGATTATTACGAAATGCTGTCTGAAGCGCATGTAAGACATTTGTTTTATCACCAAAATCTTAGAGTGTACAATAGTATTCACAATTTTTGACATAAAAGGAAGGATAATTACCTAGATCCAGAATATCCTTAGAATTATCTTTGACTTTTGGACCTAGAAACGTATGCTTCCATAGTTTTGGAAAAATACCGGTCTGACGACTGGACTGAACTATCAAATGTATAAATGGTAATAGTGATTCAAGTGATCAATTAAGAAGACCGGAAGGAATAGGATTAGCTGTGGGGAGGTTGTGGTAAGAAGTTTGGATATAGTTCTAGATAGTTGTTGTAAGTAGAGAATGACACGGTGGATGTTACCTGTGGCTAGCCGTGAGTAGCCGCGGGTAACCCGCCAAAACGGTGGAGGGGAAAGGTGCTCACCGCAGGTATGGGGACAAGGCCATCCACCACCCCGTAGAGTGGTGAAATGCCTTGTCCCTGCAGTTAAGGGAGGAAATTTGTGCGGTCCCCTCCCTCCCCCTTACCTTTGTGGCACGTTTTAAGATTTCAGTCTTGTTGAAAGCGCCGTAACGTATGTACAGTCGTGCCTGTGTGGGTGGAAGGTTCTCCTCTGACGCAACTTCCGGTTGCGTCAGGAGTAGCTTCCGCCCGCACGCGACTGCACGAACATCCGACGGCTTTCAATAAGACTGAAACTTTAAAACGCTCTGTGAAGGTAAGTGGGAGGGAGGGAGATGCATGGACCATGCGAGGGGTGCTAAGAGGGCAGGGGGGACGGGGGGGTGAAGGAGATGGTGGTCCAGTGACGGGGCCAGATTTTTTCCCTGTGTCATTCTCTAGTTGTAAGCTAGGCAGGTTCAAATTTTACTACGTAAAAGATGGCCTGGCATATTGCCATTTGTATTCAACATCCGATTGTTATTGTTAAGAAACAAACTCCTTATGCTCTGTATTTTACTTTGATAAACAACTTCTAGATCTTGTGCTGCAGGTAAAGATGAATTTAGGACTTTAGGCTCATGGTATATTGTAAAGTTTTCAAGGTCTTATATAGAATTGATGTATTTGGCGCTTTCTTTATTTTATTAGAATAATAAGAATTTTTACTAGCCCAATAGCTTTTTTATAAGAATTAGCCGTAGATTTATATGAAAGTACTTGTCTTTTCAATTTTAAAAGGTCTTCAGTAAACCATGGATTTCTATTTTTTGTCACCTGATACTGTCCACAAGGTAATTGTGGAGCAATTTTTTCCAGTACCTGCTTGGAAGAGATTACAATCTAACTCGGACAGACAGACATGACATAGAGGGTTGGCAGTGCAGAACTCAAGGAGGAGAGTGAGGAGTTGAAAGCAGTCTCAAAGAGGTAGCTTTTTAACTTGGACTTGAACACTACCAGAGACGGGGCCCGCGATAGGGATTCAGGCAGTGTTTTCCAGGCATACGATGCAGAAAGAACAGAGTCTGGAGTTGACAGAGGAAGAGAAGGGCACAGATAGGAGGAATTCCCCCACCCACCCTGCAAGCTTCACTCAACTGGTAACATAGGGAGAGAGAAGTGAAGAGAGATATGGGCAGCTGAGTGAATGCATTTGTAGGACAGTAAGAGGAGTTTGAATTGTATTCGGAAACGGATGAGAAGCCAATGAAGTGACTTTAGGAGAGGGGTAACTTGTACAGTGGCTCTCATGGAATATGAGTCATGCAGCTGAATTCTGGACAGATTGAAGGGAGGGAAGATGGTAGAGTGGAGGACCTGAGAGTAGCAAGTTGCAGTAGTCTAAGCGTGAGGTGATATGGCTGTGGGTAAGGGTTTTGGTAGTTTGCCGAGAGAGGAAAGGTCGGATTTGGGGGAAGTGACAAGTTTTAGCGATCTGTTGTATCTGGGCAGAGAAGGAGAGAGAGGAGTCAAAGATGACCCTAAGATTACGAGCAGACAAGATGGGGAGGATGAGAGTGTTGTCCACAGAGACAGAGAACAGGGGAAACAGGGAGGTGGGTTTAGGTGGGAAGTTGAGCAGCTCTGTTTTAGCCATATTCAGTTTTAGATGGCAGTGAGACATCCAGGCAACAATGTCAGACAGACAGGCTGAGACTCGGGTCTGAGTTGCAGTAGAGATGTCCAGTGTGGAAAGGTAGATCTTGGAGTCATTAGCTATAGGTGATTCTAGCAGTGCTATAGAAATGATAAGTAGTAGTACTGGAAACCAAGGGAGGAGGTCAGTGCTCCAAGTGAGCAGGTGTAGATTGAGAAGAGGAGTGGTCCCAGGACAGAGCCTTGAGGTACACAATCGATAGCGAGATGACTATGGAGGAAGAACCACCTTTGCAGACACTGAAGTTGCGATGGGAGAGATAGAAAGAAAACCAAGAGAGAGCAGAATCCTGGAATCCCAGCAAGGGCAATGTATCAAGGAGCAGGCGGTGATCAACAGTATCAAAAGCAGCAGATAAATCGAAAAGGATGAGGATAGAGTAGAGACCTTTGGATCTGGCCAGGAACAGTTTACTGAAAATTTTAGTAAGGGCGATTTCTGTGGAATGCAGCAGGCGATATAGGATGGCTGTTGCTGTTCTAACAGTAGGCTCATCTGTCCCACCCTAAGCTCGGAGGACTGCTTTGATATATCCCACATGTTCAGGAATGGAGTGTCTGTTGCACAGAAAGAAAGATTAGGTTCTTACCTTGGTAATTTTCTTTCTAGTAGACAGACATTCCATTCCTGAAGCCCACTCTGTCAGATGTTCATTTGCTTACTTACTGCCTCAAAGGTGCCGGGGAATCCTATTTCTTTTCTTTGTCCAGCCTCGACATGGATAGAGAATGTGACTGCTGTGTTGAAGAAGCTAGGGGCTATCTATAAAATCTCCCACACTGTTAGTGCAGCTTGCGCTCAAGTTGGTGACTTGTTTGTTTTTCACCTTGTTATGTATTGCAAATGGTTAAGTTTGGTTTATCTGTTACATGTTTAACAATATGAAGAGAGCAGACATGTTTCTCGGGAAGTGTCCCCATACCCCTCCCTATTCTATTTCCTCTCCAGGGCTGACCATCTGCTTTGGTACTTTAGGAGAGGGGTAATGTGCGTATAGTGACTCTCTTGGAATATGAGTCATGCAGCCAAATTCTGGACAGATTGAAGGGGAGAAAGATGACAGAAGCGGAAGACCTGAGAGTAGCGAGTTGCAGCAGTCAAAGCCTGATTAATTCCAAGATTCAAATTGGCGGATCTAAAATCTTATGGAAAACCTGGATCATTGCAGGCATTCGAACTCTAAATGACGTTATTTCAGATGGTAAACTGCTTGAATTTTCACAGCTGCAACATAGATTCGGTCTTAATAAATCACAAAGTTTTAAATGGTTGCAGCTGAAGCAGGCAATTCAGGTAGGGTTCCCTGAATGGAAAAATCTGAATAATCAATATAGTCTGGAGTTCCTTTGTTTTCAAGCGGATTTCCTGGGACATCAAGCCGCTTTGTGGTATAAATTATCTGGATATATGAATAAAAAACCAAAAAATGGTCTTAGAGACATTTGGAGTATTGAGGTAAGGCAGCAAATTTCTGCATCTCAATGGCCACGAATTTGGTCTTGGAGAATGAGATGTACAATGTCAGCATCTATGAGGCAAACTTGGTTCTTTTTGTTGCATAAAGCTTTTTGGACCCCAGGTCGTTTGCAAAAGTTAGATAGATCTAAGTCTAATAAATGCTGGCATTGTAATTTGGAAGTAGGGACATTGGATCATTTACTTTTTTACTGTCCCTGTATTTAGTAATGTAATGTTTTAATATTAATCATTTGTCAGTTTTAAAATGAATAAAGAATTAAAAAAAAAAAAAATCTAAGCATGAGGTGATGAGGGTGTGTATAAGGGTCTTGGAGGAATTGGAAAACATCTCAGAGGGATGGTAGGCCGAGCAAAAGAATGCTAATGAAGCTCCTACGAGAATTCTCACGAGAAGGGCTTGACTACCCACATGTTCAGGAATGGAGTGTCTACTAGAAAGAAGATAATGAGGTAAGAACCTAATCTTTCCATATTGTGGTGTGTGTGTTTGAGAAGTTTTGGCCTGTGTACATTCTGAAAAAACACTTTTTTTGCAATCCTCACACTAACCCTAACTGCCCGAGGGACTCTTCTCTAAATGTGAATAAGAGGGTGCACATTGTGAAGGAACCTGCATGCTGGATAAGCAAGCTCATTTTTGTAGGTAAAACACTATTACCTACAGGAGTGGCTTTGAGAATTTCCCTCTTTTAGAGGGAAGGGGTAAATTATATAAGTGCACAGATGAGTAGAAAGTACGTACATACTTTTTATCCGTACATGCTTCACCACATTTTCAAAGTAGAAGCAATTGTGCACATCCACTTTGAGAATCACCCCAGGAAAATTATATTGCTTATGTTTCCCTCTGCTTTTAAAGATTCTTCAGTATTTCTGGATTAAATTCTGTTCATATGGTCAAATATTCCAAAATATTGTGCCTCAGGGATGTTGGCTCAGTGACTAACCTTAGGATTATGAAGGCTATATGTGTATAAATTTATTCATGTATAAGGTAGACAGTCTCATAACAGACTGTTACTTGCATAAAGCAGTGCTTTACCCTCAGAAATGCTTTTTAAAATTTTTATCTATATGAAAACAAAATACATGAAAATAAAAATACACATCCCCTCCTTATTCATGGGTTCAGAACTTGTGACTGGTTATTCGCAGTTTTCATCTGGGTGACCCATCCCTGCTTCCTAGACCTCTCCCCTTACTTGCTTTTTAAAACCTGGTGGTCTAGCCATGAAGCAGGGTAGGAGCAATCTTCCTACACTTCTGCCCTTTGTAGAACTGGTAACAAAAATGACTGCTATGAGTTCCTATGAACTCACAGGAACTCACAGCAGCCATTTTTGTTCCCGGCACTGCACAGGGCAGGAGCGTAGGAAAATCGCTCCTGACCTTCTTCACTGCTAGACCACCAGGCTTTAAAAAGTACAGTTAGGAGGTCGTGGGGGTGGGTCAGAGTCGGCCCTAAAGTTATTCATGGGCCGGCTTTGCCCCTAACCCCTGTGAATATGGAGGGAGACATGTATACTAAAATATAGATTCAAGCCTCCAAACGTTTCCCTTGATCTTAGGTGTAGTCTATGGAGCTAGGATCTAATATAAAAAACCTACCAGTATGTCCCTTCTTCATTGGTCATATGTAAGGCAGAATATACATCCTAGCTGTTCTTTCTCAGTATTGCTTTCTATTTATTCCCAGCATCTTTTCCATCATTTTGTTTTGTAATTCCTCAGGTGTTATGATTGCAATGAGCAGCTTTCAACACATTGCAACAAGAAGTCCTTGACTCAGATGGTGGATTTTCTTCAGAAACATGCCAGCAGGGCTGAAACAGGTATGTTGCTTTGTTTCTAGTAAGATTTTTTTGCTTGTGATGTATTTTTTTGGAATGGGATGATTCATCGCGGGAGGTTTAAGCACTACTGCAATGAAATGTCTGCTGAATCGTCCCTTCCGTTAGGAGTGCTTGAGGGAGATGACACACCTGTTGCACTAGAAAGAAAGATTAGGTTCTTACCTTGATAATCTTCTTTCTTGTAAACGTGTGTCATTCTGGAACCCCGCCCAGTCAGCCTTACAATGTTCCTGCTTACTGTCTCAACCAAGAATGTCTGTTTTCAGAATGATGTTAATGTCAGTTTGACTATAGGGAGATGAAGAAGTATAAGGCACAAAATTCGCTGAGGTATGTAGCACTCCATAAATGTTTTTGCTTGTTGATATTTTCCTCTCATACATTCTGGTTATTAACAGTGTTAATATACTTGTTGCAGAGCAGACAGAACACTACTTTGTTTTCAGGGAACTTCCCTGTGCCCTTTGTCCATATGTTTATAGGGGTTATTTCCCACTTTGGTACAAACTGAAGAGGGCAGCACAGCACACTGGATAAGGAGGAGGAGTTCAAAACTGTGATCGATACCTTCTGCATAGCTTGTGGGTTCAGACTAAATACTCATCCATCCAGAATGACACAAAATGGGTATTCAGTCTGAACCCATCCATCCAGAATGACACACCTATTTACAAGAAAGATTATCGAGGTAAGAACCTAATCTTTCTTTAATGAAGCCAGAGAGGGAGTGCATCACATTGCTGGAGGAAAATTATTCCAGATGTATGAAATAAGAGAGTCTGGGAATTGGTACTGGAGGATAATCCTTTGTATTCACTCTATTTTTTTATTTTAAACCAGAGATGGTATCAGCTTCTCATCTCCCCATATTCTTTAGCACTCTCCAGACCAGTAGAGGTTAACTTTACGAATGGGTATATATCTAATCATGACCAGCAGGTGGAGACTGAAAACAAAACTTTGGGACAGTATATCCTAGCCCCTCCTCTCTATTTCCCTCAGTCTTCTTTCAGTCTCCAGCAGGTGTTGAGTGATCTGTACCCATCTCCCTTGGTAGGGCTGTTGGAATTTGTTTAGGGGGTTTATTGTCCCTGTTTTTAGCCGGACGGAGCTTGGGCGGACTCTGTTTGGGGGTTCGTCCGACCTCGGGGGTGTTAAACCCGGCGGGTCACGAGCGGGGTCCCTCCCCCCACTTCCTCCACCTCCCCACATTTTTTTAGAGGAGCCTCAGCAGTAAGCCTTGCCCCCTAAGTCAAGCAAGGCATATTGCTTCGAGAGCCTGTGGAGTCTATTCTGTAAAAAAAAAAAAAAAAAAAATCCTGAGGTAGTGCTGGTCTGAAGGGTTGTTTCCCTTTAAGAAAACTGTATTTTACTGTATTTTTTCATGTAACCAGCACTTTTTTATAGCTAGGTCGCGTATGGAGCAATTGTGCCCTTCTCCGGGGGAGTAGGACACAATTTTAGTCCAGCCGCGAGGCACTCGCGGCCGGCCTGAACTCGGCGGTTTGGGTCGGTGAGGTGGTGGAGCTCCGTCGGCAGCGGCTGCAGGCGCCCAGAGCTCCCCGCCGATGGTGCCTCGCGAGTCGGCTTGGAGCAGTGGGGAAGCCCGGTCTTCCACAACCGCCCACGGAGGGATTCCCCGAAGGATTCCCTCTCAGCTGATTTTTTGACAGCTGATGCCGGCTTGCCTGCTTTAGCGGCTGAGACTATTCAGGTTTCTCAGCCGCTTCAGGCTATGGGGGGAGCTTTTTTGGCGGGAAAACCGCCATCTTCTCTGTCTGGCCCCTCCATTTTGTCTTCCACCTCAGGTGACCTTCCCCCTGTTTTGACTATGCAGGGGCAAGGTTCTGCTGGGTCCCCTGCTGTGGCAGGGAGTCCCTTGGGACCCTCGGGGGGTTTTTCTCCTGAATTTTTCTTTTCTTTATGCAGAGCCTATTTTCAGGCGGCTGGGGGTCCCGGTTGCGCCCAGGGGGTTTCGGGGGGTGGGTTTTCCTCCGCGCTCCCTGCGGCTTTGCCTCTTTCGTCTGGCGTGACGTCCCCTCCGCCGCCTCCCTTGTCCAAGCGTCCGCGGGTGTCGTGGGACGAGAATTTGTGGTCGGAGGAACGGGTCGGTCTGGAGGAGGACCTGGACCCTTCTGAGGAGTTCCAGGACTCTCTGGAGGGGACGGAAGCTGGCGGCGGGTTGTCTGATTTCCCGTTCTCCAGTGACGAGGCGTCCGTGGTGCGCCTTTTTCAGAAAGATGAGCTGCCTGACCTTATTCAGCAGGTTTCTTCGGTTTTGCGTTTTGAGGACGCGCCGCCGGAGACTCCGCGTGTGGGGGACCCCCTGTTACGGGGGATCCGTTCCGTTTCCCGCTCTTTTCCTATGCATCAGGATATTCGGGATATTATTCTGGAGCAGTGGAAAACGCCGGAGACGCCGTTTCGGCTGGCGCGCAGCATGGCTCGCCTGTATCCCATTCCGGAAGGGGATCGGGCTACGTTAGCTTCGCCAGTCGTGGATGCGGTGGTCTCGGCAATTTCCAAGCGGCATACTGTGCCTGTTGAGGGCGGTTCTGCCTTGCGGGACTCTGAGGAGCGCAAATTGGAGAGCATCCTTAAGCAAAATTTTCAGGTCTCTGCCTTTGGGGTCCAGGCGGCTATTTGTGGGGGACTGGTCGCTCGCGCCGTGTTTCGGTGGGCGGAGCGGGTCTTGGATCGAGAGTCTGACGACTGGTCTCTGGTGGATCAGGAGGTAGCGAAGATTGAGATGGCGGCCTCATTCCTCTCAGATGCTCTATATGACTTGGTGCGGATCTCGGCTAAGTCTATGGCTTTTGGCGTGGCCGCAAGGCGTGTGTTGTGGCTGCGCGCTTGGGCGGCGGATGCTGCGTCCAAAGCTAAGCTTACTAAATTTCCCTTTCGGGGGTCGTTTTTGTTTGGAGAGGACTTGGATAAGTTGATTCAGACTTTGTCGGACTCGAAAGTTCCCCGTCTGCCGGAGGACCGTGCCCGTCCGGCGTCTCGGGGGGGTGCGGCCCGGGGGCGTTTGCGGGATTTTCGCAAGTATCGCCCTGGGCGTGGGGCTGCTTCTTTCCAGTCTCCGGGATTTTCCCGGGGTCGGTTCTTCCAGCGCATGCAGCCCTTTCGGGGGGCCCGTCGGGGGGCAGGGAATCCCTCCGCCGGTTCCCCCGCTTCCCGTCCTGCACAATGACGCCTTGCCGGCGCCCCCTTTGGTTCCGGTGGGGGCCCGGCTGCGTGAATTTTTCCCCAAATGGGCCGAGATCACGTCCGATCAGTGGGTCCTGGAGGTGGTGCGGGACGGTTATGCCCTGGAGTTCGCCCGCTCTCTGCCGGATTTTTTCCTCGCTTCTCCATGTCAGACTCCGGGGAAGACGCAGGCTTTTCGCCAGACCCTTCAGCGCTTGCTAGATCTCAGGGCAGTTGTTCCGGTGCCCCCTCCGGAGTGGGGCACGGGCAGGTACTCCATTTACTTTGTGGTGCCCAAGAAGGAGGGGACCTTTCGGCCCATCCTCGATTTGAAAGGGGTCAACAGGGCTCTCAAGATTCCCTCTTTCCGTATGGAAACTCTGCGGTCGGTCATTCTGGCGGTTCAGCCGGGGGAGTTTCTCACTTCTCTCGATCTGACGGAGGCCTACTTGCATGTTCCCATTCGGGCCTATCATCAGCGTTTCCTGCGCTTTGCGATCTTGGGTCGGCACTTTCAGTTCTGTGCGCTTCCCTTTGGGCTGGCCACGGCTCCTCGGACGTTCACCAAGGTGATGGTGGTCGTCGCGGCAGCCTTGCGGTCGGAGGGCATCCTGGTACACCCCTACCTGGACGACTGGTTAATTCGGGCAAAGTCGTTGCAGGAAAGCTCCCGGGTTACTGCTCGGGTGGTGGAGTTTCTCCGGTCGCTGGGCTGGGTGGTCAACCTTTCCAAGAATCGGTTGGTCCCGGCTCAGCGTCTGGAGTACCTAGGGGTGCTGTTCGACACCTCCTTGGGGAGGGTCTTCCTCCCAGAGGGCCGGGTGAGCAAATTGCAATCTCAGATTCGCCTGCTTTTGGCGTCCCGGTGTCCTCGGGCGCGAGATTTCCTCCGGGTCTTGGGGTCGATGGCGGCGTCCCTGGACGTGGTGAGGTGGGCGCGGGCCCACATGCGTCCTCTCCAGTATGCTCTGCTCCGGAGGTGGTCTCCCCAGAAGCACGGGATGGATGTTCCGGTCCCCCTGCGAGGCTTGGCGCGCTGCAGTCTGCGTTGGTGGCTCCAGACCCCTCACCTAGTTCAGGGGGTGGGTCTGGATCTCCCGCAGTGGACGGTGCTCCTGACGGATGCGAGTCTCCTGGGTTGGGGGGCTCAGTGTTTGGGTCACTCAGCTCAGGGCACCTGGTCCGCGGAGGAGGCCGCCTGGTCGATCAACGTGTTGGAGACCAGAGCGGTCCGTCTGGCGCTGTTGGTTTTCCACTCCCTGTTGCTGGGCAAGTCGGTCAGAGTGCTGTCGGACAATGCCACGGCGGTGGCTTAGGTCAATCGTCAGGGGGGCACCAAGAGCACTCAGGTGGCGCAGGAGGCGGCTCTGCTCATGGTTTGGGCGGAATCCCATCTGCTGGACCTCTCGGCCTCTCATATAGCCGGAGTAGAAAATGTTCAGGCAGACTTCCTCAGTCGTCACTTTCTAGATCCAGGAGAGTGGTGTCTCGGCGCCGAGGCGTTTCAGTTGATAGTGCAGGCTTGGGGGCAGCCCCTGATGGACCTGATGGCCACGGGTGGCAACGCCAAAGTGCCCCGCTTCTTCAGTCGTCGCAGGGACGGTCTGGCCGAGGGTCTGGATGCTCTGGTCCAGCAGTGGCCAACGGAGGGGCTGTTGTATGTGTTCCCTCCTTGGCCGCTGGTGGGCAGAGTGCTTCTTCGCATTGTTCACCATCCGGGTTTGGTGGTGCTGGTGGCGCCGGATTGGCCTCACCGTCCGTGGTATGCGGATCTGGTGAGGCACCTGGTAGCGGATCCTCTTCCTCTGCCTCTCTCGGACGACCTTCTGATGCAGGGTCCCATTCCCATGTTCGACCCATCTCCCTTCTGTCTTACGGCGTGGCTCTTGAAAGGGGTCGCCTTAGCAAGAAGGGATATTCAGACAAGGTGATCTCTACACTGTTGGGGTCCCGGAGGCTTTCTACCTCTCGGGCTTATGTGCGGGTTTGGCGTCTCTTTGAGGAATGGTGTCGGGCGCGGGGAGTGACCTCTTTTCGCGCTTATCTGCCTAACATTCTGGAGTTCTTGCAGGATGGCCTGGATAGAGGCCTGGCTTGGTCTTCTCTCCGGGTTCATATTGCGGCCCTGTCGGCCTTTCGAGGGTTGGTGTCAGGTCAGCGTTTATCGGCTCTTCCTGATGTGATTCGGTTTTTGCGGGCGGCCAAGTTGCTTAGGCCTCCCCTACGGCCCTCGGTTCCCTCTTGGGATCTTAATCTGGTTCTCTCTGTTTTGGTGCGTCCGCCTTTCGAGCCCTTGGACGACTGTTCTTTGAAGGACCTTACTTTGAAGGCGGTCTTTTTGGTGGCCATTACTTCTGCTAGGCGTGTTTCTGAGCTGCAGGCTTTCTCTTGTAGGGCTCCCTTCTTGGAGTTTTCTAGGGAGCGGGTCGTCTTGCGGCCTGTTCCTTCCTTTCTGCCGAAGGTTGTTTCTCCTTTTCATGTCAATCAATCGGTGGTTCTCCCGGTCTTGGGTGGTCGGGAGGGCTCTTCTGAGCAACGGCAGCTGCGCAAGTTGGATGTCGGTCGGGTCCTTCGCTCTTATGTGCAGCGGACCCAGGAATTCCGGAAGTCCGATCATCTCTTTGTCCTCCTGGCGGGTCCTCGTCGGGGAGCGGGCGCTTCTAAGGCTACTATTGCGCGCTGGATCAAGGAGACGATTGCTTCCGCTTATCTTCTGAAACAGCAGCCTGTTCCGGAGTTTCTCAAGGCTCATTCCACTCGGGGTCAGGCGGCTTCTTGGGCTGAGTCGTCGCTCGTGCCTCCAGTGGATATTTGTAAGGCTGCGGTTTGGTCCTCCTTGCATTCCTTTGTTCGTCATTATCGGGTTGATGTGCAGGCGCGTCGGGACGCGGTGTTCGGTGAGCGTGTACTGGTATCGGCCCTTCGGGGGTCCCGCCCGTGAGAGGGACTGCTTTGGTACGTCCCATTCGTAAAGTTAACCTCTACTGGTCTGGAGAGTGCTAAAGAAGGAGAAATTAGGTTCTTACCTGCTAATTTACTTTCTTTTAGCTTCTCCAGACCAGTAGAGGTCCCCACCCTGTCTGTTGTTGTTGTTGTTGGGGCTGTTGCGCGGGCAGTTTTTGGTTTTTGCTGCGGGTTCTAGTATTTTTCTAGGGCCGGGGAGAATTGAAGAACAGCGGCTGTGGCTCGGCTGGCTTAGCTGGCGAGCTGTGGGGACATTCTTCCTTCGGGAATTTCTCCTCTGCATTTTCCAACAGCATTTTGGGTATGTTATTTGTTACTCCTTTTGGAGTATTGTTTTTTCTCTCTGTTGTTTTCCAGTTCTTGGTTCTGCTTGGCTATTCGGCAGACTGAGGGAAATAGAGAGGAGGGGCTAGGATATACTGTCCCAAAGTTTTGTTTTCAGTCTCCACCTGCTGGTCATGATTAGATATATACCCATTCGTAAAGTTAACCTCTACTGGTCTGGAGAAGCTAAAAGAAAGTAAATTAGCAGGTAAGAACCTAATTTCTCCTTTTTCCCAAGGCCTCATCCATACAACTATGAACAGACCTTTAACACTCTAGATCAGTGTGTCTCAAACTGTGTTCCACGGCACAGTGGTATGCCTCGAAGAGATTCCGGGTGATCCATGAGAGATTCCAGAATTTTACTTTATTTTTAAAAATTCCCTTCATAAGTATACACTAGAATAGACACATTGTAAATGAATGGTCGGGTGACAACGGAGTGATTGTGAGAAACGATTCTTGATAAAGCGTTGAATACGCGAAACATGTTGGATCAGAGTTTCCCCGATCATAAAAACTGAGATAAGTCATAAACCTTTAGTACATATGTAAAAGCATTTGACTAGTAGCACTTTAAGGCACTTTTTAAGCATTTTGAAACTGGTGCACTTTAAAAAACTGCACTTTAAATATTGAAATCCAATTAGGATAAAAAAGTGGGCCATTGAGGAGACATGTCAACCTTATCGCTATGATAAACGTTTGAGAGATGAGTGGTGTTTCTGAGGTCCGAAGCTTCAGTAAAGTTATGAAATTTATAGCTATTAAGAGTGGTTGAATCATATATCACAACGGATATTTATCACTTGGAATAAGAGGTATTTATACACTAGAATAGATGGCATGTACGTTGCGTATGCAAGAGTCTGTCAATGTTGCAAGTGTCTTTGTGCGTAAGGATATCACCGCCCAGATAAGCATCATTCTTTAGCACTCTCCAGACCAGTAGAGGTTAACTTTACGAATGGGTATATATCTAATCATGACCAGCAGGTGGAGACTGAAAACAAAACTTTGGGACAGTATATACTATCCTCCCTTCTCTATTTCCCTCAGTCTTCTTTCAGTCTCCAGCAGGTGTTGAGTGATCTGTACCCATCTCTCTTGGTAGGGCTGTTGGAATTTGTTTTTTTTTTTTTATTTTATATTTATCATTTTATTACATCCCATTTTACAAAGATGTTAAAGGAAATACAAAATTATAATCTTACTTAGTTAGAAAACTAAGATACAAAATATACAATGAAAACAATCATCAAATACAGTCCACAATTAGAGGAGAAGAGACAAAATTAAATAAAGCCCCTCGGGAAAGGGGAACATATACCCAAGAAAATCACAAATTAGGAAATAGAGCAGTGTAAGATGTTATCCTATCCATTAATTAATACCGCATTAATATCCTGTTTCATTCGGACTGTTTAGAGATTCCTTTACCCTCCAGGAAAAACCCTAATTGGGCAGGTTCAAAGAAAATATATTTACTCCCTTGATAGGAGACGAAACATTTACAGGGAAATCTTAACTGGAACACTGCCCCCAATGCAATCACTTTTGGTCGATAAATCAAGAATTCTTTCCTCCTAGATTGTGTCCATTTAGAGACATCCGGAAATATATATATCCTTTCACCTAAAAAGGTGACCTGTTTCAGATTAAAATACAATTTCAACAACATTTCTTTATCTTGTAGAAATACCAACGAGACTAATAATGTTGCCCGCCCCTGAATTTCAATATCAGATGATTGCAAAATGGCTGAAACATCCAATTGTGTTCTGTTGGAATTTGTTTAGGGGTTTATTGTCCCTGTTTTTGGCCGGACGGAGCTTGGTCGGGCCCTGTTTGGGGGTCCGTCCGACCTCGGGGGTGTCAAACCCGGCGGGTCACGAGCGGGGTCCCTCCCCCCACTTCCTCCACCTCCCCACATTTTTTTAGAGGAGCCTCAGCAGTAAGCCTTGCCCCCTAAGTCAAGCAAGGCATATTGCTTCGAGAGCCTGTGGAGTCTGTTCTGTAAAAAAAAAAAAAAAAATCCTGAGGTAGTGCTGGTCTGAAGGGTTGTTTCCCTTTAAGAAAACTGTATTTTACTGTATTTTTTCATGTAACCGGCACTTTTTTATAGCTAGGTCGCGTATGGAGCAATTGTGCCCTTCTCCGGGGGAGTAGGACACAATTGAGTCCAGCCGCGAGGCACTCGCGGCCGGCCTGAACTCGGCGGTTTGGGTCGGTGAGGTGGTGGAGCTCCGTCGGCAGCGGCTGCAGGCGCCCAGAGCTCCCCGCCGATGGTGCCTCGCGAGTCGGCTTGGAGCAGTGGGGAAGCCCGGTCTTCCACAACCGCCCACGGAGGGATTCCCCGAAGGATTCCCTCTCAGCTGATTTTTTGACAGCTGATGCCGACTTGCCTGTCTTAGCGGCTGAGACTGTTCAGTCTTCTCAGCCGCTACAGGCCATGGAGGGAGCATTTTTGGCGGGAACTTCGCCATTTTCTTTGTCTGGCCCCTCCATTTTGTCTGCAACCTCAGGTGACCTTCCCCCTGTATGGCGAACACAGGGGCAGGTTTCAGCATGGACCCCTGCTGGGGCAGGGAGTCCCTGGGGACCCCCAGGGGTTTTTTGCCCCCAATTTATTTTCTTTCTTTGTGCGGACTTTTGGGGGTCCCACGTGCGCCTGGGGGGTTTCGGGGGGGGGTTTCCCTCCGTGCCCCCTATGGCTTTGCCTCCCTCTTTTCGTTTGGCGTCCCCTCTTCCTCCTCCCTCATCCAAGCGCCCGCGGGGGGGCTTGGATTGCGAATTGGTGGGCGGAGGAGCGTGTTGGCCTGGTTGAGGACCTGGCTGCTTTGGCGGGCTTCCAGGATCCTCTAGAGGGGACGCCTGTTGGCAGCGGGGCGGCGGGTTTCCCGTCTTCCAGAGCAGATGCGTCCGTGGTGCGCTTTTTTTTATTCAGAGGGATGAGCTTTTAGACCTGTGTAGCAGGTCTCCTTGGTGCTGCATTTTTGCAGTGGCGCCGCCGGAGACCCCGCGTATGGGGGCCCCTCTGCTTCAGGGGGTCTGTCCTGGTTCCCGCTCTTTTCCTGTGCGTCAGGATTTGCGGGATTTTGTGTTGGTGCAGTGGCCTATGGGCGCAGTTTCGTTTGGTGTGCGCCTTGGCTCTTGGGTATCCCGTCCCGGAGGGAGGTAGGGCTACCTTAATTTCGCCAATGGGGAACGCGGTGGTCTCGGCACTTCCTAAGCGGCATACCGTGCCTGTTATGGACGGTTCTGCTCTTAGGGTCTCGGAGGCGCGTGCGTTAGAGACACTTCTTAAGTATGATTTTGATGTCTCTGCCTTTGGGGTCCAGGCGGCTGTTTGTGGGGAGCTAGTCGCTCGCGCCGTGTTTCGGTGGGCTGAGCGTGTCCTGGATCGGGAGTCTGATGACTGGTCTCTAGTGGATCAGGAGGTAGCGAAGATTGCGATGGCTGCCATCGTTCCTCTCAGATGCTCTTTATGACTTGGTGCGGATTTCGGCTAAGTCTATGGCATGGCCGCGCGGCGTATTTTGTGGCTGCGCGCTTGGGCGGCGGATTCTGCGTCCAAAGCTAAGTTTACTAAAGTTCCCTTTAGGGGGTCTTTTTGTTTGAAGAGGAATTAGATGAGTTGATTCAGACTCTGACGGACTCGAAGGTGCCCCGTCTGCCTGAGGACCGTGCCCGCCCTGCGTCTAGGTGTGGGGCTGCCCGGGGGCGTTTGCGGGAATTTCGCAAGTGTCGCCCGGGGCGTGGGGCTGCTTCTTTCCCGGCTCAGGGTTTTTCCCGGGGTCGGTTCTTCCAGCGCATGCAGCCCTTTCGGGGGGCCCGTCGGGGGGCAGGGAATCCCTCCGCCGGTTCCCCCGCTTCCCGTCCTGCGCAATGACTCCTTGCCGGCGCCCCCTTTGGTTCCGGTGGGGGCCCGGCTGCGCAAATTTTTCCCCAAATGGGCCGAGATCGCGTCCGATCAGTGGGTCCTTGAGGTGGTGCGGGACGGTTACGCTCTGGAGTTTACCCGCTCTCTGCCGGACCTTTTCCTCGCTTCTCCATGTCAGACTCCATGGAAGACGCAGGCTTTTCGTCAGACCCTTCAGCGTTTGCTAGATCTCGAGGCAGTGGTGCCGGTGTCCCCTACGGAGTGGGGCACCGGCAGGTACTCCATTTACTTTGTGGTGGCCATAAAGGAGGGGACCTTTCGGCCCATCCTGGATTTGAAAGGGGTCAACAGAGCTCTCAAGATTCCGTCTTTCCGCATGGAAACGCTGCGGTCGGTCATTCTGGCGGTTCAGCCGGGGGAGTTTCTTACGTCTCTCGATCTGACGGAGGCCTACTTGCAGGTTCCAATTCGGGCCTCTCATCAGCACTTCCTTCGCTTTGCGATCTTGGGGCGGCACTTTCAGTTCTGTGCGCTTCCCTTTGGTCTGGCCACGGCTCCTCGGACGTTCACCACAGTAATGGTGGTCGTCGCGGCAGCCTTGCGGTCGGTGGGCATCCTGGTTCACCCCTACCTGGACGACTGGTTGATTCGGGCAAAGTCGTTGCAGGAGAGCTCCCGGGTTACGGCTCGGGTGGTGGAGTTTCTCCGGTCGCTGGGCTGGGTGGTCAACCTTTCCAAGAGTCGGTTGGTCCCGGCTCAGCGTCTGGAGTGCCTTGGGGTTATGTTCGACACCTCCTTGGGGAAGGTCTTCCTTCCAGAGGCCCGGGTGAGCAAATTGCAATCTCAGATTCGCCTGCTTTTGGTGTCCCGGGGTCCTCGGGCGCGAGATTTCCTCCAAGTCCTGGGGTCAATGGCGGTGTCCCTGGACGTGGTGAGGTGGGCGCGGGCCCACATGCTGTCCTCTTCAGTATGCTCTGCTCCGGAGGTGGTCTCCCCGGAGGCAAGATTTGGATGTTCCGGTTCCCCTGCGAGGCTTGGCGCGCTGCAGTCTGCGCTGGTGGCTCCGGACCCCTCACCTGGTTCAGGGGGTGGGTCTGGATCTCCCGCAGTGGACGGTGCTCCTTACGGATGCGAGTCTCCTCGGTTGGGGGGCTCAGTTTATGGGCCACTCAGCTCGGGGCACCTGGTCCGCGGAGGAGGCCTCCTGGTCGATCAACGTGTTGGAGACCAGAGCGGTCAGGCTGGCGCTGTTAGCTTTCCACTCCCTTTTGCTGGGCAAGTCGGTCAGAGTCCTGTCGGACAATGCCACGGCGGTGGCTTATGTCAATCGTCAGGGGGGCACCAAGAGCACTCCTGTGGCGCAGGAGGCGGCTCGGCTCATGGTTTGGGCGGAGTCCCATCTTCTGGACCTCTCGGCTTCTCATATAGCCGGGGTAGAAAATGTTCAGGCAGACTTCCTCAGTCGTCACTTCCTGGATCCAGGAGAGTGGTTTCTCGGCGCCGGAGTGTTTCGGTTGATAGTGCAAGATTGGGGGCAGCCCCTGATGGACCTGATGGCCACGAGTGGCAACGCCAAAGTGCCCCGCTTCTTCAGTCGTCGCAGGGAAGGGCTGGCCGAGGGTCTGGATGCTCTGGTCCAGCCGTGGCCAATGGAGGGACTGTTGTATGTGTTCCCTCCTTGGCCGCTGGTGGGCAGAGTGCTTCTTCGCATTGTTCACCATCCGGGTTTGGTGGTGCTGGTGGCTCCGGATTGGCCTCGACGTCCGTGGTATGCGGATCTGGTGAGGCACCTGGTGGCGGTTCCTCTTCCTCTGCCTCTCTCGGACGACCTTCTGATGCAGGGTCCCATTCCCATGTTCGACCCGTCTCCCTTCTGTCTTATGGCGTGGCTCTTGAAAGGGGTCGCCTTAGCAAGAAGGGATATTCAGACAAGGTGATCGCTACACTGTTGGGGTCCCGGAGGCTTTCTACCTCTCGGGCTTATGTGCGGGTTTGGCGTCTCTTTGAGGAATGGTGTCGGGCGCGGGGAGTGACCTCTTTTCGCGCTTCTCTGCCTAACATTCTAGAGTTCTTGCAGGATGGCCTGGATAGAGGCCTGGCTTGGTCTTCTCTCCAGGTTCATCTTGCGGCCCTGTCGGCCTTTCGAGGGTTGGTGTCAGGTCAGCGTTTATCGGCTCTTCCTGATGTGATTCGGTTTCTGCGGGCGGCCAAGCTGCTTAGGCCTCCCCTACGGCCCTCGGTTCCCTCTTGGGATCTTAATCTGGTTCTCTCTGTTTTGGTGCGCCCGCCTTTCGAGCCCTTGGACGACTGTTCTTTGAAGGACCTTACTTTGAAGGCGGTCTTTTTGGTGGCCATTACTTCTGCTAGGCGTGTTTCTGAGCTGCAGGCTTTCTCTTGTAGGGCTCCCTTCTTGGAGTTTTCTAGGGAGCGGGTCGTCTTGCGGCCTGTTCCTTCCTTTCTGCCGAAGGTTGTTTCTCCTTTTCATGTCAATCAATCGGTGGTTCTCCCGGTCTTGGGTGGTCGGGAGGGCTCTTCTGAGCAACGGCAGCTGCGCAAGTTGGATGTCGGTCGGGTCCTTCGCTCTTATGTGCAGCGGACCCAGGAATTCCGGAAGTCCGATCATCTCTTTGTCCTCCTGGCTGGTCCTCGTCGGGGAGCTGGCGCTTCTAAGGCTACTATTGCGCGCTGGATCAAGGAGACGATTGCTTCCGCTTCTCTTCTGAAACAGCAGCCTGTTCCGGAGTTTCTCAAGGCTCATTCCACTCGGGGTCAGGCGGCTTCTTGGGCTGAGTCGTCGCTCGTGCCTCCGGTGGATATTTGTAAGGCTGCGGTTTGGTCCTCCTTGCATTCATTTGTTAGACATTATCGGGTAGATGTTCAGGCGCGTCGGGACGCGGTGTTCGGTGAGCGTGTTCTGGTATCGGCCCTTCGGGGGTCCCGCCCGTGAGAGGGACTGCTTTGGTACGTCCCATTCGTAAAGTTAACCTCTACTGGTCTGGAGAGTGCTAAAGAAGGAGAAATTAGGTTCTTACCTGCTAATTTACTTTCTTTTAGCTTCTCCAGACCAGTAGAGGTCCCCACCCTGTCTGTTGTTGTTGTTGTTGTTGTTGGGGCTGTTTTCGCGGGCAGTTTTTGTTTTTTGCTGCGGGTTCTAGTATTTTTCTAGGGCCGGGGAGAATTAAAGAACAGCGGCTGTGGCTCGGCTGGCTTAGCTGGCGAGCTGTGGGGACATTTTCCTTCGGGTATTTCTCCTCTGCATTTTCCAACAGCATTTGGGTATGTTATTTGTTACTCCTGTTCGGAGTATTGTTTTCTTCCTGTTTTCCAGTTCTTGGTTCTGCTTGGCTATTCGGCAGACTGAGGGAAATAGAGAAGGGAGGATAGTATATACTGTCCCAAAGTTTTGTTTTCAGTCTCCACCTGCTGGTCATGATTAGATATATACCCATTCGTAAAGTTAACCTCTACTGGTCTGGAGAAGCTAAAAGAAAGTAAATTAGCAGGTAAGAACCTAATTTCTCCTTCTTTGATGGGATTGGTCCTTGAAAATTAACGGCAAGTAATTTTATTTTTATTTTTTTATGCAGTAGCAATCAAGGCTTTGTTGCCGTTTGGATCTTCTGATCTTTGCAAACGTGGATTTTCAGCTCTGTCGGAAATTAAGGGCTCCTTTTACTAAGCTGCGATAGCAGTTTTAGCGCGCTTTGAATTTCCACAAGTGCTAGACACTAACACCAGCATTGAACTGGTGTTAGTTCTAGCCACGTAGCGCGGGTTTAGCGCGCGCTAAAATTCTGCGTGCGCTAAAAAAGCTATCGCAGCTTAGTAAAAGGAGCCCTAAATTGAAAAAAAGAGAACGACTGCAGATGGTGGATAATGAAACGCGTGTTTGCTTGTCGGCTATTGAGTCATGTTTTGAGTTAATTTGCACTCAAAAACAAGCACATCCATTGCATTAATTATCTATTTAATTTAATTAATTTATTTATTTATTTAGTTGAATTTCTAGCCCGTCCTCCCAGAAGAGCCCAGAACGGGTTACAAGTTTGCATACACGGTAGTAGAAGGTTTAGCAACAAGATTACAACTTCATATATAGTAGTTAAACAGAAGAACTCATTAAAAGGATGAAGAGCAATGGTAGAAATTCCTATGTACATGGTTTGGGTACTGGGCACAGTAGCATGGCAAACGATGGGCAACAAGGATGCAAATTCACATATAAGATATTCAGAACAGCAAATTAAAGGGAAGAACAGCAGCAGAGGGATAATTCTTATGAACTGTATGTTGGGAAGAATACAAGATTTAGAGGCTGAGCACAGTAGCATGGCAACCGATAGGCCCTATAAGTAAAGCAGCTAGAAATACAGTACATTCGATGTATAGGACAGTTTTTGGCTTTTATGGTGTGGGTGCAAGTAATAGGGAGATAAGATCTTGCATAGTTTCACACTGAGTGCACGCCTCGAGACTTAGTTCTGCCTGTACGTCAAGTAGAGGGCACGTTCAGTGGCAGAATAATTTTGCTGAGGTAGAAATAGAAGTTCAGTGTGTGTTTGCAAGAGTCGGGTAAAGAGGTGGATTTTTGCCACTTTCCTGAAATTTACCCCCTTTTAGCGCGCCTTTGTAAAAGAAGGCCTTAATAAGCGTGTCAGTGATCTAATGGTTAGTGGGATTAAGGACATAAGCAGTGCCTCTGCTGGGTCAGAGCAGAGGTCCATCCCGCCCAGCAGTCCGCTCGTGCGGCGGCCCATTCAGGTCAATGACCTGCATAGTAATTCTCTATCAGTAACCCTCAATCCATTTTTCCTGCAGGAAAATCCACTCCTCTATTGCGTTCCATAATTTGGGTAGGAAGTGTGAGTAGGAGTGTTTGCGGACACTTTCTAGTAGGAGGGTTCGTGCTGGTGGGGCGGTCAATCTGTTCTATCTATTTTAGTTTCCCTGATGTTACAATGACCCATACATAGCTTAAAGAACTGTAAATAAATAACTCTCAAATTTAATTTTTTGTTAGTTTTGCAATTTTATAATTTCAATTATAATATGCCATGACATTTGCTCCATTTAGTGTGCTGCAAAAAACATGTGCTCCATTTAGTGTGCTGGAGCTAAAAAAAAATTTGAGATACACTGCACTAGATTGTAAGACAAAAACTGCTTTTACTTACATGTAAACAATCGAGTTGAAGTTTAATCAAATTTGATAAAATCGCAATTTCAAAAATTCAAAGCGATGTACAATAAAATTTGGGGATGACAGGTAAAACAATTACAGTGATGCCTTGGAATCCGAACTTAATCCGTTCCAGAATTTGAATTCCAAAGCGTTCGAGTTCCAAGACAGTTTTTCCCATTGAAAATAATAGAAACTGGATTAATCTGTTCCTGGGTCCCACAAACTCAAATTTAACAGGAAATACATTGAATTTTAAGGTAAAATATTAACAAATATTCCAAAGCAGCATTCTGATTTTGGGGCACAACACACACACATACAATGTGCAGGGCGTTTGGATTCCAAAGCAGAGTTCGGATTCCAAGACAACATTTACTACAAGAAAAGGTTTGGATTCCAAGTCGTTCGAGTTCTGGGGCGTTCGGATTCCGAGGTACTACTGTACTAACATAGACATGGACTAAAGTGACTAATTAGATACAAAGGGTTGAAGGGAGAACTACAATTGTGATAGGAAAGAGACAGTTAAAGGCTAACACAGAAGGACAGGGAAAAGAAGATTTCAGAGCCTCTTAGAAATTTTGACCATCGAAGACCTCTCCATTTTTTCATATCTTTTGCAGTGACTAAAAGCCTGTTATCTCACTGGCAATAGACTTCAGGTCCTGTTGCTGTAGTCTAGCAATATTGTAGCTAAATGAAAATATGGAACGGATGTATGATAACATCAGTTGGCTATTTCTACTTGTTTCCCATAGAAGGAATATGTGAAACTATAGCAAGGTCTGCCATTTACATCCCATGACTCTCTGGGCAGTGTTCTAAAAGACTGCTTTTGATCAAGCCATAGGCATCAGAATGGGAGAGGACACAGGGGCCATGGCTTCCTCAAAAATTTTCAGTTACCGCCATCACCTTCCCTCCCTCCCGTCTCCTGGTGTTATGATTTTATTTGAAACAATTTTTTAATTAAGCGACAGCAAACAAAGAATACAGAGCATCCACAAAATGAGCAATATACTGAACAAAGCCCCGCCTCTAACAATCCCTCTAACCCCCAGAGCCCAGTGAATACTTCCCCCCCACCCAAGGAAGGAAAGCATACCACAGAGAATCTAAAGAAACAAATGGCATGACAGGGTGGTTCTCTTAACCCCCCCAATGCAAAAAACCAAAACAAGCTCTCCAGCAGTAACCCCCCCTCCCAAATCAACCCTGGACCCCAGACAGCATAGACTATCACAATAGATGATACCCCGTCCCCCCAGCCCTCACCCCCAACCACAAAGAAGGAGAAGAGAAAAAAGGAGAAAGAACAAAAAAAAAAAAAAAAAAAGGAAAACCAAAATAGGGGAAGGGGGGAACCTGCACACCAGCACCTCTGGCACCACAGTGCGACACCTCCCGATAAGATCAATTTAAAGGGAATTCAAAATGGCACTGCGAGCTCGAGAAGACAAGGATTGAACATAAGGATCCCAAACAGTAAGAAAATGTCGTTTACGTTTAGCACTAAGACAAGCCTCCCTACGTTCCAATAACATAAGTGCATGCAAGTTGTTCCACCAAGCCCAATAAGATGGTGGAGTAGGATCAACCCAAGCCGCAAGGATCACTCTCTTTCCCAGGGCTCCAACCTTTTGAATATATTAACGGTGACCCCATTGTGGAAGCCAAAAGGCTTCATATTTATCTAGCAGAAAACCTGCATGATTTTAAATCTTCGGGAAGCCACCACTCAGCATCAAACAATAGGCTTGCCTGGAACCCTTCATTCTACTTCCAGGAGCAAGTCTGCTCGTGGACTCTGCGCAACAGCTGGCCAAAAATATAAAACTATAGCACTGGGAGGAGGTGGGTGGGGGACTCAGGGGCTGCCAATAGGTCGTATGCTAGGGTGCAGCTCCTGGGCTCCCCCAAACAAAGCAGCATTCTGCTGCCTATGCGTCAAGCTATGTTATGCTTCCCCCAACCGAGGGCAGTGGAACATTTATTTGGTTAGAGGGACCAAACAAACCAAACTGTGGCCCTGCTTCCAAGCTCTCTAGTTGTTGATAATATGTTGGACACAATTTTGGCAGGCCAGTGGCCCCTGTGGTCCACCCCATTCCACTACATATGTCTCCAACTTTCAGACCGGCTTGCCTAATGTACATAAGAACATAAGAATTGCCGCTGCTGGGTCAGACCAATGGTCCGTCGTGCCCAGCAGTCCGCTCCCATGGCAGCCCTTAGGTCAAAGACCAGTGCCCTAACTGAGACTAGCCTTACCTGCATACGTTCTGGTTCAGCAGGAACTTGTCTAACTTTGTCTTGAATCCCTGGAGTGTGTTTTCCCCTATAACAACCTCCGGAAGAGCATTGCAGTTTTCTGCCACTCTCTGGGTGAAGAAAAACTTCCTTATGTTTGTACGGAATCTATCCCCTTTTAACTTTAGAGAGTGCCCTCTCGTTCTCTCTACCTTGGAGAGGGTGAACAACCTGTCTGTATGTACTAAGTCTATACCCTTCATTATCTTGAATGTTTCGATCATGTCCCCTCTCAGTCTTCTCTTTTCAAGGGAGAAGAGACCCAGTTTCTCTAATCTCTTGCTGTACGGCAACTCCTCCAGCCCTTTAATCATTTTAGTCACTCTTCTCTGGACCCTTTCGAGTAGTACCATGTCCTTCTTCATGTACGGCGACCAGTGCTGGACCCAGTAATCCAGATGGGGGCATACCATGACCCAATAGAGCGGCATAATAACCTTCTCCGATCTGTTCGGGATCCCCTTCTTAATCATTCCTAGCATTCTGTTCGCACTTTTTGCAGCCGCCGTGCATTGCGCGGACGGCTTCATCGACTTGTTGACCAGTATTCCCAAGTCTCTTTCCTGGGAGGGGGGGGTTCTCCAAGTACTGCACCAGACATCCTGTATTCGTGTATAAGATTTTTGTTACCGACATGCATCACCTAACACTTATCCACATTAAGATCTCATTTGCCATGTCACGGCCCATTTCTCGAGCGTGTTTATGTCACGTTGCAGGTCTTCGCAAGCCTTCTGCGTCTTCACTACTCTGAATAACTTCGTATCGTCTGCAAATTTAATCACCTTGCTCATCGTACCAATTTCCAGAGCACGGGTCCAAGCACTGAACCCTGCGGCACTCCACTCGTGACGCTTTTCCAGTCCAAGTATTGTCCATTCACCCCCATTCTTTGTTTCCTATCCGCCAACCAGTTTTTAATCCACATGAGTATTTCACCCTCGACTCTCTAGCTTGCAATTTTTCAACGTAGTCGTTCATGCGGACCTTGTCGAACGCCTTCTGAAAATCCAGATATACAATGTTGACTGGTTCGCCCTTGTCTATCTGCCTTTTTACTCCCTCAAAAAGGTGCAGCAAGTTAGTCAAGAAAGATCTTCCCTTGCTGAAGCCGTGCTGGTTGGTCCTCATCAGATTGTGTCTGTCAAGGTGATCAACGATGCGGTTCTTTATCAGCACCTCTACCTAAACATCAAATTTAAACAAGGGGCAACCATCAGCTATGGGATTCCCCATTTGTGTGGCTGGTTTCATCCTGCTTATAGATGTAGAAAATATAGTTGCTTACCTGCAATAAGGAAACTCTGTAGAAAGCAGGATGAATCAGGCACATATATATCTACCAGCCTTCCTGGGATGTTGACCTATAAGTTTTGCATTGGATTGAGAGGACTTGTGAAGTAGAAACTATGTGGGGAAACAGAGAAGTGAAGAAAATAATGGTATATAAAGGTCATAAGGCCTATTTAGTCTGCCCTTCCATACCAAGATCTAAAATCCCTTCTTCTCATGAGATCTTGTGCTTACCAGTGCTTTCTCGAATTCCGATACTGTCCTCATCTCTGCCATCTCTTCTAGAAGGCCATTCCATACATCCACTAAGCACCCTTCCTGTAAAAATAAATGTTTTTAGGTTACTCCTGAGTGTATCCTCTTTCATCTTCATCAAATAGTCCCTCATTTCAGTGCTTTCTCTCAGTTGAAGGAAGCCCTGAGAGAGCTAATATTTTTCTCTATCATATGTTACCCATTTTTGTGTGTGGCTTTATCCTGCTGTTTATGGAACAGTTATGCTTTCCTCATGATGGGGGGAATGAAATTGCATCTCATCCTATGTTCCTCTTGTCCCTCCCTGCTACAACTCTGTATCAGAGATGATGCAAGTTGGCAAACAGGACATGCATGCCTTTTAAAGTGAGCAGAGATGAGTTACTGCACTTTATGTTCCCCCTTCATAGGTTCTTCATCAAAAGTGATACGTCTCTGTGAGGAGGACCCTGAAACCTGTGGGATATCAAAAACAAAATCACTGGTCAACAATACATCTGTCCCTGTTAAAGGAATAAGTAACCTGGGAAATACCTGTTTTTTCAACGCTGTTATTCAAGTGAGTTCTGAACTCTTTCGCTTATATCTCCAAAGAGAACTAGATTGTTGGCTAGATTTCTTGGGAGGTGGGATATTTTAAGTGTCTTGATATTTTAATGTGCTTAATTTTATTATTTAAAATAATTTTATTTTTCTTTTAATGATTGCAAGCTTGATGCATCACAAACCTTAAGGTTGTAATATATTCACACAGGGGTCCTTTTACTAAGGATGTGCTAATGACTGGATGGATCATGGCACTGAGTTGGCTGCCAACTTATGGCAACATGCATAATGAGGAATTCACCGTGTGATGATTCATGGCAGAATACAGGAGTGGTTTGCCATTGCCTTCTCCTGCACAGAGTCACTATTGGCCATCCTGAGTAGGCCCTCTTACTATCTAAGCTAAGCAGGGTCAGGCCTTACTAGTACCTGGATGGGAGATCATTTGAGAATATCAGGCACTGTAGGTTGAGGGGCCCTATGTTGGGCAGCATCGACATATTAATGATTAGCATATGCTAAATGCTAAGATGCTCATTATATTCCTATGGGTATCTTAACATTTAGCACACCTTTGTAAAAGGACCCCATAGGCAGTCTTCCTGAATTACCTAACAGATTACAACTTTTAACAAAACAAATCCATGTCACTATACCCTCAATCCAATCTTCTTTCCCTTTCATAATCCTCTCCACCCTTTCCCCTTTTTCTTAGGCCACCCGGTTTATGCCACTCTAGTTCCATATCTGACCTGCCTAAGTGCACCCAAGCATCCTTCCCACATATTCTCTCCTTTCCACCACAAATACTTAATCCATGTTCCGCACCCAGCTCTCATACATGCTCCAAATTCTCTCAGAGTTTTGAAAGCACCCTCATTGCATCACTGCCAAACTGTAAGTAATAAATTCCAAGGCAGACTAGGTGAGCTTTCAAGCTGGTGGCAATTTTGCAGTGAGCACTGCTATATATATTTTGATCAGCTCCCACATATTTTTTTAATATATACAGGTGGTTTGCAGTGCAAGAAAGATTTTGAGATATCTTGGGAGTTGAGTTTGTTATGGATTCCATAAATGTACATTCATGAATAGTCAGGTAACATAGAAACATAGAGCATGACGGCAGAAAAGGGCTGACGGCCCAACAAGTCTGCCCACTCAAGAACCCTCCCTCCTCGAGAATCCATCTTATAAGCATTCCTCTGGAGCGACCCCACCAGACGGTCCCATCGACCATTCCATCGATCAATTACCCTTTCGGTGAAGAAGTATTATCCCAGGACAAGCAGGCAGCATATTCTTGACTGATGGGGTGACGGCACCGACGGAGCCCTGGTACGGACAATTTTAGAGTGATTGCACTCTAAGAACTTGGAAAGTTCTAGTAGGCCGCACGCGCGAGTGCCTTCCCGCCCGACAGAGGCGCGCGGTCCCCAGTTTCTTAGTTTCCGCGGAGCTAAGAAGACGCACTTTTCAACGGCTGTTGAAAACTTTTTTCTCATTCGCCTTCCCGCTCGCGTAAACCTCTACGGAAATTGTATTTCCTTCTTTCTTTTATTATTTTTCTTTAAAAAAAAAAAAAAAGAATTTTTTTCCTTTCTTTTTTCGGTTTTGCCCCAACGGGGCCTGCTGCCACCATCGAGGCCTCGGCCTTCGATTTGGCAGAAGCCGTTTTTACGTTCATGCCCCCCCAACCCGGGTTTAAGAAGTGCCAGCTTTCCGGAGCAGGTGAGATAGACGTCTTCCCAGGACGTTCTTCCCTCTTCTGGTTAGGTGTAGCCCATCTGGTCCCTGCAGTCCCTGCAGTATCTCTCCGTGGTCCAAGAAGCCAAAGTTCATTTCTTTGCACAATCCCCATAGCCATTCGTTTGTCCTCTGGATCTGTTCTTCTCTAGCTCTTCCCTTGTCTCTTACTGGTAGGATGGAGGAGAAAACCACCTGTGCTTCCATCTGCTTCAGCTTCTCCCCTAGGGCTCTAAAGTCTTACGGTATATTCTCTGGTGAGTTCCTGACTGTGTCATTTGTCCCAACATGGATGAGGAGCATCGGGTAGTGGTCTTGGGGCTTGAAAATTTTTCCTACGCAGGTGGTCACATCCCGGATCCTGGCTCCTGGTAGACAGCAGACCTCTCTTGATTGTAGATCTGGTCTGCATACCGGTCCTTGGTTCCCCGCAGAAGAGAGTCCCCAATGACAACCACTCTGCGCTTCTTGGGGGGGGTGCTGATTCGTTGCTTCTTGAGTTGTGGTCGACTCCTGGATGTCCTCCTGAATATCCTCCTGAGTTCCGTT
The DNA here is from genome assembly GCF_902459505.1 of Geotrypetes seraphini. Classification (NCBI taxonomy): domain Eukaryota; kingdom Metazoa; phylum Chordata; class Amphibia; order Gymnophiona; family Dermophiidae; genus Geotrypetes; species Geotrypetes seraphini. Next base: position 21,275,199 of record NC_047086.1, read on the forward strand.
GGCTTGTCCTTCTTGTAGGAGTTGAAATCTGTTGCTCAGGGTGATTTGTGGTGCATTTTCCCTGTCTGTCCCGGTAGGCTCACAATCTATCTAATGTACCTGGGGCAATGGGGGGATTAAGAGACTTGCCCAGGGTCACAAGGAGCAGCATGGGTTTGAACCCACAACCTCAGGGTGCTGAGGCTATATTCTAACTAGTGCTGCCCGATTTTCGATTCGAATCAATTCACCGATTCGAATCGGGTGAATTGATTAGATTTTTTTTAAAATCGGCCTCCCGAGTCAATGACTGACCCTCCCCCTCTTGCCTTCCTAAAGCAGGAGTGGCAGCGCTGCCTCTTGCTAGCCGTCCGCTGCCACTCCTGCTTGAGGGGGGAGGGTCAGTCAGAAAGGCTTGCATGTTCCCCCAGCTTCCCTGCTCTTACCTTAAGCTAATACGGCATCCTGCATGATCGCCAGTGCTGTAGTGATCTTTGCAGCTGCCCATTGTCCTCAGCAGCACGTTCTGTCTTCTATGGTCCCGCCCCTCCTCTGACGTCGGGGCAGAATCGCGGCAGAGGGAACGTGCCGCTGAGGACAACAGCTGCTGCAGAGATCGCTATAGCACCGGCGATCCTATAGGCTGCCATATTAGCTTAAGGTATAAGCAGGGAAGCTGGGGGAACATGCAGGCTTGCGGGGGGAGCAGTCCTTCGCGGCGGTGGGGGCAGACCTTCACAAGGGGGGCAGTATAACACATTTGCTATACTCGTATGTTGAAGATTGAGAGATGCCTGCCAGGTCTGTGCAGAGGGAGGAGGAGAAGGAAGGGGCAAGAGAAAGTAAGAGAGGGGAGGGGAGATGCCAGCCCTGGGGTGAAGTGAAGGGGAGAGACAGAGAGACCAAACCAAAAAGAGGGGAAGGAAAGCACAGGAGAGGTGCTGGACTAATGGAGAGAGAAGAGAGAAATGCAAGACCACAAGGGGAAGGGGTACAAGAGGGACAGATACGGCTCCAAAGTAGGTGAGCAGGGTGCAGGATGGCAGGAGAGATAGGAGGAGAAAGCCTATACCTGGGTAAGGGGATTCAGGAGGTAAGGAAGAGAGAAGGAAGAAGCTGGATATGGGAAGAGATATGAACAGAGAAAAGATGCTGGGATTGAAGGGACAGGGACACAGAAGAGAGATGCTGGTTATGATAGATAAGGGATTCAGAGGGAGGATGGATGGTGGACAGGGGAAGCTGGGGGAACATGCAGGCCTTTGGGGGTGGCCCAGATGTAGAAGTACATGGAGGGAGGGAAAGGGGATTCAAAGAGATATGCATATACTGGACTGGGGGGAAGGGGAAGAAATAATGGGTCTAAAAACAGAGGAGAGGGAGAGAGATAGACAATGGGATTTAGGGAGGGAAGGAACAGAAAGGGAGAAAAGTTGGACACAAGGAGGGGTAGGGATAGAGATACAGGATAGGAGGGTAGTTGGGAAGAGAAAGGGAGAGCTGGTGGACCCTGGGGTTGAGGGGAAGGAGGAAGAGATGCTGGATGAAAGTGTAGTTGAGAAAAGGAGAGATGGTGGATCTAGAGATGGTGGGGTCCATCGCTGCAGCTGCGGGGGAATGGAGATGAAAAAAAGGAAAGATGCCAGACCTCCGGGGGAGGGAAAAGAAACAGAGGGGGAGGACAGAGATGGAAGATGGATGGTTAGCACCGAGAAAGAAGGAGACCCTGGCAAGCGAGTTATCAGAAGAGCCTGGGACCAACATGATCTGAAAAATGACCAGACAACAAAAGGTAGAAAAAATAATTTTATTTCCTGTTTTGTAATTACAATATGTCAGATTTGAAACATGTATCCTGCCAGAGCTGGTGTTAGACCGCGAACGTGAGCTAGGATTTAACAGAGAGGAAAAGTCTTTTTTGTTTGTTTATTTTGTTTACAGCACAGCACCAATGTGGGTAGGAGAGGGCAAAGGGGGTGAAGAGGCTATAAAATAAACCCACTATGATGTTTGGAAAAAACCACCCAATTGGGCAGGAAAATCAAATCGAAAAATTGATTCAATAGGCTGAATCAAATCGAAATTTTTTTTACTGAATTGGGCAGCACTAGTTCTAACCACTACTCCACACTCTCCCTTAAATAAATAAATATAAACCCTCCAGGAATAGGGAAATAACTACTGTACCTGAATGTAACTTGCCTTGAGCTATAACTGAAAAAGACATGAGACACATTCTATTCTAATAAATTAAATAAAAGCAGACAGTCCTAAAACTGCCCCCATAAATCCCCATACTTAAACAAATACCAGTTCTCACCCCACATTTTTTATTCAGCCTCCCAACCTTGTTCCTGTGTCTTCCTGGTATATCTGTCCCAAGTCGAAGCAGGAATTTTGGATGCTCCCATTTGGGCAGCTTTATACATTAGCACCGGACTTTTGTGTGCCATATGGACCAGTGCAGCTGAGGGGCCTGTTTCATTCTCTCGCTGCCACTATTGGGGGGCAACTATGATCTCGCTTCTGCTTCATTGACTGCCACCAAGTGCCTTGTGCCAGAGGTTAGTGTGGGGGAAGGGAAAAAGAAGAACTTTGAGGGCTTTAAGACGCTGCCATTTGGGTGTCCAAAGAGTAGCATAGTAGATGACTGCAGATAAAGACCCGAATAATCCATCCAGTCTGCCCAACCTGATTCAATTTTAAAAATTTTAAATTTTTTTCTTCTTAGCTATTTCTGGGCAAGAATCCAAAGCTCTACCCGGTATTGTGCTTGGTCTCCAACTTCTGAAGTCTCCGTCAAAGCTCACTCCAGCCCATCCACACCCTCCCAGCCATTGAAGCCCTCCCCAGCCCATCGTCAATCAAAAGGCCATGAAACCAACTACCTTCTAATGCAGTGTTTTTCAACCGCTGTTCCGCGCCACACTAGTGTGCCGCGAGATGTTGCCTGGTGTGCCGCAGGGCCGCCGGGCCCGGAGCTGACAGGGGGCCCGAGGCAGGGGCGCCAGTAGCTCGCCAAGGCAAAGTGAGTCGATCACCCAGGACTCACTTTGTCTTGGCGATCTAATCTATGGAGCCGATAAGTCTTCTTCTCCCCGACGTCAATTCTACAGTCGGAGAGGAAGTTCGGGCCAGCCAATCGCTGCCTGGTTCGGGCCAGCTAATCGCTGCCTGGCTGGGCGGAACTTCCTCTCCGATTGTAGAATTGACGTCAGGGAGAGCATGCGTCGGCGTCGGCTTTGGGGCCTGTTATCCATTGGTGGGTCCAGTTCCCCGATGGCAGCGGCAGTGGCTTGGGGAACGGCAGGGAGAAAGAAAGAAAGGGGGCAGGCAGGGAAACAGAAGGAAAGAAGAGAAACAGAAAAAAAGAAAGAAAGGTCAGGGAGAGAGGAAGAAAAAGTTGGGGGAGGGAATGAGGTGTGGAGGAGAGAAAGCATACAGGCTGATAGAAGGGAAGAAAGATTGGATGCACAGTCAGAAGAAGAAAGTGCAACCAGAAATCACCAGACAAGGTAGGAAAAATGATTTTATTTTAAATTTAGCAAAGTGGAGGCAGTATTACCACAGTTTTCAAAGGAATTTGCCCAAATAACTTAATAGTTAACTGGGTAAATTCCCAGAGATGAAAACTTCCCTTCACTTACTATGCACAGTTCTGAATTTATATCTGCTGTCTATATTTTACAATATGGTCACCTTTTACTAAACCGCAATAGTGGTTTTTAGCGCAGGGAGCCTATGAGCGTCAAGAGCAGCGCTGGGCATTCAGCGCAGCTCCCTGCGCTAAAAACTGCTATTGTGGTTTAATAAAAAGGATGGAGGGTATATTTGTCTATTTTTGTATACTATAAAAACCAAATACAGAGAGAGAGCTGTTGACGAAGAGCTACGTGTGTGTCTTTCTTCGATTCCAGCCAGAATATCAGCTTTGTGTTCAGCCAAACAGGCCCAGGTTTCGCACTGAATAAAGTATTTTATAATTTTTCACTATTCTGTTTACTTAATATTTCATAATAAAGTAATTATAAAATACTTTCTTTGTGTTTATTTGATTCCTATTCAAGAGAATTACTTTATATATAGTCAATATAGGCAGAGAGTTAAATTTTTTAACATTTTCTAATGGTGGTGTGCCTCGTGATTTTTTTCATGAAACAAGTGTGCCTTTGCCCAAAAAAGGTTGAAAAACACTGTTCTGATGTAATGTAATTTCATGGAAATGTCCAACTTTCTTCCAATGTATCTTCCTGGAAATGTCCAGCTATCTTCCAATGTAATGTAACTTCCTGGAAATGCCCAGTTATCTTCCAATGTAATCCGCTTAGAACCGCAAGGTAGAAGCGGAATAGAAATCCGTAATGTAATGTAATATACAGACACATACCATGCAAGTCTGCCCAGTACTGGCCTTAGTTCAATATTTACTATTATTTTCTGATTCTAGATCCTCTGTGTTCATCCCACGCTTCTTTGAACTCTGCCACAGTTTTCCTCTCTACCACCTCCTCGGGAGCGCAGTCCAGGCATCCACCACCTTCTCCATAAAGTAGAATTTCCTAACGTTGCTCTTGATTCTACCACCCCTCAATCTCAAATTATATCCTCTGGTTTTACCATTTTCCTTTCTCTGGAAAAGATTTTGTTCTACGTTAATACCTTTCAAGTATTTGAATGTCTGAATCATATCTCCCCTGTCTCTCCTTTCCTCTAGGTTATACATATTCAGGGCTTCCAGTCTCTCCTCATATGTCTTGTGTCGCAAACCTCCTATCATTTTTGTCACCCTCCTCTAGACCGCTTCAAGTCTTCTTGCGTCCTTCGCCAGATACGGTGTCCAAAACTGAACACAACTTTCCAAGTGGGGCCTCACCGACGACCTGTACAGGGGCATCATCACCTTCTTCCTTCTAATGGCTATGCCTCTCTTTATACAGTCCAGCATCCTTCCGGCAGCAGCCACCGCCTTGTCACACTGTTTTTTGGTCTTTAGATCTTCAGACATGTCCGGTGTTTATTTAGCGGTGTCTAAAAGTCATGCACCCATTCCAGGCATGTGTAAATTCCAGTTGCATTTTCCTCCCCCCTCTCTTGCTGTAAAGTCATTCAAGCCTTTGTTCTCTTTGGTTCGTACAAGTCCCTTATGTAATTCAGCACCCAGGGCCCCCTTGTGTGTCTTGCTAGCAGGCTGCATAATAAGACAGAGAGCCACCAAAACTAGTGAAGCTGTTATCTGAAATATCTGTCAACTCCATGCTCATTGCTGGTAGGTCTATAACTAGGGCTTCTGTTATTAGCTGTTTATAAAATGTAAATGTAGTTGTTGCTTTGCCAGCTAATTATCAGTATGCTTTACATTTGCAACAATTTACCTTGGATACAATTTTCAGTTAATTCACAGACTCTAATACCTCTAATTGCTTCTTACTGTTGCGCACATAGGTTATGCTGAATTGAAAGGGAGATATGATAATAGACGTTTAAATAACTGTAATATAAAAGTGTATGAGTCGAGTCTCTTTCATTTGAAAGGAAACTCTGAGAGGGCATAGGATGAAGTTAAGAGGTGATAGGCTCCGGAGTAATCTGAGGAAATACTTTTTTATGGAAAGGGTGGTAAATGCGGAAGAGGTGGTGGAGTCTCCCAGAAGAGGTGGTGGAGAAAGAGACTGTGTCTGAATTCAGAAGGGCCTGGGATAGGCACGTTAGATCTCTCAGAGAGAGAAAGAGATAATGGTTACTGTGGATGGGTAGACTAGATGGGCCATTTGACCTTTATCTGCCGTCATGTTTCTATATGTCCTGTATAGTGGTGCTCTTCTTGTGAATATAATGGGACCCCCCCACACCTCAGCTATATTTCACTGAGAGTCATGGGGTCAAGTGATAGCAGTCTCAGCAGCCCTGAATTAGAGAGGAAGGACAGCTGCTTAGACCTGCTGCCTCAGCAACTAGAGGTTTGCGAGTTCAATCCCAGCCTGCTCCTTATGACTATGCAAGTCACTTACTGTATTTTTCACACCATAAGATGCAAGAGGAGGAAAACAAGAAGAAAAAAAACCATTCTGAACCAAATTCTCCCTGCCAGGCTCTGTACCCAACCCTATACTCCTTGTCAGGCTCTGCACCCTGTTCTCCCTCCCTGCCAGGCTTTGTACTCTGTCCCCCATCTAGTGGTCTAGTGGTAGGCAGGGACAGGGCACAAGGCAGGCAGGCCTAGTGGGAGGTAGGCAGGCCTAGTGACAGGCAGGCAGGCCCCCATACCCCCCCAGTACCTTAAATCATCCCCCATACCCACTACGTACCCCCTCAGTACCTTTTTTAATCATACCCCTTGTACTTTTTAAAATCCCTACCTCCCTAGACGGCTAATCTGGTATTTTAAACATCGCCCCCACCCTCGGTACCTTTTTAAATCCCTCTCTCCCTCCCTAGATGGCTATCCTGGTATTTTAGCTAGAAAAACTCGGATTAGTGAAAGCTCAAATCTATTCCAAATACACTTTCACCAGAAAAGTCTAAAAGATGTCGTATAAAACATAAACAGTACTGCTTTGGTTCAAATAAGGTGTGCCATAAAAAATGGAGGAAAAAGCCTCAGACTAAAGCCCTCCCACCTCCACAAAGGTGGATAAAGATGGTTGGGTGGTAACCTCACTGGCAAAAAACCTCCATTGCACTCCCAAAATGTGAAAATCCTAAGCAGGGCTGTCTGTGCTGGATGATAGAAGAAAGAAACTTTCAACTTATCTTCTGTTGATCGGTACACCAAAGCGGTACTGTTTTATATGACATCTTTTAGACTTTTCTGGTGAAAGTGTATCCTGGTATTTTAAACATCACCCCACCCTCGGTACCTTTTAAAATCCCTCCCTCCCTCCCTAGATGGCTATCCTGGTATTTTAAACATAAGACACACCCTTATTTCCACCCCCTTTTTGGGAGTAAAAAAAGTGCGCCTTATGGAGCGAAAAATACGGTCATCCCTCCATTACCCCAGGTACCACAGTTAGATTATGACCCTGCTGGGACAGATAGGGAAAAAATTATTGAGTACCTGATTACTATTCAGTGCATTGTAAACCGCTTTGGGTGAATCTCTTCATAAGTCATTATTAAGATGGCTTAGGAAAATAACACTGCTTAGTCTTACTACCACTACTATTTATCATTTCTATAGAGCTACTAGACGTACGCAACACTGTACATCAAAACATAGAAGAGACAGTCCCTGCTTAAAAGAGCTTACAATCTATTCAAGACAGACAAACCGGACAAGAAGGTGCATCATTACACAGTGCTCAGGTGGGGGAATTTCAGAAGGAATAATAAGACAGATATTGGTGCTTAGCAGGTAGGAGAATTAATCCTAGGATAAGCAACTTAAAATCTATTTTTTTCCTTGGGATCTTGCCAGGTACTTGTGACCTGGATTGGCCACTGTTGGAAGCAGATAACTGGTCTTGGTCTGTCCCAGCATAGCAATTGTTATTGCTCCTGCCAAAATTCTGCACTACTATGCTGCGCAGAATTTGCGTAGTAGTACCCATGTCCACAGAATTCTGTGTATACCTATCATCTCCCGCACTCCTGGTCCTGCTTCTGACTTGACAGCACCCCTTCCTTTACCGTTGTGTGGGTCTGGCTTCCAATTAGACTCCCTCCCCATGTGGAGCTGGTTTCTCTTACCCATAGGCCCTCCCAAAGCAGCAGAGGCAGTGCTGTAAACAGGCTGCTTGCAGCCGGCCCCGCAAGAGCCTTTCCTATGCCATGTCACTTCCGATATATGGAATAACCAAGGCCATGTCGGGACCATATCCATGGTCCAGCAAAAGTAGTTTGACCTCTCTGTGCCTCTTTCATCTTGTATACACTATAACAGGGGTGCCCACACTTTTTGGGCTTCTGAGCTACTTTTAAAATAACCAAGTCAAAATGATCTACCAACAATAAAATAAAAAAAAAAACTGTACGCATAGAAAATGTTAATTATCATTCCTATTCCAGGGTTTTTCAAAGAGGTCAAAGCAGATGACACTATCACCTCAGTAACAACCATACAAAAATAGACAAATATGCCCCCTCCCTTTTTACTAAACCACGATAGCAGTTTTTAGAGCGCAGGGAGCTGCGCTGAATGCCCAGCGCTGCTCTCGACGCTCATAGGCTCCCTGCGCTAAAAAACTCTATTGCGGTTTAGTAAAAGGGGACCTTAGTGTAAAATATAGACAGCAGATATAAATTCAGACACATTTTGATCACTAAATTTAAAATAAAATCATTTTTCCTACCTTGTCTGGTGATTTCATGAATCTCTGGTTGCACTTTCTTCTTCTGACTGTGCATCCAATCTTTCTTCCCTTCTTTTAGCCTGTATGCTTCCTCTCCTCCAGACCTCGTTCCCTCCCCCAACTTTTCCTTCCTCTCTCCCTGCCCTTTCTTTCTCTCTGCCTCCCTTTCTTTTTTTTCTGTTTCTCTTCTTTCCTTCTGTCTCCCTGCCTGCCCTTTTTCTTTCTTTCTCCCTGCCCTCCCACAAGCCACTGCCATCAGGGACCAGGACCCAAACCGCCACCAATAACAGGCCCGAAAGCCGACGCCGCCCCAACCTCTCCCTGCTTCGGCCGACCAGCATCGCGATCGAGCTGTTGGGGGAAATGCTGCCGGGTCCTGCCTTCGCGGAAACAGAAAGTAGGCAGGACCCGGCAGCAAGAAGAGGAAATGCTTCACTAACCTGTCTCCCGCCTTAGCCCATAGCGAACGCTTGCTTCAGGGCTCTCAACATATGCGTGCCAGCTTCCCTTCTCCCCCCCCCGGACATAACTTCCGGTTTTGGAGGGAAGAGAAGGGAAGCCGGCATGCACACGTTAAAGCCACGGAGCATAAGTTCGCTACGGGCTGAAATCTCCAAGCCGGTTTTTTTTGGGTTTTTTTTATGTTCAGCAGCGGTGGCAGCAGCAGATGACAGCTGGGCGGACCGCCCAGCTAAAAGGCCCTAGAGAGAACACTGGAGAGGAAGGCTGATCGGCCCGGTAGATCAGGACGGCAACACGAGTCTATCACGGAGCCCGGGATGGGCTCCGCGATCGACTCGCGTTGCCTTCCCGAGCTACTGGTCGATCGCGATCGACGTGTTGGGCACCCCTGCACTATAACATCCTTGTTTCCATGTTGCACCATTCGTACCTTCTCTCCCCATCCCACCTCTGTAAGCAAAACAAAACTTGACAGTATGTGTTCAAGGCTTTCATTGCGATATGATTGCACATTCAGTTCTCATGCTGTGCAGCAAGCACAGCTCACTTGAATTTAGAAACAAACATGCTTTTTTCTTCTGTTGAATGCCTGGATAATGAGGACAACAGTGGGAAATGTCAAGAGTCTAGTACTTGGCATTCATGTGTAGGTTCAGCCCAGCTGCCACTGTAACTGGATTCACTGATAACTCTACAAACAAGCAGAGTCTTATGGCACATGACTGTTTAACTGTGACTGATGCATTGCTGCCATTCCCTGCAGGCACAAGTTAAATACTTTACAGGGTTGAAAACGAAACAAAAAACAACAGGGGCTTGCTTTTTCTGGTACAGCACCTTCTCATTAAAGAGAAGGGATTGGAAGAAAGTTATTGCACTTTTCCCTGTTATAAGCTTCAAAGGAAAAGCAGAACAGAGTAAGCAGAAAAGGTGAAAGAGACAGGTTGGAGGAGGATTATGGTTGAACACAGGTCTAGACTGTTAATAGTAGGTCATCAACTGCAGAAAGCAGAGCTGAGTGTGCAGTAAATAGATGTGGTGCAGAGAGGAGGTTGCGCTATGGTCTTTCTTCCTTATGTGAAATATTCCTGGCGCACGTTCAAAGGGGAAGAGGAAAGGGTTCCCTGGTGTTAGATCTGAGTTCTGACTGGGTGGATTCTATGTGCATTTTCTTAGATGGATGGCATGTTGGATTATAGTTTTTGTTAATATTCTCAATTTTTTTATATATATTGATTTTAGTGCATAGTTCAGTGTTCTCCCCAGACATTTTTCCAGCCGGGTGGCATGAAAAAGTAGCCGGATGGGAAAATTTGGTGGTGGGGAAAATTAACCCCCTCTTTTACTAAGGTGCGCTAACATTTTTAGCACGCGCAAACTCCTGCACTACACGGGAAAACTAACGCCAGCTCAATGTTGGCATTAGCGTCTAGCGCGTGTGGTAATTCTGTGTGCGCTAAGCACATGCTAAAACCATTTTCGCAACTTAGTAAAAGAAGCCCTAAATGTGTACTATTTTTATTAGTTAATTATTATTATTTTTCAATGCTCAATATGACTTCCTTTTTTAAGGTTTGACACTTGTGCCAGAATATTTTTACTTAATTTAAGAAGCATCCAATGCTAGAAGGGAATAATTAGATATTTGCCCTCTTTCAAATGGTATAGAGCAGGGATCTCAAAGTCCCTCCTTGAGGGCCGCAATCCAGTTGGGTTTTCAGGATTTCCCCAATGAATATGCATTGAAAGCAGTGCATGCACATAGATCTCATGCATATTCATTGGAGAAATCCTGAAAACCCGACTGGATTGCAGCCTTCAAGGAGGGACTTTGAGACCCCTGGTATAGAGGTTTAAAAAAGGGAAAGGCATTAATGAAGTCATTAGGTTCAATTTAGCCATTTATTTCTGCATGAATTTAAACAACTAAAAAAAAAAGATAAATATAGCTCATCCAGTCATACAAGAATGGCTCTACAGCAGGAGTGCCCACACTTTTTGGACTTGCGAGCTACTTTTAAAATAACCAAGTCAAAATGATCTACCAACAATAAAATTTTAAAAAACACAAAGCACACTATACGCAGAGAAAATGTTAATTATCATTTATATTCTGCGAGTTTTCAAAGAGGTCAAGGCAGATGACTTTATGCAATGTCACCTCAGGAACAACTGTACAAAAATAAACAAATATACCCCCTCCCTTTTTACTAAACCACAATAGTGGTTTTTAGCGCAGGGAGATGTGTTGAATGCCCTGCACTGCTCTCGATGCTCATATGCTCCCTGCGCTAAAAACCGCTATTGCGGTTTAGTATAAGTGGGCCATAGTGCAAAATATAGACAGCAGATATAAATTCTCAAAATGGACACATTTTGATCACTAAATTGAAAATAAAATCTTTTTTCCTACCTTTTTGTCTGGTGATTTCATGAGTCTCTGGTTATACTTCCTTCTTCTGACTGTAAATCCAATATTTATTTATTTCTGCCACTTCCCTTTTCTTTCTGTCTCTCTTTCTCTCTCCCCCCTGACTGCCTGTTTCTCTCTCCCCCTGCCCCCTCTTTATTTCTGCCTGCCTTTCTCTCTCCCCCTGTCCACCCCAAGCCATCACGCCGATTTATCCACTTCCCCCATTCGTTCCCTACCCCCTAAGCCACCACGCCAATTTCTCCCTGCTGCTTCCCTGAGCTAGGCCAGGCATGTACAAGCGCCGGACTCACAAGACTTTACCTCTGACGTCAATTCTAATGTCGGAGAGGAAGTTCCAGGCCAGCCAGGCAGCGATTGGCTGGCCCAGAACTACCTCACTGACGTCAGAATTGACGTCAGAGATGAAGTCTTGTGAGTCTGGCGCCTGGCCTGGCTCGGGGAGGCAGGAAGAAAAAGATTGCAAAGGCAAAGCAATCGACTCACATTGCCTTTGTGATCTACTGGTTGATCGCGATCGACCATTTGGGCACCCCTGCTGTTATGGTATCCTGTCCTGACCTGAGGAAAGGGGTTTAGTCCAAAAAAAACTGCCTTATTTCAATTTCCTATTTATAAACTTTAATTAATACAGTTACAATACTACTTGATTCTACGTAAAGCAACAACAAAAAATTTTTTTCTACCTTTTGTCGTTTCTGCTTTAATTATCTTCTCTTCAGCGTTTATCCTCGCTCCCTTCCATGCAACATCTGTCCTCTCTTTGCCCCTTCCACCCAGCCTCTCTCGTTCTACCCCTTCCATCTACTGCCACCCTCTCTCTGCCCCTTGCATTCTCTGTCCACCCTCTCTGCCCTTTCCATCCAGTGTCCGCCCTTTTTCTGTTCTATATGGCATCTTCCCCCTTTCTATGTCCCGTCAATAAACTGTATATCCTGTGCCCTTTCTCTCCTTTGTACATGATTCATTTCAGTTTCACCCCTCCCCTATGCTCTGGCATCTCTCTCTTCTCCTTTCCTTCCTTCCTTCCCACTTCATCCCATGGTCTGGCATCTCTATCTCCTTTCCTTCTCTTCCCCATGCCCTAGCATCTCCCTCCTCCCCCATATGCGCTGACATCTCTCCCCCCCCCATGGTCTGGTAGCTCCTTTCCTTTCCCTCCCTCCCATGGTCTTGGCATCTCTTGCCTCTCCTCTCCCTTCCCTAGTCTTCCTTCTCCCCTCTCTCTCCCCAATTAGGTGCTGCTGCAGCAGCACTTCTCATCCCCCTCCCCCTCCCCAATTGGGTGCTGCTGCAGCACTTCTCTTCCCCTCCCCCTCCCCAATTGGGTGCTGCTGCTGCACTTTTCTTCCCCTCCCCAATTGGGTGCAGCAGCAGCTTTTCTCTCCCCCCCCCAAATTGAGTGCACCAGCTTTTCTCTTCCCCCTCCCCCCAAAAAAAAAATTGGGTGCAGCAGCAACATTTCTCTTCCCTTCCCCCCAAAATGGGTGCAGCAGCAGAATATTTTTCTTCCCCCTCCCCTCCCCTATTCGGTGCAGCAACAGCATTTCTCTTCCCATCCTTCCCAGCTCACAAACCCGGTAGTCGCTAGGCAAGTTGTAAGCTTCCCTCCATCGCTGATCTATCTTTCATAGATCAGCGATGGAGGAAAGCTTACAACTTGTTGCTTTTACTTGCTTCGGACCTTCCTCTTTGCCGGGTCCTGCCTACTTTCTGTTTCCGTGAAGGCAGAACCCGGCAGCGAGGAAGGCCCGAAGCAAGTAAAAGCAGTAAGTTGTAAGCTTCCCTCCGGGGCTCTGTGTGCGTGCTGGCTTCCCTTCTCTCCGAAACCGGAAGTTGCGTCCCGTGGGGGGGAGGGAAGAGAAGGGAAGCCGGCATGCACACAGAGCCCCGGAGGGAAGCTTACAACTTACTTCTTTTACTTGCTTCGGGCCTTCCTCGCTGCCGGGTCCTGCCTTCACAGAAACAGAAATTAGGCAGGACCCGGCAACAGGAAGGCCTGAAGCAAGTAAAAGCATGCTGGCAAAAAAAAAAAAAAGGCAGGCGTCAAACAAAATTTTCAGCGGCGAGTCAGCCCGGGAAGGAGCATCGGCGGCAGCAGCAGCAGGATTAGCTGGGCGGTCATCTAAATCAGCCGGGCGCAGCGCCCAGCTGTAAGGCCCTGGAGAGAACACTGTAGTTTATTCTTGTAGTTCCCAAACCTGTTTGGATTTTTAGGATATCCACAATGAATATGCATGGAAAAAAATCTGCATACAGTTGAGGTAGAGCATGCAAATCTATCTCATCAGTATTTAATGCAAATAGTTCTGAAGACCTAACTGGCTCTTTTGCCCTGTTCTTAGGCTTATTACTTTACTCTTTTACAAGCAGTTTATATAAGATAAAATAAATCAATATGATGTGGAATAACACTTTTAAAAATATCAGGATAGCAAAAATGCATGCAGAAATAGAAATGGCTAAAAATGTAAAGATTGGTGATAAGACGTTTTTTTCAGGCATGTTGGGCAGAGGAGGAAGGCCAGATATAGAATTGCAAGACTCAAGGATTCTGAGGAACAATGTGTGGAAGGGTGATGAAGAAAAAGTAGAATTGTTGCCGTTCGATGTTCCTGGTAGAAAATCCTGGAAGACTTTAAATGATTGCTGAAGACATATGTGGGAATAGGTTAGATACCACACCATTCACAGAAGATAGTGTTCATGAAGAACTTGAAAATCTGAACGTGGACAAAGCCAAGTAGCTGGATGAGATACATCCTAGGACATAGGCGTTGGAACGCGAGGGGGGGGGCACAGGGGCCATGGCCGCCCCAAAAATTTCCCGTTCTGTTGGTGATACGGTGGGGGGAAACCCACTCCATACTTCTTGCGAGGCTGGGAGCTTGCTATCGGCCAGCATACCTACTGGTCAGCACTCTCTAACTCGCCCCTTCACCTGCATCTACTCCTCCCGCCCCGCTCGCTTACCCGCCCGCTGCGTTTAACTTCTTAGAAAAGTGCTGCGCCGCCCTGCTGCTGGCCCGGCATCTTCTCTCCACTGTGGCCCGCTCTCTCTGATAACTTCCTGTTTTCGCTAGGGCGGGCCGCAGTGGAGAGAAGATGCCGGGCCAGTGGCAGGGCGGCACAGCGCTTTTCTTTTCTTTTCTTGTTGTGTTTTGTTTTTTTTTACATCTTATTTAAGTTTTATTTTTTATTTTTTTGTCAGGCAGGACAGGTTCCGCCGGCTCTGGCTTAGCGAGTAGGGATGGTTGAGCCGGGCTCCCTCCCCATATGCACGTGTCGGGAGGGACGGACACGTGAAACTCAAGGCCCGGGACATAGAGGGATGTTGTGTCTGCGGGTGTGTGTTCCTGGGCTGTGCATCTTGCCCCAAGCTGGCAGGCGGCCTTCATTTCTGTGCGGCAGCCCCCTCTGAAGGGCACATCACATGCAGTCATGAAATCGAGTTTTAGAATGGCAGTGTGCAGTTGGTGACTATTCGGAGCCAACACCTGACATACGTGTCTGATGCAGGTGGGCCGAAGAGCCCATGCAAAGCTTTTCTAAGAAATTAAATGCCGCAGGCAGGTGAGCAGGCAGGAGGGAGGAGTAGATGCAGGTGAAGGGGCACGTTAGAGAGTGCCGACCAGCAGGCACTAGCTGGTAGCTAGGTGTATGGGACTGGGGGAAGGGAGAAATATTGGACTCAGATGAGTGAAGGAGGGAGAGGTATGATGAATGGAGTAAGGGAGGCAATGATGTCAGAAGTGTAAGGAACAGGGAGAGATGGATTTGGGGATGGTAGAGGGGGAAGAAGGAGGACAGGGAGGGAGAAGAAGAGGGACAATAAGAGATGGATTTGGAGAAGGACAGAGGACGTAAGAGAGGGAGAGATGGACATGAGGGAAGGTAGGGAGGGAAGGGAGAAATAGATATGGAGGGGGCAAAATGGAGAGAGGGACAGAGATTAGTGGAGTAGGCAAGATGGGGAAAGGGAAAGAGATTCAGGGGAGGAGACAGGAGAGGGAGGGAAAGATGGATAACTCGGGGAAAGCAGAGAAGGAAGAGAAGATGCAGGGTAGTGAAGACGCAGGGGGATTGCAAAGAACTGCAACGTGACATAACCAGGCTCGAGGAATGGGCATTGACATGGCAGATGAGGTTCAACGTGGATAAGTGTAAACTGATGCATGTCGGTAACAAAAATCTCATGCATGAATACAGGATGTCCGGGGTGGTACTTGGAGAGACCTCCCAGGAAAGGGACTTGGGAGTTCTGATCGACAAGTCGATTAAGCCGTCCACGCAATGTGCGGTGGCGGCGAAAAGGGCGAACAGAATGCTAGGAATGATAAAGAAGAGTATCACGAACAGATAGGAGAAGGTTATCATGCCGCTGTACTGGGCCATGGTGCGTCCTCACCTGCACTGGTCGCCGTACATGAAGGAGGACACTACTACTCGAAAGGTCCAGAGAAGAGCGACTAAGATGGTTAAAGAGGTTGGATTTGCTGCCTTGCAGTGAAAAATTAGAGAAACTGGGCCTCTTCTCCCTCAAACAGAGGAGATTGAGAGGGGACATGATCGAAACATTCAAGGTGCTGAAGGGGATAGACTTAGTAATAATAATAATAATAATAATAATTTATTTCTTATATACCGCCAAAGCCGTAGTAGTTCGAGACGGTTTACAACAAAGAAGGGCTGGGCAATCAGCGAATATAGGTATAGTCAGCGAAAATAGGTACAACAAGTAAGGGCTGGACAGACAGCGAAAAGATACAATCAGCGAATATAGGTACAACAAAGAGGATCTGGGTAGTCAGCGAAAATAAGTACAATCAGCAAATTAGGATACAGTGTATAAGGTTAAGCAGGAAATCGGTATAATAAAAGGGGGCGTAGGTTGGGCGTAGAGGTCTTAGGTTATAAATCGGTTAAATAGGTTAGTTTTTAGTAATTTCCTGAAGTTTAGGTAGGAAGAGGAGCGCGAGATAATATTGCCCAGCCAATTATTAAGTTGACCTGCTTGGAAGGCGAGAGTTCTATTCAGGTATCTTTTGTAACGGCAGGCCTTTAGAGATGGATGGCTGAACAGATGAGTTCTGCGTGTGGGACTGGAAGGACAGTCTAAGATAAAATGGGGTACCAAGTATAAAGGGGAAGAACCAAGGATGACTTTGAAACAGACAGGCAAACTTGAATTGCACTCTTGCTTCCAAGGGTAGCCAATGGAGTTTTTGGTAGTAGGGAGTTATATGTTCCCATTTTTTTAGTCCAAATATTAGGCGGATTGCCGAATTTTGGATGATTCGTAGCCTTTGAGTGGTTTTTTTTTTTTAAAGATCCCAGGTAGATGATGTTACAGTAATCGAGTAAGCTTAGGATGGAGGATTGCACAAGTAAGCGGAATGAGGAAGCATCAAAGTACTTTCTGATAGTTCTTAGTTTCCATAAGGCGGAAAAGCCTTTTCTGACCAGTAGGTAGGTGTATGCTTCGAGGGTAAGGTTGCGGTCTAGTGTCACTCCTAGGAATTTTATGGAGTCTGAGATAGGGAAGACTTGACTATTCAAGGCGATTGATGAATCTTTGATTTTGTCATTCGGACTCGCCAGGAAGAATTTGGGTTTTTTCTGGGTTGAACTTCAGTTTGAAATCGGCCATCCATAGTTCGATATGCTTTAAGATGGATGCCAGGTGGTTAGTTGTCTCGGGAGTTAGGTTATTTAGGGGAAAGACTATGGTGATGTTGTCGGCATAAATGTAGAATTTGATTTTCAAACTTTGCAGTAGGTTCCCTGGGGCGGCCAGGTAGATGTTGAACAGCGTGGGGGACGGGGACGGGGACGGGGGGGGGGAGGAGCCTTGCGGGAGTCCACATGTGTTAACCCAGCTAAAGGAATGAATATTGTTGCTGTAAATCTGGTAAGATCGTTTACTTAGAAAACCCTGGAACCAATTTAACACGTTGCCCGAGAGGCCGATAGACTCCAAACAGTTCAGAAGGATGGCATGATCAACTAAGTCGAAGGCACTGCTAAGATCAAACTGTAGGACTAGTGCACTTGTGCCCTGACTAAACAGGATATGAAGGGAGTCTAGCAGAGAAGCGATGACAGTTTCAGTGCTGTGTCCGGCACGAAAACTTGACTGGTTATCATTGAGAATGTTGAATTTGTCAAGATAGGTTATTAAGTCTTGGTTGACCAGACCTTCCACCAACTTTGTAAAGAAGGGAATGTTCGCAATGGGTCTGTAATTAGATGTCAGAGAGATGGACTCTTTGAGGGTTTTTTTTACAATCGGGGTGATAAGTATCTGGCCTAGGTCCTCAGGAAATGTGCCTGACTGAAGCAGGGAGGAGAGCCAAGTGTGTAGCTTGGCTTTGAAGGTGATCGGGGCAACTTTCATTACATTTGGTGGGCAACAGTCTAGTTTGCAGTGGGGATTGGTGTATTTTGAGTAAAACTTGCTGAATTGTTGCTAGGTGGGGATGGTAAAGTTGTTCCAGAACAGATCAGCCCTAATTTCGTCGTAGAGCTGAGTAACTGGGTAGTTCAGATGGTTGGTGGAGGAAGAGGGTAGGGTGGATCTTAGGTTGGAGATTTTGCTGTTGAAAAACTCGGCCAGGTCGTTGGCTGGGGGTGGGGAGTCTAAGGAAGGGCGGGTTAGGGTCTGAATGTCATAAAGGTTTGATGACGGGGTTGGGGAGCCAATTTTTTGGGCGTAAAAGTTGGTGCGTTTGGTGGTTATGAGTTTTTTGTATTCTTTTAATTTTGTTCTCCAATTGGCTCTCTCTTTGCTGTCACCGGATTTCAGCCATAGTCTTTCAAGTTTTCGAAGTTCCCGTTTTACTGATCCCAGTTCGGCATCAAACCAGCTGTCCAGATTTTTGTTACTCATTTTCTTTGTTTTAATGGGGGCCATTTTGTTTAGGATCTGTGTGCTCGTGTTGGTCCAGGAGTCAACCGTAAAGGAGTCAGGGTCTGGGTTGGAAGAGATATCATAGTGGGACCAGAATTCCACTGGGTTAATTAAGCCTCTTGTGGATATTACCTTCTTAGACCTTTTTGCCAGCTTTGGATTGGATAGATGGTGTCTTGTTTGCCAGTTGAGATGGAAATTGCATAATCTGTGGTCTGACCATAGGGAATCTGTAGATAAGGACAGGTTGTTCACCCTCTCCAAGGTAGGGAGAACGAGAGGGCACTCTCTAAAGTTGAAAGGGGATAGATTCCATACAAACGTAAGGAAATTCTTCTTCACCCAGAGAGTGGTGGAAAACTGGAACGCTCTTCCAGAGTCTGTCATAGGGGAAAACACACTCCAGGGATTCAAGACAAAGTTAGACAAGTTCCTGCTAAACAAGAACGTGCGCTGGTAGGGCTAGTCTCAGTCTTTGACCAGAGGGCCGCCGTGTGAGTGGACTGCTGGGCATGATGGACCACTGGTCTGACCCAGCAGTGGCAATTCTTAGGTTCTTATGCTAGGGAAAGGCGGAGGGGATATGGATTGGGGACCGAGAGATGTCATATTTGGGAGCACACCAGGACCTCTGGCCATTCTCTGCTGCTGCTGCTGCCTGTGGCTTTGTGAAGAAAGAAGTACAGCTGGAAAGGAGGAGACCTACTTGGATGTTTTAGAGCCAGCCAGAACACAGGTACACATCTTGGGAGGGGGCATGAACTTGGGTCACAGGAGGGAGGGAGGGAGAGGGACATGTTGGGACACAGGAGGGAGGGGCACATTGAGACAAGGAAGGAATGGCGTGTGATCTTGGGACAAACGAGGGAGGGGGCATGAATTTGGAACACAGAATGGAAAGAGGGGATGTGTTAGGATACAGAAGCAAGAGAGGAGATACAAACTTGGAACAAAGGCTGGAAAGGAGAGAGGGAGCACTGACTTGGGACACAGAAGGAAGGGAGGAGGCATGAACTTGAGACATAGGATGGAAGGATGGGAGAAAGAGATGCTGAGGTGGAGGAGGGAATAGAAAGTGAGAATTGTTAAGCATGGGTGTGAGTGAGAGGGAAAGAAATGGTGTACATGGGGAAAGGAAGAAAGAGGAGAATTATTGGACATGGTGATGGGAGAGGAGTGAGGTAGAGAGTGATAAGAGGGAAAAATATTGGATGTGGTGGTGGAGAGGAAACAGTGGAACAGATGGAAATGGATGTAAGAGGGAGGAATGTTGGACATGGTGGTGGAGGGAATGGAGGAAGAGATGTGGCATGGAGCTGGAGAGGGGTGATAGAAGCAGAAATGTTGGACATGGGGCTGGTTGGCAGGGGTGAAAGATGCTGCACACAGTCCAGGGGATAATAGAGGGAGAAATATTGGATGTGGCATTAGGGGTAGGAGAGAGGCACCCTGGATCTCTCTCTCTCTCTCTCTTTCCCCACTCCCTTTGCAGCAAGGGAGGGAATGAGAGCGAGAGAGAGATGGTGGACAGTGAGAGAGAGAGGAAGACGTTGCACATGGGGATGGAGGAGAGAGGAAGAAATGCTGTACAGTGGTGGGAAAAACGAGTGCACTTTGTGTAGTTTTATTTTGTGGTTACCATTGTGTATTATTAATAAGATTATATTGTGTGTATATGAAAAATGAATGGAAGAAATGGTGTTTACAATTACTACTATTATTATGGGAGTGAGATCTGGGGAGGAGCTTGGGAAGGTCTGGGGTGGGGTCTGGGGCGGAGCTTTTGGGCCCCCCCCCCAACAAAAAAGTGTTCCGCTGCCTATATCCTAGGATACTGAAAGAGCACTGAGAGGTTCCTCTAAAGCAGTGTCTCGTAAACTGTGCCCCGAAGAGATTCTGGGTGTACCACAAAAGATTCCAGAATTTTACTTTATTTTTATAAATTCCCTTCATAAGTATACACTAGAATAGATAACATGTACAGTGGTGCCTTGCATAACGGACGCCTCGCACAGCGAACGCTGCGCACAACGAACTTTATGTCTTGATCCGTACAACGAACTTCGTTTCACACAACGAAGTCGCCCGAGCTGCATCCTTCCGCGCAGGCACTGCGCTTAACTGCCCTCTCTCCGCCTGGTTCCCTCTTGCCCCCCCCGACTCCCCGACACGATCGGGGCAAAAAGGAGCCCAAGCCCTCTTGCCCCGCCGATTCCCCAACTCCCCACACAATATCGGGCCAGGAGGGAGCCCAAGTCCTCCTGGCCACGGCGACCCCCTAACCCCACCCTGCACTACATTACGGGCAGGAGGGATCCCAGGCCCTCCTGCCCTCGACGCAAACCCCCCCCTCCCCCCCACGGCCGCCCCCCCCCAAGAACCTCCGCCCGCCCCCCCAGCCGACCCGCGACCCCCCTGGCCGACCCCCACGACACCCCCAACCCCCTTCCCCGTACCTTTCTGTAGTTGGCCGGACAGACGGGAGCCAAACCCGCCTGTCCGGCAGGCAGCCAACGACGGAATGAGGCCGGATTGGCCCATCCGTCCCAAAGCTCCGCCTACTGGTGGGGCCTAAGGCGCCTGGGCCAATCAGAATAGGCCCGGGAGCCTTAGGTCCCTCCTGGGGGCGGGGCCTGAGGCACATGGGCCCAACCCGACCATGTGCCTCAGGCCCTGCCCCCAGGAGGGACCTAAGGCTCCCGGGCCTATTCTGATTGGCCCAGGCGCCTTAGGCCCCACCAGTAGGCGGAGCTTTGGGACGGATGGGCCAATCCGGCCTCATTCCGTCGATGGCTGCCTGCCGGACAGGCGGGTTTGGCTCCCGTCTGTCCGGCCAACTACAGAAAGGTACGGGGAAGGGGGTTGGGGGTGTCGTGGGGGTCGGCCAGGGGGGTCGCGGGTCGGCTGGGGGGGGCGGTCGGAGGTTCTTGGGGGGGGGGCGGTCGTTGGGGGGAGGGGGGGTTTGCGTCGAGGGCAGGAGGGCCTGGGATCCCTCCTGCCCGTAATGTAGTGCAGGGTGGGGTTAGGGGGTCGCCGTGGCCAGGAGGACTTGGGCTCCCTCCTGGCCCGAGATTGTCGGGGAGTTGGGGAATCGGCGGGGCAAGAGGGCTTGGGCTCCCTTTTGCCCCGATCGTGTCGGGGAGTCGGGGGGGCAAGAGGGCTTGAGCTCCCTCTTGCCCCGATCGTGTCGGGGAGTCGGGGGAGCAAGAGGGCTTGAGCTCCCTCTTGCCCCGATCGTGTCGGGGAGTCGGGGGGGGCAAGAGGGCTTGAGCTCCCTCTTGCCCCGATCGTGTCGGGGAGTCGGGGGGGGCAAGAGGGCTTGAGCTCCCTCTTGCCCCGATCGTGTCGGGGAGTCGGGGGGGCAAGAGGGCTTGAGCTCCCTCTTGCCCCGATCGTGTCGGGGGTGCCAGGGACCACACGGAGTCACCCACTGTACCACCCGATTCGGGTAAGCGCAGGTATCGGTGGGTGGCTTATTTGCGGGGGGGGGGTGCCTTATTTTACATTTTTTTCTAAAAAGGGGGGGCTGTCTTATTTGATGGCCCTGCCTTATCATCGGGGAAACACGGTAGAAAAAAAAAAAAAATGAACAGTTAAGTCCCAGTTTTTGCCGCTGAGACTCTGCCCTCTCACTGTAAAATTAGACTCTACTTAGTCTGTCTTTAAATTTAAAAAATGTGTGTTGTTTTAAAAAACAATTATGTTTTTAGATGTATCTAAATAAAAATAATAACCAAAAATTTATCTTTTTTTATGTCATCTTAGCATATTTTATGCTACAGAACGAATTATTTTTTTTAACATGTATTGTTATGGGAAAACGCGTTTCACACAACGAACGTTTCACATAACAAACTTGCTCCTGGAACGGATTAAGTTCGTTGTGTGAGGCACCACTGTATGTCGCAAACGCAAGAGTCTGTCAATGAGTAAAATTATATGAGTAACATTACTGGATGGATGGAAAGGCAGGGTCTAAGATTGAATGTAGAAAGACTGAGGTAATGTTTGTGGAGAAATCTGATCAGGTTAATTGGCCCAAAATGCTGAAAGTGATGGATGAGGTACCAGTCGCGTACCTAAGGTATGTGGCACCCAGGGCCCATCATTTTTTTTTTTGACACCCCCTTCCCATGTAAAAAAATATTTTTTGTAATAACCATGAAATGGAATAAATGGTCAGAATAGAAACAGGCAGTGAAAATATTCTTTTATTGAACCTCATATATGTAATCATTATTCCAAACATAACATAACATAAATTATGTCTGAATTGTCATGACATTAGAAGTGCATATGGAGTAGTTGCAGGTGATGCTTGGGACAGTTCTGATTGTGTTAGTTCAGTTTTATGTGTTTTTTGAATAGAAGGGTTTTTATTTATTTTTTGAAGGTTTTGTAGTCTGGTCAAGGTCAATAGGTTGTAGAGTTGGGGGTCGAGTGTTGCAGCTCGAATGGCTAGGAGGTTGTCGAACAGTTTTTTTTCTTTTGACGTTTTTGGTTGGAGGGTGTGTGAATGGTGCTTGAGTTCTCCTATGTCTGGTTGAGGTGGCTTGAATTATTTAGCTGAAGAAATTAGTTACCCCCCCCATTCCACACACATGAATTCTCTTCCAATTTTGTTCCCATTATAAAAAAACACTGATAAGTTCCCAGAAAAAAATACATTAAAATAAGAAGTGAAAACAAAGGCCCCTACAGATGAGAACATAACATAAGAATAGCCTAACTGGGTCAGACCAATGGTCCATCATGCCCAGTAGCCCATTCTCATGGTAGCCAATCCAGGTCACTAGTACTTGGTCAAAACCCAAAGAGTAACAACATTCCATGCTACCGATCCAGGGCATGCAGACACTTCCCCCATGTCTTAATAAGACTATGGACTTTTCCTCCAGGAATTTGTCCAAACCTTTCTTAAAACCAGCAATGCTATCTACTTTTACCATAACTTCTGGCCACTTCATTTTTAAGCTTAGATCTTTCCTTCCAAACAGAGACCTTGCTAGATGTCAAATACAGAAAGAACAAGGTAACTTCACAAGGACTTAGCTGTACAGAAAATGTGAATCTCCTCATACACCCATCATATAATGCAAAAATGTGCAAAGGTCTGGTTTTTTCTTTTGATCACTTCATAGCCTAATGCCACACAAGCAGCGCTGTTACAAACATATTTTGAAGGTCAATGCTAAGGTTAACAAAGTTTCCTTCCTTGGACCACAAGGAGATACTGACAAACCACTGGAAGAGATCCCAATACAACTACCCAGGCACAACACCCAAAGACCCACTCAGCGTGTGAACCAGTTGAATGGAGTGGACTAACTGGGAGGTGGAAATGGGCCCGGAGTTTGCTCAGCAGAATTTCCCAGACCACCTCTTCCTCTCAACACATTGACACGCTGCCACCACCACTAGGAACACCTCACCGGGTAGGCCAGCAATGCTTATAAACTTTATAAAACACATTATTATATTTAGCTGATGCCCCGGCGTTGCACGGGTATTTAATTATAGCAATAACACTGTAAATGGATTCAAATAAAGATACTTTATAGTGGTGAATGAAATTATTTTTTTACAGCTTAATAAAAAGTACAATATTCAAATTATAATGTAAAATATTTGACAAAATGAATACAATACAACTAACGCAAAACGTGATTATAAACAACAATTTTAGTTTCACCTCCTGGAGCAAGAACATATAAATTCTTGGGTGAACCCACCCTTGAGCAAGCAACATAGAGTTTTGGGCCGCGAGACCCCCAGAAAATATCACCCCAGGTAGTGAGGGATCTGCATACCAAGTTTCGTTCAAATCGGTCAAGCCGTTTATGAATTACAGTGAGAATGGCAGCTTTTTATATTTTTTCCATTGACATGAATGGGTGAAATCTGATTTTCTGTTTTAGCTCCGCCCACGTGTGCAGGTGGGATGCAAGACCCCCAGAACATATCACCCCAGGTAGTGAGGGATCTGCATACCAAGTTTCATTCAAATCGGTCAATCTGGTTTTGAATTACTATGAGAATGGTAGCTTTTTACATTTTTTCCATTGACATGAATGGGTGAAATCTGATTTTCTGTTTGTAGCTCCGCCCACGTGTGCAGGTGGGCCGCGAGACCCCCAGAACATATCACCCCAGGTAGTGAGGGATCAGCATACCAAGTTTTGTTCAAATCGGTCAAGCCGTTTTTGAATTACTGTGAGAATGGCAGCTTTTTACATTTTTTCCATTGACATGAATGGGTGAAATCTGATTTTCTGTTTGTAGCTCCGCCCACGTGTGCAGGTGGGCCGCGAGACCCCCAGAACATATCACCCCAGGTAGTGAGGGATCTGCATACCAAGTTTCGTCCAAATCGGTCAATCCGGTTTTGAATTACTGTGAGAATGGCAGCTTTTTACATTTTTTCCATTGACATGAATGGGTGAAATCTGATTTTCTGTTTGTAGCTCCGCCCACGTGTGCAGGTGGGCCGCGAGACCCCCAGAACATATCACCCCAGGTAGTGAGGGATCTGCATACCAAGTTTCGTCCAAATCGGTCAATCCGGTTTTGAATTACTGTGAGAATGGCAGCTTTTTACATTTTTTCCATTGACATGAATGGGTGAAATCTGATTTTCTGTTTGTAGCTCCGCCCACGTGTGCAGGTGGGCCGCGAGACCTCCAGAACATATCAGCCCAGGTAGTGAGGGACCTGCATACAAAGTTTCGTTCAAATCGGTCAATCCGGTTTTGAATTACTGTGAGAATGGCAGCTTTTTACATTTTTTCCATTGACATGAATGGGTGAAATCTGATTTTCTGTTTGTAGCTCCGCCCACGTGTGCAGGTGGGCCGCGAGACCCCCAGAACATATCACCCCAGGTAGTGAGGGATCTGCATACCAAGTTTCGTCCAAATCGGTCAATCCGGTTTTGAATTACTGTGAGAATGGCAGCTTTTTACATTTTTTCCATTGACATGAATGAGTGAAATCTGATTTTCTGTTTGTAGCTCCGTCCACGTGTGCAGGTGGGCCGCAAGACCCCCAGAACATATCACCCCAGGTAGTAAGGGATCTGCATACCAAGTTTCGTTCAAATCGGTCAAGCCGTTTTTGAATTACTGTGAGAATGGCAGCTTTTTACATTTTTTCCATTGATATGAATGGGTGAAATCTGATTTTCTGTTTGTAGCTCCGCCCACGTGTGCAGGTGGGCCGTGAGACCCCCAGAACATATCACCCCAGGTAGTGAGAGATCAGCATACCAAATTTCGTTCAAATCGGTCAAGCCGTTTTTGAATTACTGTGAGAATGGCAGCTTTTTACATTTTTTCCATTGACATGAATGGGTGAAATCAGATTTTCTGTTTGTAGCTCCGCCCACGTGTGCAGGTGGGCCGCGAGACCCCCCAGAACATATCATCCCAGGTAGTGAGGGATCTGCATACCAAGTTTCGTTCAAATCGGTCAAGCCGTTTTTGCGTGATCGCAGCACATACACACACACATACACACCTCCGATTTTATATATATATAGATATATATATAGATATATATAGATATAGATATAGATATATATAAATATATATATATATATATATATATAGATATATATATATATATATATATATATATAGATATATATATATATCTATATATATATATATCTATATATATATATATCTATATATATATATATCGATATATATAGATATATAGATAAAGCACATGTCCCCGGCCTATACAATATTTTTCTTCTGCAGACCCTTCAAAAGTCTGACCAAATCCTCATTTCACTTGCATTATAAAGTACTGAGGATGCCATCTCTCCCCAATCCCAGGTCCTAAAGTCTAAGACAGTAGCGCAAACTAGTGCTGCCCGATTCAGGAAAAAAAAAAAATATTTCGATTCGATTCAGCCTATTGAATTGGTTTTTCGATTCGATTTTCCTTCCCAATTGGGTGGTTTTTTTTCAGACATCCTGGTGGGTTCATTTTATAGCTTTTTCACCCCCCTTTGGCTTTTCCTAACCACACTGGCGCTGTGGTGTAAATAAAATAAAGAAACAAAAAGGACTTTTCCTCTCTCTTAAATCCTAGCTCATGTTTGCGGTCTAACACCAGCTCTGGCAGGATACACATTTCAAATCTGACATATTGTAATCACAAAACAGAAAATAAAATTAGTTTTTCTACCTTTTGTTGTCTGGTTATTTTTCAAATCTTGTTGGTCCAAGGCTCTGGTTGTCTTCTGATAACTTGCTTGCCAGGGTCTCCTTCTTTCTGCATGCTAACCATCCATCTGCCATCTCTGTCCTCCCCTTCTGTTTCCCTTCCCTCCCCAGGAGGTCTGGCATCTTTCCTTTTTTTCATCTCCCTCCATATATCCATCTTTTCTTAACTACCCTTTCATCCAGCATCTCTCCCTCCTTCCCCACCACCCCATGGTCCACCATCTCTCCCTTTCTTTTCCCAACTGCCCTCCTATCTAGTATCTCTATCTCCCCCTCCACACCATCCCTTGTGTCCAACTTCTCTCCCTTTCTGTTCCTTCCCTCCCTAAAACCCATGGTCCATCATCTCTCTCCCTCTCCTCTATTTTCAGACCCATTATTTCTTCCCACCCAAAGTCCGGCATATGCGCGTCTCTTTGAACCCCCTTCCCTCCATGTACTTCTACACCAGGGCCCCCCCCTCCCCTGAAGG
The DNA here is from genome assembly GCF_902459505.1 of Geotrypetes seraphini. Classification (NCBI taxonomy): domain Eukaryota; kingdom Metazoa; phylum Chordata; class Amphibia; order Gymnophiona; family Dermophiidae; genus Geotrypetes; species Geotrypetes seraphini. Next base: position 21,301,978 of record NC_047086.1, read on the forward strand.
CCTGTCCCCCCCTTAAAGGTCTGCATCCCACCCTTGAAGGCCTATCCTCCCTTGAAGGCCTGCCTGCTTGTCCCCCCCTGAAGGCCTGTGTCCACCCTGAAGGTCCACTGGCCCGCCCCACTCTGAAGGACCGCTGGCCCGCCCCACCCTGAAGGACCGCTCATCCCCCCACCCCGAAGGACCGCTCGCCACCCCGAAGAACCGCTCATCCCACACCACCTACGGTAGAGAAGCAGCCGCAGCAAGATCGCGATGCCAGCGATCCCTGCGCTGCTTCGGCGCTGCTTCCTCAGCCGCGGTCCCACACCTCCTCTGACGTCAGAGGAGGGGCGGGACCGCGGCGGAGGAAGCAGCGCCAAAGCAGCGCAAGGATTGCTGGCATTGCGATCCCTCTGCAGGCTGCTTCTCCACCGCAAATGGTGCGGTGGGGCCGGGGGGGGGGAGGAATCCAGATGCCAGGGGGGAGAACCGGACATCGGGTGGGGGAAACCGGACGCCAATGGCTTCAAGGCCGGGAGCCAGTGTTCCCGCTAAGGTGCGCTGGCCTGCGCTCGCGCACAAAATATTACATCGCAGCGCAAAGTTTCTCTTCACAGCGCACACACGCGTCGCAAAGGTAAGGTAAGGGGAGGTAAGGTAAGGGGACGCATTAGGGGGATTGCACTTCCCCACAATTGCCATGCTTCGGTTCCTCTTCTTCCTTCCTTCCTCCCCCCCCCCCCCCCCGCGGGACCCTGCGGCACCATCAACTCTTACTCCCTCTAATGTCGGCCCTGCAGCTCCAGACTTCCTCGCACCTTCTCCCCTCCCCCTTTGGATCGCTATTATTTTAAATGTTATAGCCGCGGAGCTGTATCCATCAGTGGAGATGTCTAACCTCGGCCTGCCCCGGAACTCTTACTGCAACAGTGACTTCCTGTTCCTGCCTAGACGGGCGGCTGCTGCAGTAAGAGTTCCGGGGCAGGCCGAGGTTAGACATCTTCACTGATGGATACAGCTCCGCGGCTATAACATTTAAAATAATAGCGATCCAAAGGGGGAGGGGAGAAGGTGCGAGGAAGTCTGGAGCTGCAGGGCCGACATTAGAGGGAGTAAGAGTTGATGGTGCCGCAGGGTCCCGCGGGGGGGGGGGGGGGGAGGAAGGAAGGAAGAAGAGGAACCGAAGCATGGCAATTGTGGGGAAGTGCAGAGCTGCAGGGAAGAGTGTTGCGGTACCCAGCTGGAGGGAGAAGGAAGATGAGGGAGGGAATTAAAGGAGATGCCAGGGCTTGGAGCATAGGAGGAAGGTATGCCAGTCTAAGGGAAAAGGAAGGGGGAGATGTGAGAGCATGGAGGGGGAGCGAAAGATGGAAGAAAAGGAAAGGAGAGAGATGCCAGAGAATCAGGGAAGGGGAGATACCAGACTATGAGGAGAGGTGTGGGAGAGGGAAGGCGAGGAGAGAGATGCCAGACCAATGGGGTGAAAGGAGAGATGGAAGGGGGAGGCATACAGTTTCTGGAAGGGGCATAGAAGGAGAGAAGATGCCATATAGGGGAAGAGAGACGGCAGACAGTGAATGGAAGGAAGAGAGTTACAAGAAGATGAGGAAAGGAGAAACCACAGAAGACAAAGGTAGAAAAAAATTTCTATTTATTTATTGCTTTAGGAGACATGTGTCACTGTTTCTGTGAAGCATTGTATGCAGAGTCCAGCTTCTTGCTGGTTCAATTTAACCTTTGTCTATGTATTTTTATTTTATCCCCCCTTTTACAAAACTGTGAAGCGTTTTTAGCACCAGCCTTGGTGGTAGCAGCTCTGATGCTCAGAATTTTATGAGCATCAGAGCTGTTACCTCCGTAGCTAAAATCCACACTACAGTTTTGTAAAAGAGGGAGGGGTTAGTTTGTGATTACATATTCCTTACTAGGCGAAGGTGTTTTCTGTGTTCTGTGTGTTCGAAAGACATGGTTTTCTGTTAGGATTGACGGTGTAGGATTGATCTGTGCTGGTCTGGCTTGTTTAGTTTTACAATGGGTGTATTGATGTACTGCTCACTGCAATATGTAAGATGCTGCCTTTTCCTAGGTACTCATGTGTGACGTGTGGTTTGTTACTAAAAATCATGTTTTTCTTACAGATGGGGGGGGGGTGCCAAAAAATGATGGGCCCCGGATGTTACATATGCTAGGTACGCCACTGTATGTAAAGATACCAGAAAGCTGGCGTAGCAAAAACTTCTAAGTTTTGAGTATTTAACCCTCCCACAATCTCACGGGCACTCGTTTCAAGTTTATTGAGATTTTGATTTAAACGCAATATCAAATATTTTCAATGCGTATAACAAAAATAAATTTGGGGAAATAAATAAAACCATTTGCCAGTGTTCCCGCTAAGCTGCGCTGGCGTGCGCTGGCGCACAAAATATTACATCGCAGCGCACACGTTTCTCGTCACAGCGCACGATCGGAAGAGGCGTACGGCAGATGGCAGGGCGGCGAGAGGAGAATCGGGCGAGTTGGCTCATAACTTGCTGGCGCCCGATATTTTTGGCTCACGGTGAAAAAAGTTTGCTCACAACACCCGCCCGCTTAGAGGGAACACTGCCGGGAGCACCCCCTCAGGGCTTGCACCCGGGGCGAATTTCCCCCCCCCCTCTTGCTACGCCACTGTGAGGTGCTACCAGTGAGGGAGTTTGTGACAGTCCTGGGAGTAAAATTGGACCCAGGACTTACAATGGGTTGTCAGATTGTAAGGACAGTGCAAATATGTTTTGCACAGATACATTTATTGTATGGTTTGAAACCAATGTTGTTACCATCTGACTTCCGTGCTGTTGTACAAGCAATGATCTTGTCACGCCTGGACTACTGCAATGTCCTGTACCTGGGAATAACTAAGACCAGGTGCAAGGCTTTGCAGGTGATACAGAATGCTAGGCTAGAATGATAACTAGAACATCAAGATATGAGCATATTACCGTATTTTCACGCAAATAACGCGCACCCGTATAAAACGCGCACACGGGTATAGCGCGCAGAAATCACGATGATATGTACAAAAACTTTGGTATACCGCGCTCACGGGTATACCGCGCATGCTGCCCGACGCTCCTTTCGCCCGCCCTGACTTTCCGTGCGCTGTCCCGACTCTCCGTTCACCCCCCCTGACTTCCGTGCACTGTCCCCCCTTGAAGGTCTGTCCCCATCCTGAAAGCCTGATGCCCCCCCCCGACGTCCGATACATCCCTCCCCCCCGAAGGACCGCCGACTCCCCAACAATATCGGGCCAGGAGGGAGCCCAAATCCTCCTGGCCACGGCGACCCCCTAACCCCACCCCGCACTACATTACGGGCAGGAGGGATCCCAGGCCCTCCTGCCCTCGACGCAAACCCCCCTCCCCCCCAACGACCGCCCCCCCCAAGAACCTCCGACCGCCCCCCCAGCCGACCCGCGACCCCCCTGGCGACCCCCACGACCCCCCCACCCCCCTTCCCCGTACCTTTGGTAGTTGGCCGGACAGACGGGAGCCAAACCCGCCTGTCCGGCAGGCAGCCAACGAAGGAATGAGGCCGGATTGGCCCATCCATCCTAAAGCTCCGCCTACTGGTGGGGCCTAAGGCGCGTGGGCCAATCAGAATAGGCCCTGGAGCCTTAGGTCCCACCTGGGGGCGCGGCCTGAGGCACATGGTCGGGTTGGGCCCATGTGCCTCAGGCCGCGCCCCCAGGTGGGACCTAAGGCTCCAGGGCCTATTCTGATTGGCCCACGCGCCTTAGGCCCCACCAGTAGGCGGAGCTTTAGGATGGATGGGCCAATCCGGCCTCATTCCTTCGTTGGCTGCCTGCCGGACAGGCGGGTTTGGCTCCCGTCTGTCCAGCCAACTACCAAAGGTACGGGGAAAGGGGGTGGGGGGGTCGTGGGGGTCGCCAGGGGGATCGCGGGTCGGCTGGGGGGCGGTCGGAGGTTCTTGGGGGGGGGCGGTCGTTGGGGGGGAGGGGGGTTTGCGTCGAGGGCAGGAGGGCCTGGGATCCCTCCTGCCCGTAATGTAGTGCGGGGTGGGGTTAGGGGGTCGCCGTGGCCAGGAGGGTTTGGGCTCCCTTCTGGCCCAACTACCAAAGGTACGGGGAAGGGGGGTGGGGGGGGTCGTGGGGGTCGCCAGGGGGGTCGCGGGTCGGCTGGGGGGGCGGTCGGAGGTTCTTGGGGGGGGGGCGGTCGTTGGAGGGAGGGGGGTTTGCGTCGAGGGCAGGAGGGCCTGGGATCCCTCCTGCCCGTAATGTAGTGCGGGGTGGGGTTAGGGGGTCGCCGTGGCCAGGAGGGTTTGGGCTCCCTTCTGGCCCGATATTGTCGGGAAGTCGGCGGTCCTTCGGGGTGGGGGTGCGAGTGGTCCTGCCGGGGGGGGGGGGATGTATCGGACGTCGGGGAGTCGGCCGGGCAAGAGGGCTTGGGCTCCCTCTTGCTCCGATCGTGGATGCGGGTGCGGGTGGGAGCGCGTGCGAGCGGTCGTTCGGGGTGGGGGTGCGAGCGGTCTGGCCAGGAGGGTTTGGGCTCCCTTCTGGCCCGATATTGTCGGGAAGTCGGCGGTCCTTCGGGGTGGGGGAGCGAGTGGTCCTGCCGGGGGGGGGGTGTATCGGACGTGGGGGAGTCGGCCGGGCAAGAGGGCTTGGGCTCCCTCTTGCTCCGATCGTGGATGCGGGTGCGGGTGGGAGCGCGTGCGAGCGGTCGTTCGGGGTGGGGGTGCGAGCGGTCCTGCTGGGGGGGTGAATCGAGCGTCGGGCGGGGTGGGAACTATGTTTTAAAACTTTTGTATACCGCGCTCACGCATATAACGCGCGAGGGGTATGCGCGGTAGGTAAAAACGCGTATAACGCGCGCGTTATATGCGTGAAAATACGGTACTCCATATCTCCGACAATTGCATTGGCTGCCAGTTGCATTCAGAATTCAATACAAAGCAATTTTTATAAATGGTACGATCCCTGAATTTTTTAAGGGCTTTATGTCAGAGTATCAACCATTAAGATCATTGCGCTCTGAAAGTACGGAGGCCATTACTTTTACATGTGCAGGGGTTAAGTTTTGGAATGGCCTGGTTGGTCAAATCCGAAAATATAGAGATAGGAGCTCATTTAGGAAAATGTTGAAAACACAATGCCATTATATGTAGATGCATTTCTTTGAGAAATTGATTCTATGTAAGGATTGAATCTGTTTGTCTTGTTTTAACCTTGTTTTGAATTGTATAATATCTTATGTATGTAACCATTTGTAAACTGCTTTGGGAGTAAAATGGTATATAAATTTTAAAAATAAATAAATGTTATGAGCATCTGTGCATAAGATACAACTGCCCAGACAAACATCATTCTTTGTCCTGATTGGTCCTTTCCTTCAGCAACACTTCCATTATTTTTCCAATGACTCAAGTGAGGCTTACTGGCCTGTTTCCTGCTTCATCTCTGCTACCACTTTTATGAAGATGGTTCACATCCACTCTTCTCCAGTCTCATGGTACCTTGCCCATCTCTAGCCATTTTCTCTTCCATTTGCACTTTTACCAGACAAATCTTTCTCTTGGCTTCTTTCAGTTTCATCCGGTTTTCCTTTCTGTATTCCTCTCCCTAAGCTTTTTTTATAAATATTTCACAAATGCCAACGCTTTTGCCTTTATTTTCTCCACCACTAGTTTGGAGAGCCATATCAGTTTCCTTTTTCTCTTGTTTTTATTTATTTTCCTCACATAAAGGTCAGTAGCCATTTTTATTGCTCCTTTCGGCTTGGACCACTATTTTTCCACTTCTCTTATGTCCTCCCATCCTATCAGCTCTTTATCCCAGGACAAGCAGGCAGGTATTCTCACTAGTGGGTGATGTCATCCGACAGAGCCCCGATACGGACATCTTGCAAGCATGTCTTGCTTGAAGAAACTCAGAAGTTTCGAGATGCCCGCACCGCGCATGCGCCAGTGCCTTCCCGCCCGATGTACCGGGCGCGTCTCCTCAGTTCTTTTCTTTCCGCGGAGCTGAGAAGTTCTCTTCAATTCTGCGCTGACTGAAATTTCAGTATTTTGCCTTCTTTCCCCGCGTTTTATTGTTTTACTTACTTTCTTTGACTTTTATTTCTATTTAAAAAAAAAAAAAAAAAAAAAGTTACAATTATTTCGTCCGGCGGTTCGGCCGGGCCGGCCTCGTGGCTGCGACCTAGCTCCTTCGACCTAGCAACGTCACTTTTCCGGCCTATGTCCCGGCCTATCACCGGTTTTAAAAAGTGCAGCAAGTGCCAGCGTGCGATTTCGTTGACGGACCCACACCGGCGCTGTCTTCAGTGTCTTGGTCCAGAACACGTTCCGAAATCGTGCCGGCCTTGTTCCACGCTCACAGCGCGCTCTTTTAAACGGCGCTGCTTACTTTGGGAGTCCATGTTTAAGATGGAGTCTTCTAAGGAGCCATCTGCTTCGACCTCGACAGATGTTTCACCGGTCTGTTTGAAGCCTGCATCTGCGACTCATGCATCGAGCATCGTGAAGCCAGCATCGTTCACACCGGCTTCTGCATCGAGTTCAGCATCGGTTCCTGCTCCCGTCTCCTCGGTTCAGGTACCGCCTTCCACTGTTCCTCCCGTGGTCATAAAAGTGCCCAAAGCTACCAAGCAGAAGCACTCGACCACGAAGGAACGCGATGACCGTGCAGGAGGACCCCCTTTCGGTGCGGATCCCTCCATATCGGCATCGCTTAAATCCCTGCTCGAAGCTCAATTTGTTGAGCTCATGCGGACGATGGGACCGAGGCTTATCGCTAATATTCAGGGCGATACTACGGTCCCGGTCCCGGAGAGCGGTCCGCCCCCTCCTCCTCCTCCTCGTCGTTCGATTTCCCTGCTCGACGAGGGGGAGCGGCGGAGGGCGGCGGAACCCACTAGGCGGGCTTCCCTTTCTGACATGCCGCCTTTAGAGCCCATTACACCTCCACGTCACCAGGGTACTACATCGGCCCCTGATAATCGGAGTCCTGGGCATACTGCATCGCAGGAGGAGTTCTTTCGCACTCCATACCAGACTTGGGTGGCACTGCGTGAGTCGGCATCGTTGCCTCCCATGCGCTCCACTGCATCGAGTCCAATCCATTCCTTCGAGGCTTCAAGGGATCGATCGATGCATCGAAGATCACGTTCCCCATCCCGGCATCGGGAGGGGCATCGATCTCGACATTCTTCTAGACACTCCTCGCGTCATTCAGAGGTGTCTCCACAGAAGAAAATGCAGCGTATGGGATACTCATCCTCAGATTTATCCCAGCCAGAGGGACCGGAGTATGAAGAACCATCTACCTCATACTCTCCATGCCGCTCCCAGCTCTCCCTGGAACCGGAGGCTTCCACGTCTTCTAGTCCGTCTCGCCGGCCGGCCTTGGCGGACCAACTTTCCTTTTCATCCTTTCTCAGACAGATGGCGGATGACTTGGATGTGACCTTAGATACTGGGTCGAAGTACTCTAAGGAGTATCTGGACACCATGCATTTACCTCATCCTCCGGCGGAGACACTTCGGCTTCCCCTGCATAAGTTACTTGACCAGACTCTCATGCGGTGTTTGGAGACACCGTATTCCATACCTGCGGTACCTAGCAAGTTGGATGCTCGATACCGCATCGTGCACCACAAGGGGTTTGAGGGAGCTCAACTCTCTCATCAGTCCCTCCTAGTCGAGTCTTCCCTTAAACGTTCGCACCCCTCCCAAGTCTACGCTTCCGTGCCTCCTGGCAGGGAAGGGAGAACGATGGATAAGTTTGGTAGACGTATCTATCAAAATTCAATGATGGCGACTCGAGTGCTCAATTACAATTTTTTCTTCTCGTCCTATTTGGATTTTTTCTTGCCGGTACTCCGCAAGTTCACACCTTTCATCGATGCTGAGGCTCGGTTTGAGTTTGAGGAGGTGGTGGCGACCCTGTCCCAGTTGCGCCTCCAATTGATGCAATCCTCCTATGATGCTTTCGAGCTCTCGGCTCGTGCTGCGGCCTGCTCGGTCGCCATGCGTCGACTGGCTTGGCTTCGCACCATTGATATGGATCCGAATCTCCAAGACAGACTTGCAAATGTGCCTTGTGCGGGAGCGGATCTGTTCGATGAGTCTGTCGAGACTGTTACTAAAAAACTGTCAGACCACGAAAAATCTTTCCAGTCTATCATGAGGCCTAAGCCTAAACCACAACAGTCTCGTCCTTCTAGACCGCCTATAATCTACCAAAGGCGTTATCAACCGAGGCAGGCCCCTCCTGCGAGACAGCCTGCAAAGCGACAGCCGCCTCAGAAGACTCAGCAAAAGCCTCAGATGCCGGCTGCTCCCAAGGCTACTCAGCCTTTTTGACTCTCCTCCAGGGAGCATAACCGATCTCGTTCTGTCTACCCCATATTTTCCCATAGGGGGTCGCCTCCATCATTTTTGTCATCGATGGGAGGCGATCACCACGGACCTCTGGGTCCTCTCCATCGTAAGAGAGGGATACTCTCTTCATTTCCAACGGGTCCCCCCGGACCATCCTCCAAGAGAGTATCCTTCCAACTCCACACAGACCGCTCTTCTTCTCCAGGAAGCTCAGGCTTTGCTCCGGCTTCGGGCCGTCGAGCCGGTACCGGTGGATCAACAAAACCAGGGGTTTTACTCCCGGTACTTCCTGGTCCCGAAGAAGACGGGCGATCTGCGTCCCATTTTGGACCTTCGGGTCCTCAACAAGTTTTTGGTCAGGGAACGGTTCCGCATGCTGACCCTTGCCTCTCTTTATCCCCTCATCGAGCAGAACGATTGGTTATGCTCTCTGGATCTCAAGGAGGCCTACACTCACATCCCGATTCATCCGGCCTCCCGCAAGTTCCTCAGATTCCGGGTGGGACATCTGCATCTGCAGTATCGAGTGCTTCCCTTCGGCCTATCTTCGTCGCCCAGAGTCTTCACGAAGTGTCTGGTAGTGGTGGCCGCTGCACTCCGGAACATGGGTCTCCAGGTGTTCCCATACCTCGACGACTGGCTCATCAAGGCCCCGTCCGCTCCCAAGGTCATTTCGGCGACCTTGACTACCATTTGTTTTCTGCAGAGCTTGGGCTTCGAGATCAACTTTCCAAAGTCCCATCTTCAGCCCACCCAGTCTCTCCCCTTCATAGGGGCTGTCCTGGATACCATTCAACTTCGAGCATTCCTTCCTCCTCCACGCTTACATGCTCTCCTTCTACTCTGCCAGTCAGTGTCTTCTCGCCAATCCATCTCAGCGAGACACATGATGGTCCTTTTAGGCCACATGGCATCTACAGTTCATGTGACGCCTTTTGCCAGACTACATCTCAGGATCCCTCAATGGACTCTGGCATCTCAGTGGACTCAGGTGTCCGACCCATTATCTCGTCACATTGTGGTCACTCCTGCTCTACGGCAGTCTCTTCTCTGGTGGATGACCTCTTCGAATCTATCCAGAGGTTTGCTGTTTCATTCTCCTCCCCATCAGAAAGTTCTAACGACCGATTCATCGAACTATGCATGGAGGGCCCATCTGGATGGTCTTCGCACTCAGGGGTTCTGGACCAGTGCGGAACGACTCCATCAAATCAATCTTCTGGAGCTCAGGGCCATCTTCAATGCTCTCCAAGCTTTTCAACATCTGCTTCACGACATGGTGGTCCTTATTCGCACAGACAATCAGGTCGCCATGTATTATGTCAACAAACAAGGGGGCACGGGCTCGGCCCCTCTTTGTCAGGAAGCTCTTCGAGTCTGGGATTGGGCGGTTCGCCACAACACCTTCCTCAGAGCAGTCTACATTCAGGGGAAGGACAACGTCTTGGCAGACAACTTGAGTCGTCTACTTCAACCTCACGAATGGACGCTCCACTCCGACCCCCTTCATCAGATCTTTGCTCAGTGGGGGACACCTCAGATAGACCTCTTTGCAGCCCCCCACAACTTCAAGCTGCCTCAATTTTGCTCCAGGATTTACACTCCTCATCGCCTAGAGGCAGATGCTTTTCTGCTGGATTGGAGCAAACGTTTCCTATATGCGTTTCCTCCTTTTCCTCTCATTCAAAAGACTCTAGTCAAATTGAGATTAGACCATGCCACCATGATTCTGATTGCTCCTCGGTGGCCCAGACAACCTTGGTTCTCCCTTCTACTTCAACTCAGCAGCAGGGAGCCAGTACTTCTTCCAGTGTTTCCTTCACTACTCACTCAACATCAAGGTTCACTACTTCATCCCAATCTGCAGTCCCTCCACCTGACAGCTTGGTTCCTTTCAACATAACTCCTCACCAGTTCTCTCAAGCAGTGAGGGAGGTCTTAGAGGCTTCCAGGAAGCCTGCTACTCGACAATGCTATTTCCAAAAATGGACTAGATTCTCTTCCTGGTGTATTTCCAATGCCACGGAACCTCAGCGAGCTTCCCTATCTTCTGTATTGGATTATCTTCTACACCTGTCCCAGTCTGGCCTCAAGTCTACCTCTATACGAGTCCACCTGAGTGCTATTGCGGCTTTCCATCAGCCTCTACAAGGGAAACCTTTGTCTGCTCATCCTGTGGTTTCCAAATTTATGAAAGGACTTTTTCATGTCAACCCTCCTCTCAAACCTCCTCCTGTGGTTTGGGATCTCAATGTTGTCCTGTCTCATCTTATGAAGCCTCCGTTTGAACCTCTCAACACGGCTCCACTCAAGTATCTCACCTGGAAGGTGGTTTTTCTAGTGGCCCTCACGTCAGCTCGTCGGGTCAGTGAGCTTCAGGCCCTAGTGGCGGATCCACCGTTCACCGTATTCCATCATGACAAGGTGGTTCTCCGTACTCATCCAAAATTCTTACCTAAAGTGGTCTCTGAATTTCACATCAACCAATCCATCGTGCTTCCGGTGTTCTTTCCAAAGCCTCATTCTCATCCTGGGGAATCTGCTTTGCACACTCTGGACTGTAAACGTGCTCTAGCTTTCTACTTGGATCGCACAAAGCCACACAGAACTGCTCCTCAACTTTTCGTCTCCTTTGATCCAAACAAGTTGGGACGACCGGTATCGAAGCGCACCATCTCCAACTGGATGGCGGCTTGTATCTCTTCCTGCTATGCCCAGGCTGGATTATCCCTTCCCTGTAAGGTCACAGCCCATAAGGTCAGAGCAATGGCAGCCTCTGTAGCCTTCCTCAGATCGACACCGATTGAGGAGATTTGTAAGGCTGCCACTTGGTCCTCGGTTCATACATTCACCTCTCATTATTGTCTGGATACTTTCTCCAGACGGGATGGACAGTTTGGCCAAACAGTGTTACAAAATTTGTTCTCTTAAGTTGCCAACTCTCCCACCATCCCATTGGGGTTAGCTTGGAGGTCACCCACTAGTGAGAATACCTGCCTGCTTGTCCTGGGATAAAGCAATGTTACTTACCGTAACAGTTGTTATCCAGGGACAGCAGGCAGCTATTCTCACGTCCCACCCACCTCCCCTGGGTTGGCTTCTCAGGCTAGCTACCTGAACTGAGGAGACGCGCCCGGTACATCGGGCGGGAAGGCACTGGCGCATGCGCGGTGCGGGCATCTCGAAACTTCTGAGTTTCTTCAAGCAAGACATGCTTGCAAGATGTCCGTATCGGGGCTCTGTCGGATGACATCACCCACTAGTGAGAATAGCTGCCTGCTGTCCCTGGATAACAACTGTTACGGTAAGTAACATTGCTTTCTTCAGATACTCTCCCATTCTATTAAAGTCTGCATGTTTGAAATCCAAGATCTTGAGTTTTGTGTGGCCACCCTCCCTTTTAACTGTTAAATCAAACCAAACCATTTGATGATTGTTACTTCCCAAGTGGGCACCCACTCAGACATTAGAGACACTTTCCTCATTTTTGAGCACCAGATCCAGTATTGTTTATTCCCTTGTGGGTTCTGTCACCATTTGTCTGAGCATAGCCCCTTGAAAGTCATCCATGATCTCTCTACTTCTTTCTGATTCCGCAGAAGGAACTTTTCAGTCCACATCTGGTAGATTGAAATCACCCAGCAGTAGCACCTCTCCTTTCTTGCCCAACCTTTGGATATCTGCAGCCAGTTCTTTATCAATTTGCTGCGTTTGAGTCGGAAGTCTGTATACATCACTCACATAGATAGAAGTTCCTTCTTCCCTTTTCAAATCGATCTACAGTATATCACTTCTTCCTTTCCCCAGGCTCCCTGCATTTCAGTTGATTTGATATTGTTCTTCACATATAGAACTACTCCTTCGTCTTTTCGTCCATCTTTGCCCTTCCTAAAAAGATTATAGCTCGGTATTTTTGTGTCCTATCCATGGTAATCACTGAACCATGTCTTTATGATAGCAACAATATCCAAGTCTGCCTCTAACATCAGGGCTTGCAGATTCTGATTTTTGTTTCTTAGACTGTGAGCGTTTGTGGTCATTGCTTTCCACTTACCATTCCATGGTAATCTCATTTTATGTATAGTTCTTAGTTTCTTCTCATTTCAAGTTTTTTCAAGTTTTATTTAAAATTTGATGTATACGCATTGTCGTTATTTCAAAGTGTATTACAAATCTAAAAGCAGGGGAGTAATAATATACATGTACAAAATTTTGACAAACTTCTAAATGACAAACCTGATACAAAAGGAGGAAGGGAGGAACTACAAATGTTATAGTGAAGAAAGAAAAAAACAAGGGGAGCACAACAGGGCAAGTAAAAAAATAAAAAGTAATTCACAACCACTCAATTGGAGAGATATCTAAAAGTCCTCTGTGATATTTAAACACTAGTAATTTAACTTCTTTAATCACAGCTCTAAAATTTGTTAAAATATTGTAAATATATTAATTGTGAATAGCTCAGACCCTTTAACCCGTGAATTAGTGTTGACACCAAACTGAGGTTAATCAGGGGACCATCATCGTTTTCACTGTCCCCTTCACCATCCAAAAATAGTTTCAAAATCAAAAAAACTAAATGAAATAAAGAATAAAAAAATATATAACTTATCTGAACAGGATGGTTTGATAGAGGTTGAGTACAAGATACTCGGATCTGTGAAAAATCAATAATATGGCGAAACACACTTTCACAAGAAAAATGATATGGCAATGTCATATAAAGAATGTAGGCAGTGCTGCTTCAGTTCCAAGGAGAAAGTTCAGATTGAACTGGAGGAAAAGCCTCAGATAAAGGCCCTCCCACCACCACAATGGTGGATAAAGGTGGTCGGGTGGTAACCTCACTGGCAAAAACCTCCGTTATACTCCCAATATGAAAAACTGTAAGCAGGGCTGTCTATGCTTGATAAGTTATATATTTTTTTATTCTTTATTTCATTTAGTTTTTTTGATTTTGAAACTATTTTCGGATGGTAAAGGGGACAGTGAAAGCGATGATGGTCCCCTGATTAACCTCAGTTTGGTGTCAACACTAATTCACGGGTTAAAGGGTCTGAGCTATTCACAATTAATATATTTACAATATTTTAACAAATTTTAGAGCTGTGATTAAAGAAGAAAAAAAAAAGTAGAACATCTAAGGAGGAGGGGGCTTGGTGGTTGAGGCTAAAAAATAATATGAACGGAGAGGTGCTCAAATTTAACGAAATTAAGGGCTCCTTTTACAAAGCCGCGCTAGAGTCTTAAAGTGCGGAATAGCGCGCACTGAATTGCCCCACGCGCTAGCCGCTACCACCTCCTTTTGAGCAGGCGGTAGATTTTTGGTTAGCGCACGCTAATCCGGTGAGTGCGTTAAAAATGCTAGCGCACCTTTGTAAAAGGAGCCCAAAGTCTCAAAAGCATCTCTGTATAAGAAGGTCAGGAGCTTTTGAATTTATCCAATGCAATTTCGCTACGAAGGTAACCCGGCAGGGCGTACCAAAGCTGGGGACCTGTCACAGAAAAAAAATTGCAGTCCACCTTGTAACAATAATTTATAGAGAGAGTGCAGTAAGCAGATTCTGTTCCTGTTGCATTGCTATAAAGTGAGTTGACAATATTGTTGTTTTCATTGCTGTCTTCAGTACCATCATATCTCGTCTTGCTGGGGGTGGCCAACGGAAATGACCTGCATACATACGCCACCTCCATCTTCTAGTTTAAATGCCTAGAAACACGTTGCCTGAATTTTTCAAATTTTATGTGCCCATTATCTCAAAAATAGATTAAAACATTAAGGGCTCCTTTTACTAAGCTGCGATAGTGTTTTTAGCGCACGCTAAACCCGCGCTAAGCAGCTAGAACTAACGCCAGCTCAATGCTAGCGTTAAGGTCTAGCGCACGCTAAAACCGCTATTGCAGCTTAGTAAATGGACCCCTAAAAGTCTTGTATATTACACCCTGATTGGTTAAATACAGTAAATGCCTCTCTTTGTATCAGCCAAATTGCCTCTGTCCCAAACATTCAACGGCTGCCGATTGAAGCCCCTCCCTATGCAAACTTATCTCCTCCAAAGTCACTTCAGCAGTGCCACCAAATTGTCATGCATAATCCTTCTTGAATAATCCTTGATAGCAGAGACACCTGCTGATTATAAACAGAGGAGATTGCAAATTCAGGACTGGCTTCTCTACAGAGGAAAACTTCAGCTTAGAGACAGTCTCAGGTGAAATTACATGGCTGTGTCACACTGAGTCACACTCAGTCCTGGCCTCACCAGTGAGAAATATTCTGGGAGCCAGAAGGCTCTAGCAAACTTTCGGCAGCAACAGGAGAAAACACCTTTAGGCATAATAGACCCAAATACTTTATCAGTTTAGGGAACCAGTTCAGCCAAGTTCTCCACCTTGGAGACAAAGTAGAGAGGCTCCCTCTTGAGGCAAGACATTAAATACTGCTATCTCATACTTATCCATTGGCCCTTTAACACTAGAAGTGGATGCTCTCATATACTTTGATTTAATTTTCCTCTTACCCATAATTGCAACAATTCAAATGTCCAAGACATCACACCGTTCTATTAGTCTTTCTGCCTCCCTTGTGCTCCAAAGGAGGCTTTCCCCTTTTGTGCATGTCTTTTTGGGTGCACAGTTGCAACGTAACATGTATTTTATGGATTTAAGAAATGAAAACCAGCTCCAAAAAAAAAGGCAATTTTATGTTTTTTTCATTTTCTGATAAATTGCACATGCTTTCGAAAGAGTGTGCACTGTTTGCACAGAGGGCATAGTCTTTTCCTGATAGTGCACCCATTCAGATCATTTTATATGAGCGATCAATGTACATATGCAGGTATTTTCAGGAGCAGCATGCCTCCTCTATTCAAATAGTGCACAAACTTTTGAAAGAATACACACAACAACTAGTCAAACAGAATCAAATAAAATGAACTTTCCTGGAAAATACATGAAATGAAAATTTTCTGCTTACTTGTCCCTGATTAAGGGCTCCTTTTATCAAGCTGCGCTAGCGGGGTTAGTGCGTCGGACATTTCATCACGCGCTATCCCCTGCGGCAAGCCAAAAAACTAGCACCTCATTAATGGAGGCGTTAGTAACTAGCGCGGCAGGTGGTTTAATGCGCGGTATTCAACGCATTAAATCCCTACTGCGCCTTGATAAAAGGAGCCCTAAGTGCAGTTGTACAACCTAGGGCTCCTTTTACATTACATTAGGGATTTCTATTCCATTACCTTGCGGTTCAAAGTGGATTACAAGTGGTTTGTCAGGACATTAGAAGTATTTAGGGAGTAGTTTGTACATTTCTTTGAGTTGCTAAGGATTACATTTGAATTGTCATGGTATTAGAAGTACAAATGGAGTAGTTGCAAGTAATGCTTGGGACATTTCTGATCGAGTTAGTTTGATTTTATGTGTTTTTTGAATAGAAGGGTTTTTATTTCTTTTTTGAAGGTTTTGTAGTCTGGTCGAGGTCAATAGGTTGTAGAGTTGGGGGTCGAGTGTTGCAGCTCGAGGGGCTAGGAGGTTGTCGTACAGTTTTTTTCTTTTGACGTTTTTGGTTGGAGGGTGTGTGAATGGTGTGTGGGTTCTCCTATGTCTGGTTGAGGTGGATTGAACTAGTCGATTGTTCCAATAGGTTGGGCTGTCTCCGTTTATTGCTTTAAATAGTAGGCAGGAAAATTTGAAGTGTATTCTCGCTTGCATTGGGAGCCAATGTGAGTCGTAGTATGCCTCTGTGATGTGGTCGAATTTCTTCAGTGAGTAGACCAGTCTTAGGGCTGTGTTTTGTATTGTTTGTAGTTGTTTTATCATTGTTGCTGTGCAGGGGAGATATAATATGTTACTAAGCTGTGTTAGCGTTTTTAGCTAGAACTAACACCAACTCAATGCTGGCGTTAAGGTCTAGCGCGCGCAGCAATTTAGCGTGTGCTATTCCGCGCGTTAAAGCCCTAACGCGGCTTAGTAAAAGGAGCCCCTAGTCTCTTATCTTTCCATTGGGTTGATTGTGTCCTTTCTCTCACTTTTAGTCCTCTATATAGCCAAAGGCATATTTCACTTCCACCTACTTACTTTACAATACTGGACTTTGGTTCTCCTCTATTTTTATTTTCTCATCTGATCCCATACTCTCCTGTGTTCCTCTAATCAATCATTACTGACCATCCCATCAACTAGGTAGCTTTTTCTAGACATTTACAGAGATTCTAGTTTCTCTGTAATGGCCCCAAAGCTCTGGAACTCCCTTACATAAGAACATAAGCAATGCCTCCACTGGGTCAGACCCGAGGTCCATCGTGCCCAGCAGTCCGCTCACGTGGCGGCCCAACAGGTCCAGGACCTGTGCAGTAATCCTCTATCTATACCCCTCTATCCCTTTTTCCAGCAGGAAATTGTCCAATCCTTTCTTGAACTCCAGTACCGTACTCTGTCCTATTACGTCCTCTGGAAGCACAGAAAAATCTCTTAAATCATTTAATTCACATTTGAAAGCCTATTATTTCAAACTGGCGTTTGACTCTAGTTCTTAACACTTCAGTTTAGTTCTTCCTTTGCTTTCTTCTCGCATTTTTTTTTCCTATACTCCTGTTCTTACCTTATTTGTTCTTACCTCTTGATAATTGTAAACCTTTCCTGCCCTTTTTTTTTTTTTAATATTTTTTATTCTTTTTTTAAAATTCTTACATCAAGTGAAATACATGTAATACATTCAATTATGAAAAAACACTTGAAATTATTATTAAATGTTCTTACAATGTGAATTAAATAAACCCTTTATCAGAATTTTATATCATATTAATATTACAATAGTTTTCCCTCCCTACCCCTTCTATATGTTCTATACATGTGTTATTATATCTGATCAGTAGAATAATTTGTCAATGGTCCCCATATTTTATTAAATTTTTTAATATAACCTTGTTGTAATGCCAATACTTTTTCCATTTTATATATATGACAAATTGAATTCCACCAAAAAGTGTAATTCAATTTAGTGTAATCCTTCCAGTTCTGAGTAATTTTCTGTATGGCGACCCCTGTTAAAATTAATAAAAGTTTATTATTGCTAGCTGAAATCGGACTTTGTGTTCTCATTGCTGTTCCAAATAATATTGTATCATATGATAGTCCAACATGATTTTCTAATAAATTATTAATTTGGGGCCAAATTAATTTCCAAAAGGAATTAATGCAGGGACAAAAGAATAGTAAATGGTCCAATGTCCCCACTTCTATCCTACAATGCCAGCATCTATTAGATCTATTACTATCTAATTTTTGTAATCTCGTAGGGGTCCATAAAACTCTATGTAATATAAACAACCATGTTTGACTCATAGATGCTGATCTTGTAGTATGTATTCTCCAGGACCAAAATTTTTGCCATTGAGATGGAGAAATTATCTGTCCTATCTCAATACTCCAAATATCCCTAAGTCCTGATCTCTTTTTTTTGTTTAAAAATTCGTTTATATTCTTATACCATTTTGCGGCTTGGTGTCCTTGAAAATCCGCTTGAAAACAAAGGATTGGTAAACTATATTGAGTGTTTAGATTCTTCCATTCAGGGAACCCTTCCTGAATGACCTGCTTCAATTGCATCCATTTAAAATATTGTGTTTTATCTAATCCAAATTTTTGTTGCAATTGTGAAAAACTAAGCAGTGATCCATTTATTATTATATCTTTTAAAGTACGTATACCTGCTTTTATCCATTGTTTCCATACTATTTTAAATCCACCAATTTTGATCCTGGAGTTTACCCAAATAGATTGATTTAAAGATTTAGTCAATGGATCTTTTGATAAATTGCTTATAAATCTTAATGTTTTCCATGTATCTGTTAGAATTCTATGATCTTTATATCTCTTAGGTATTGTTATACTAATGAAATGTTCTGGATGTAAAGGGAACATGAGGCGCCATTCTAAATATAACCAGTCGGGTACATTTTCCATGAGATCTGGGAGGATCCAATACATTCCTTGTCTTAAAATATAGGCTTGATGGTACCTATAGAAATTTGGAAAATTTACCCCTCCTTCCTTAATTGTTTTTTGTAATGATGCTAGAGCGATTCTTGGTCTTTTCCCAAACCAAACAAATTTTGTTAGTATACTGTTTAACTTTTTATAAAATGACCCCTGAAAAAATATTGGAATCATACTCATTTGATAACAAACCACAGGTAAAATCATCATTTTAATTGTTTGGATTCTTCCCCACCAAGAAAGATGTAAAGGATTCCATTGCTCGCACATTTCTGTTATTTTCTTTAATAAAAGTTTTTCATTCTCTTTAATTGTTTCATCAATTGTATTTTTTATAAGAATACCTAAATATTTTAGTCCTTCCTCTTTCCATTTAAATGAATATGAATCAAATAATCCTTTGGTGCAATGGATATTAATTGGAAGAACTTCAGATTTTTCCCAATTGATTTTATATCCAGAAAACTTTCCAAATTTTTCTATTAAATTAAGTAGATGTGGAATGGTGTCTTCTGGTTCTCTTAAATATAATAATATATCATCTGCATATGCAGATAATTTAAATTCCCAATTAGAAAATGTGATTCCTTTTATTCCCTTAGTTTGATTTATTGCAATTAATAAGGGTTCTAGAACGATATCAAAAAGTAAGGGAGATAAAGGACAACCTTGTCTAACTCCCCTTAGCAAGTTAAATTTATCAGATAAGTTATTGTTTATATTTAATCTTGCTCCAGGGGAGCTATATAATGTTTGAATCATTTTAATAAAACCAGGTCCTATACCAAACCATTCTAGAGCTTGATACATAAACTTCCATTCTACTCTATCAAATGCTTTTTCTGCATCTAATGATATTAGAAAAGCTGGATCATTTAAATTTTTTGCAAAATTTAGAGAATGAAATGCTAATCTAGTGTTATGTGCAGAGTGTCTTTTAGCAACAAATCCTGTTTGGTGTATATCAATAATAAAAGGAAGAGCTTTTGCTAATCTTATAGCTAGCACTTTAGCAATTAATTTAGCATCTACATTCATCAAAGATATAGGCCTATAATTTGTTATCAATGTCGGATCCCTGTTTGGTTTTGGTAAGACAATTATAACAGAATCAGCCATAGTTCCTGATATATTTTCATTGTTTATTTGATATTGATATAAATTTAATAGATAAGGTAATAAAATATTTTGAAATGTTTTATAATATTCAACAGTATATCCATCTCCACCTGGAGCGGATCCAACTCTAAGAGCTTTCAATGCTGATTCTATTTCTTTTAAAGATATATGTTCTTCTAAACTTCCTTTTATATGATCCGGAATATTTGGTCCAATAAATGCCTTTAAAAATTCTATACCATCTTGTTCTTTATTTTCATAAGTATCAGAAGTATATAAATCCTTATAAAAATCAAGAAACTGTTTTATAATATCTTCATTACTAGTGTGTGTATTGCCCCGTTTATCCTTAATTGCAATAATCTTAGATTTTCTTTTTTTTGCTTTAATAAAATTTGCTAATAATCTTCCATTTTTATTTGAATTTCCATAATACTGTACCTGCCGACAGAACATATCTTTCCTTACAATTTGAGAAGAAATCTCATTATATTTAACTTTTGTTTTTAATAATTTCTGCAATGTATCATGTTCCCATTTAGTAATTAATTTTTGTTCTAATAATTTAATTTCTTGTTCCAATTGTATAAATTGTTTTTTTAAGTTGTTTTTTCATATATGCAGAATATGATATGATATTTCCTCTCATTGTTGCTTTATAAGCGTCCCATAAAATTTCAATGTTTATGCTATCCGAATTATTGAATTGAAAGAATTCATGCATTTTTTCTTTAACATCTTCTATAAATTTTATGTCTGCAAGTAAAGCATTATCAAATCTCCAAATTGGTTTAGAATAAACTGATATATCATTCTGCAGATCAATCCACACACCAGCATGATCTGATATAATAATAGGATCAATAATTGCTTTCATCACTTTTTGTGCTATGTTATTAGAAACGAATATATAATCAATTCTTGAAAAGGATTTATGGACCTGAGAACAAAAAGAATATTCTTGATCATTAAAATGAAGGATACGCCATATATCTACTAAATCACAAGTTTGTATCAAATTATCTAATCCTAATGATTTCATAATTTTACTTGGTTTTTTATCCAAAATAGGATCCATTACAGCATTGAAATCTCCAGCTACTATTAAATTATTAGCAGCCAGTGGTAGTAATATCTGCTGAATATTTTTGAAAAACTCCATTTGATTTGAATTAGGAGCATATAAATTAAATAAGTCCAGGGTTGTATTCCTCAGATCCATTTTAATATGTACCCATCTTCCTAATGGATCAAATTTTATTAACTTAAAATCTGCTATACATTTTTTATTTATGAGAATAGCTATTCCTGCTTTTTTTCCAACAGCCGGTGCAAAAAAACATTTGGACACCCAACCCTCTTTTAGTTTATTAGATTCAATACCTGACAAGTGTGTCTCTTGTATGAAATAAATATCAGCTTTTTGCTTATGAAGAAAATCTAGTATTTTCTTTCGTTTGATTAGATGGTTAAGACCATTGACATTAAGAGAATAAATTTTAAGAGCCATTTAATTTAGTAAGTAATATTTGAAGTAAAAATCTATAAATATATTTTTGATCAGATATCCACACATGTTTAATATTTATTCTTTTATTTATTATTAAACCCTTACTTTTAAGATTTTCTTTAATTAATTTCATCTCCCTTTTCCTATCCCCCTCCCTTCCCTCCCCATTTAGCAAAAATAGTGTATACTTGGCAACACGCATATCAAAATCAGCCATAACACACTCCAAGAAGACCATTTAGCTTTCCAAATACAGTTTAAGTCATTAAATATTTAAATAATATTAAAATATAAATAATTCATATATTATATATCTATGAATTCAGTCAGTTTCATATAGATTTCTTAGGATATTTTAAAATTCTATATTTAATACCATTAATTCATTAATAAATAAATAAATATAGTATTTATCTTTTATTATATCCTATAAAGCTTTTTCCTCTCATCTTATATTTTATTATAGTAATATCATTAATATGGGAACATAATGATATAGGAACAATAGTTTCACAAGTAAAGAATCTCCCCCCCCATGAGAGATCACCGCTAAAATCACACACCAGGCACATACATCGTTTCTCCACTTATCTGATTCTCTCTTTCTCTCTTCTCATTTTTATTTTCTTCTTTTCCTTGTCTTCTTTCTTCTTCTTTTCCTAAGGAGATTGTATTGAATAGTTCTTTACGATCTTCCAAAGTTCTTGTAATCCATTTTCTGATTTCTTTTTCTTCTTTTTTCTTCTTATATTTTATATTATATGTTCATGTTGTGTTTCCGGTATGAAAAAAAATCCATTTCCTGTGTTCCTCACGCATAGACCTTCGGGATTGTAAGTTTTTAAATTTTTAAGTCATTTTGAAGAGAGAAGAGGGAACACAATTCAAACAAGCATATATATGTGTCCGGTGTGCGACCCCGCAGCAGTCCCACCACAGGAAAAGAAAAACCTCACCCGAAAAACTATCCCCTTCAATTTTTTTTTTTTTAATCTCTGATATTCCCACCAATCTATTCTGTCTGTTGTCAATTTCAAAGCAGGCTTTTAGTTATATTATCTTTTCTATATTACATTCATTTAAATTTATGTTAACTTTCTTTCTTTTCATATTGTATATTATAATTATAATTATTTCCTGTTAAACTTACAAACATATAATTGCATTAAGCCTTTTAAAATTTTATTTGCATTTTAGAATGTCTGTTACATTCTAATTCTATTGTAAGAGAGACGTTGAAAAGAATATATTTGAAGCTAATTAAAAACATTCTAAATCGTTGCATTTTGAAATATAGTAAATTCTTTAAAGTTATTTTCTCTATATAATTAATATATGATGATATATATAGTATAATATTTTTCCCAACATTTCTAATTAATAAATTAAAGACATATTATTCAAAATTAGGATGACATAGGTATTTCTTGAGTTTGAATAAATTTCTCTAGTTTCTCAGCATCATCAAATGTAAAAGTTTTATTTCCGATAGTAACCTTCATGTTTGCAGGATACATTAATCCAAACTTTGCCTCAATTCCAACAACTTTTTCCTTTTTATCGCTGTGTTTTTAGCAAAATCAGGAACAAAGTGGATATAAGCATCTTGATATTTAAGACCTTTATTTTGCTTTGCTAGTTGAAGTATTTCTAAGACCTGTTGGTGGCGCAATAGTTTGAATATAAATGGTCTTGGTCCATGTTGATTTTCTCCTCTCTTCATAGGCACTCTATGTGCTCTTTCTACCTCTATGGGATATTTTGTTTTTATCGGAAGTAGTTTGGGTAACAGATTTTCAATAAAGACTACCGGATTTCCCTTTTCTGCTCCTTCTGGTAATCCAATCAAACGGACATTACTTCTTCTTTCTCGATTAGAATAATCTTCAATTTCTTTAGTAAGTATTTCTATTTTTTTTCTATCCGTTCGACTGTAACTTGCTTCTTCTTCTACAAACATCATTCTTTCTTCTAGATTATTTGACTTTAATTCCAGGAGATCCATTTTTTTGTTTAGCGTTGAAATGTCCTCTGATATATTCGTAACTTTTTTTGTTAAAACTGATAGCATTTCTTTTATTTCCTTTAGTTCTTTTATTACTTCTATATCTGTCATTTTTGTACCTGTCTCCTGTTCCGGTTTTGCTGTTTTGCTGCTACCAGCCATCGCAAAGTCATTCTTGTTTTGTTTTCCTGTTGCCATCTTTTTATCTTATCTTCTTTATTTAATCCAAGCTTTTTTTCTTATTTTTTTTAAATTCTTTTAGACTTTTTGCAGTCTTTCAAGGTCTTTTTCTTGGAGCTCACTTATTAGCCGACCTTCCTCATGCGCGTCCAAGCCACGCCCCAACCTTTCCTGCCCTTGATTGTCATTTTGTGTCTAGTATTGTTAATTGCACATTTCCCTGTTGTGTTTATTATATTGTTATTTTTTAAATTATTTCCCTTTGATGTTTATCTATTCTTAACCGCTTTGATTTGACTTTTTTTTTTTTGTTAATAACCTCTTGTCTACCTCCAGCCTTCCATCACCTTATTTCTACCTTGCATAAGCTGTCTTAAGTATGTGCAGATGAAAACCGACACAAATAGATGCAGTTGTCAGGGACATGTGGCGTTCTTACACTTATCGTCGAGAGTGCATATATGTAACAAGATTCTAACAAAATGGCAGCTAGTTAGGTCATCAACTACGCTGTCTCTCTCAGTCTACTTTTTGTTTTAATTTTTTCTTTGCCTTATTTGGTTTTATTGTTGATTTTCTATTTTGCTGGTTTTGTTTTTGGGTTTAGCTTCTCTTTCTGTGTTCTTCTCCCTTGTTTCGGAGGAGAAGGGAAGCCAATGCACGCCGTGTTAAAGTCCCGCGGCCTGAGTTCAATTCTCTCATGGGCCGTTACTGTGGAGACAACAGGACGCTTTCCCATCTCCCATCCACTACCTGCCTCAGTGCCTCTCCGTTAAAGTCACCGGGCAACGGAGATGGGCCCAGACCGGAGGAGTGCTTGTGAAGGTGGCAGTCCTGTGCCGAGTTCAAATCACTTACGGGCCCTTTACTGTGGAGACAACAAGTCGCTTTCCTATCTCCCATCTACTACCTGCCTCAGTGCCTTTCCGCTGGAGCCACCGGGCAATGGAGATGGGCCCAGACCGGAGGGAGTGCTCGTAAAGGTGGCAGACCACCCACCACACACTGAGGGTCACAGCAATTGACAGTTGCATTCAGGGCCATGAGAAACATGCTTTCCTATTACCATTAGCTTCGATTCCTTCCAGCCAGCCTTTGCCGCACAGACTATTTTCTGCTGGTGAATTTGATCCAAGCCACGTTAACATGTCCTCCTCCAACACCTCCGTGGACTCAATGTCGACTCTCCTGATTGAGGAGTACGTTACGTTCAGCTCCGACCTTCATGTAAGAGGTTAACATCCACTGAGGATTACAGTAGCAGAAAGATGTACGAGGAAGCAGCTTCTTTATTACACCAAACAAACTGGGATCTGCTACACCTTTCAAGGCATTTACACCCGGCAAGCTAATAAAGCTCAGGATTCCATATTGATAGCTGTACAGTGCATGCTATAGCCAGTGGTTCAAGCTTCTTTGCTGGCTCCCAGAGTAGAGCATGGTACTCTATATCTGGGTTCACTACAACACTGGACTCGATCAGCCAGCTTATAATTGCCTTCCAGTGATCAGAGTGGTCTTCTTCCTGTAACGGGATCATCTCATAGTATACCAGACAGTACAGACTTAATTCTATAAGGAGCCAACTAAAAGTAGACAGCATGTACATCATATATATTATATCTTTTATTTTTCTACTTGTTGTTTTATTTCCTCATTTCAAATTTCTTTAGAATTCCATTGTCTAACGGTCTTTCTATATTTTAATTTAATTTTAGTTAATCAAATGTATTGTTGGGATGTACAATTCGCTTTAAAAGTATGGCCGCAGAAAGATCAACGTATTCTTGTTAGGATGTTTCTAACCTTATTTTACCTCTATTTATTTTTACTCTCTTCTATTTACTAATAATTTTCTTCTTAGGTACTTTAGTTAGATTGTGAGCCTTCGGGACAGCAAGGGAATTTCTAAGTACCTATCTTATTTATATTATTTTTATTGTATCCTCAATGTATATTTTCTGTAAACCGCTTCGAACCTAACGGATTAGCGGTATATAAGAAATAAAATTACATTACATTAAAACATGAAATGGCTCCTATTTAAAACAGTAGCTATTCCAACGTCATGGCCCCCACAGAAATAGTGATTACAAGTAGAGAAGAATACGGGGACAAATTTGTCCCTATCCCTGCAGGAACTCAATTTCCCCGGCCCCACGAGTTTTGTTGCTGTCCCTGTCCCTGCCCCATTCCTGTAAGCTCTGCCTTAACCGCACAAGCCTCGAACACTTATGATTTTAAAGGGTGTAAGGCTTGCACAGTTGAGGACGGAGCTTAGGCATTGGTGGAATGAGGCATTATGACATCACAATCTAAGCTCTAGAATGTTGCTATTTGTGATTTTAAAGTGTTTGAGGCTTGTGCAGATGAGGACGGACCTTGCAGGAATGGGGAAGGGACAAGAAAAGAACTCGCGGGGATGGGACGGGAAAATGAGTTCCGTATCATTCTCTAATTACAAATGTCACTGAAAATACCATTAATACAATGTTTAAAGCATGGCAACTCCTTTTGAAATTTAAAAAAATTAAATTAAATTAAAAAGCTGCTTAAAAGTACGTAATATAAACACATGGAAAAGAACGGTTTTAATTGGGAGAATAGAATTTAGTAATTTCAAAGTTGTGTGTTTGCACAAAGTATTTCCCCATTTAAATTATTTGTAGTAGTACGATGCATAGAGTGCTCGCCAGTAACCTGCAAAGGTCACAGCGCACGTTATTGCCATTAATCCTGTGACAATAAGCATGGATCTTTGTTTTCCTTTAAAGAATTTGGCACAGACCCACATGTTGAGCGAGCTGATGCATGAAATGAAGGAAAAGGGGACAAAGCTAAAGATATGTCACTCTGTGGACACACAGTTGGTGAGTATGTGACATAAGGCCCAGTGCATTACACGTGTTAGAGGATTCTCATACTGGCCTGTTGAGATTTTGCATGTCTCTTGGTATGAGCATAATTTGCTTTTATGCGGGAGAGAAACTCTTCGGAAGAACCAATGTTACAGAGAAAGGGTGATGGGATTTCATATCCAGCACCCATGAGGATTGGTGGATGCCGGATAACTGTTTTTCTGGTTGATTGAGAGTGCTGTGTTAGAAACCTTGTCTAACATAGATCTCAGTTCCTCCCCCTCCCGCCCCGAAGCACCAGCATGGCAGCGTTCCTGAGCCGCAAAGCCCCCCTCCCTCCAGCTCTGAAGCAGCAGAAGCAGGCAGCAGTCCTGAGCCGTGAACCCCCTCACTCCCTTTGCAACTCAGGACCACTGCCGTGCTGGTGTTTTCGAGGCGGAATGACAGGAGGCGGGGAGGGGTCACAGCTCAGGAATGCCACCACTTCTGCTGCTTCGGGGCTTAAGGAAGGGACGAAGGATTTGCGGCTCAGTACCCCTGCCGCCCTGGTGTTTCAGGTTGGGAAGAAGGTGGGATTCGCAGCTGAGGACTGCCGCTGCTTCTGTTGCTTCGGGGCTTGAGGGGAGGGATGGGGTTCGCGGCTCAGGACAGCTACCGCTGGTGCTTTGGGGGACTTTTTTTTTTTCCTGGCAATTTTTTTTGCTTGGTGAGAGTGCTGGTTAACCGAGTACCCGGTAACTGAGATTCTACTGTACTGCCTTCCTGTGGTACAATCATAGTGAGTCACATTCATTATATGTCGTTACATTTTTTGTCCCTAGAGGACTCACAATCTTGTTTTTGTACCTGGAGGACAAAGGAGGGTTAAGTGATTACCCAGAGTCACAAGAAGATGCAGTGGGAATTGCACCCAGTTGCTCAGGTTCTCAGCCCACTGCACTAACCATTAAGGCCACACCTCCACTCCATGCAGCCTTATGTAGGAGCTAATTTTAATCAGCATGCATCTTGCTTTGAGCTTCAAAAAGTTGACTGGCCACGTTTTAGCAGTATTGTCCAGTTTGATACTTCTGTCTTCTTGAGATGGCAGTAAAATTCATGTCTTGATGTGTATTTGCTGTTTAACTGTCAAGAAATATACCTTAAGCTTTCAAATATGGTGCTCAGAATGTTTGGCTTGTTGACTGGAACTGTGTTTCATTCCTTTCTGAAGGATCCTTTGGTGGTGAACCTCTCGAGCCCAGGGCCACTGACGTCGGCCATGTTCTTGTTTCTCCACAGTATGAAAGAAACTGGGAAAGGCCCTCTGTCGCCCAAGGTGCTTTTCAGTCAGCTCTGTCAGAAGTGAGAGTCCTTTTATTAAATATGCATGATCAACTACCATGTTACAAGGCACAAATGAATAATTTTATTTTGTTGATTTTATTCAGATTTTTGTCATGTTTTTAATCGCACCCAGGGGTGGGTCACAATAAAAATAAGTAAATAGACATCAATAAACACAGTGCTTGGTAACCCAGTTCTTCACACCTAGCCAGTCAATCAGGTTTTCAGGATATCCATAATGAATATGCATGAGAGAGATTTGCATAACAAAGAAACAATGCATGCAAATCTCTCTCATGTATACTGTGACAAGAACTTGTCACCAGCCTATTAGAACTGACAAATTGAGGATTATTTCCAATAAATTAACCAGAGAAAATCCAATCCTTTTCAGCAACAGTAAGTTCATATCTTCAGGCAGTATTATACGCAAAGTGAACCGCAAAGCACATTAAAATCTCCCTTCATAAAGTTGCACATTACTTTTCCTGTGACCAACAATAATGCTCTTAGTATTTAGAACTTCCAATGACTCTTTCAGAGGAGAAACAAGCTAAAAATAAATGTTGCATTCATCAAATATGCAAATTAGATTCCTGGTCTCTCAGGTATGGAACCTGAGCTCACACTTCAGGCTTGAGCATTTAAGGCTTCAACAAGTGCATAAGGTTTTATTTCTCAATATTCTTTTAGAACAAAATCTGGCTTCCACTCTCTATTAGGCATGCTCAACCTAACAATCACCCCTCCCCTTAGGATAGTATACTCTACAAACATTTAGAACTATCCTCCACCCCCGACTGTTTTAATATAAATATATATATCCTCTATAATAAAACCCTTATCCATGCATGCGCAATTGAAACAGCGTGAACCCTGCCGCCGTGATTTGTGCTTCCGTGCCATAGAAATAGACGGCAGATAAGGGCCCAAGGCCCATCTAGTCTGCCCACCTTAATGTCCCTCCCCTACCTTTGCCCTGTGAATAGATCCCATGTGCCGATCCCATTTGGCCTTAAAATCAGGCACGCTGCTGGCCTCAATCACCTGTAGTGGAAGACTATTCCAGCGATCAACCACTCTTTCAGTGAAAAAGAATTTCCTGGTGTCACCTCGTAGTTTCCCGCCCCTGATTTTCAACGGATGCCCTCTTGTTGTCGTGGGACCCTTGAAAAAGAAGATATCTTCCTCCGCCTCGATGCGGCCCGTAAGATACTTGAACGTCTCGATCATGTCCCCCCTCTCTCTGCGCTCCTCGAGCGAGTATAGCTGTAATTTGTCAAGCCGTTTTTCATATGGTAGATCCTTGAGTCCCGAGACCATCCGGGTGGCCATTCTTTGCACCGACTCCAGTCTCAGCACATCCTTGCGATAATGCGGCCTCCAGAATTGCACACAGTATTCCAGGTGGGGCCTCACCATGGATCTATACAATGGCATAATGACTTCCGCCTTACGACTGACGAAACCCCTTCGTATGCAGCCCATGATTTGTCTTGCCTTGGACGAAGCCTGCTCCACTTGATTGGCAGACTTCATGTCCTCACTGACGATTACCCCCAAGTCTCGTTCTGCTACCGTTTTTGCTAGGATCTCGCCATTAAGGGTATAAGACTTGCATGGATTCTGGCTGCCCAGGTGCATAACTTTGCATTTTTTGGCATTGAAGTTGAGTTGCCATGTCCTAGACCATCGCTCCAGTAGGAGTAGGTCGTGCATCATGTTGTCGGGCACTGAATCTTCGTCTGTTGTGCATTTGCCCACTACATTACTCAGTTTGGCGTCATCGGCGAATAATGTTATTTTACCTCGAAGCCCTTCTGCCAAGTCTCTTATAAAGATGTTGAATAGGATTGGGCCCAAGACTGAGCCCTGTGGTACTCCACTAATCACTTCCGTCATTTCGGAGGGGGTGCCGTTCACCACCACCCTTTGGAGCCTACCTCCAAGCCAGCTCCCAACCCATTTCGTCAATGTGTTACCTAATCCTATAGAACTCATCTTGCTCAGTAACCTGCGGTGTGGTACGCTATCGAATGCTTTGCTAAAGTCCAGGTACACGATGTCCAGGGACTCCCCAATATCCAGCTTCCCCGTTACCCAGTCAAAGAAGCTGATCAGGTTGGATTGGCAGGATCTCCCCTTAGTAAATCCATGTTGTCGGGGATCTCGTAGATTCTCCTCATCCAGGATCTTATCTAATTGGTGTTTGATTAGAGTTTCCATTAGTTTGCTCACTATCGATGTTAGACTCACTGGTCTGTAGTTTGCTGTCTCCATCTTTGAGCCTTTCTTGTGGAGTGGAATGACGTTAGCCGTCCTCCAGTCCAACGGGACGCTGCCTGTACTAAGGGAGAGGTTGAAGAGCGCGGACAGTGGCTCCGCCAAGACATCACTCAGCTCCCTAAACACCCTGGGGTGCAGGTTGTCCGGCCCCATTGCTTTGTTAACCTTGAGCTTTGACAGCTCACCGTAGACACTGCTGGGCGTAAACTCAAAGTTACTAAACGGGTCAACTGAGCCAACCCTTGTCTGTAGCTGAGGGCCGAGCCCTGGCGCTTCTCGGGTGAAGACTGAGCAGAAGTATTCATTTAATAGTTGGGCTTTTTCCGAATTCTTTTCCACATAGTCTCCGTCTGGTTTCCTAAGACGTACAATCCCGCCTGAGTTTTTTCTTCTATCACTGATATACCTGAAGAAGGATTTATCTCCCTTCTGGATGTTCTTTGCTAGAGACTCCTCCATAAGGAATTTAGCCTCCCTGACTGCTGTTTTGACGGCTTTTGATTTGGCCAGGTAGTCTGCTCTAGAGTCCTGCTTCCCTGATTGTTTGTAAGAGATGAATGCTTTTTTCTTCTCCTTGATCAGGTCTGAGATCTCCGCAGTAAACCACTGCGGCTTATTGTTCCTTTGCCGTTTACTTACTGATTTTACATAGCGGTTTGTTGCTTCTTGTATGGTTGCTTTCAAAGTCGACCACATGTCTTCCACGTTATCGGTTTCTTCTTGGCTTTGTAGCGCCTGGTGAACAAAGTCTCCCATTTCTTTGAAATTTGTGTCCTTGAATTTGAGGACTTTGGTTAGTGTAGTAGATTTAGTGAAACCTTTCCTGATATTGAACCATACCATGTTGTGGTCACTGGAGGCCAATGTGTCACCCACCGAGACCTCTGTGACACTTTCTCCATTGGTAAGTATCAGGTCCAGTATTGCCTGATCCCTTGTCGGTTCCAACACCAGTTGCCTGAGGCTTGCTCCTTTCATAGAGTTTAATAGCCTCCTGCTGCTGCCGGAAGCAGAGGTAAGTGTAACCCAATCCACATCAGGCATGTTGAAGTCACCTAGCAATACTGTGTCCCCACGCAAGGTGATATTTTCTATATCTTCGATTA
Source organism: Geotrypetes seraphini (assembly GCF_902459505.1). Lineage (NCBI taxonomy): Eukaryota > Metazoa > Chordata > Amphibia > Gymnophiona > Dermophiidae > Geotrypetes > Geotrypetes seraphini. The sequence continues at coordinate 21,332,719 of NC_047086.1, forward strand.
TTTCCATATCCAGGTCATCCTGTTGTCTTGGGGGTCTGTAAATTACGCCAAGATACAAGCATTTGTCCTTTCCTCTGGCCAAATTAACCCAAAGGGATTCCCCAGTATACTGGACATCTGAGATTCTCGTGACCTTAATGTCATCTTTAGTATATAATGCTACACCCCCTCCCTTCCTACCCTCTCTGTCCCGGCGAAGCAAGTTGTAACCCGGTATGACCATGTCCCACCCGTGGGAGTCTGTGAGCCAGGTTTCGGATATCGCCACCACATCCAGGTCGGCATTCCTTATTTCTGTTTCCAATTCCAGGATCTTGTTTCCTAAACTGTGTGCGTTGACGTACATAGCCCTCCATGTTATATTTTTGTTATGTCTCAGTGGGGATATTCCTGTTTGAGCTATTTGAACACCTTTAGCATTGTTTGTGTTATTTGTGCTTTCCTGAGGCTCAGAACCACAATGTGTACTCCCCATATACCCAGAACTACAGTGTGTACTCCCCCTAGACCCGGAATTACAATGTGACCCATAAATATGATGTGACCCTACTCCCGACTCAAAAGTGTGTGCACTCACCCCTGACCCAGAATTTCGGTGCCGTGTTCAATTTGTAGCATGCGGCGTGCGTTGGCTTGCGGCACGTGCGGCAGTGAGAGCAACGGCAGGAGGGTGTCATTTGAGGTGCTGTGAGATGTACGGCTGCTACTGCTGCACAGGGAAGTGGAGGGGGAGAGGGAAAAGGAGCTGCTTTGGGGGAGGGGTGTGCTAGGAGCAGGCAGCAATCTTGGTTTGCTCGGGGGGCCAGAGAGAGATAGGCAGGGGGCCAGGGAGAGAGACAGACAGAAAAAAGTGGAGGGAGAGAGGGAAAAGGGGCTGCTTTGGGGGGGGGGAGGGGTGTGCTGGGGGGCAGGCAGCAATCTTGGTTTGCTCAGGGGGGCCAGAGAGAGATAGGCAGGGGGCCAGGGAGAAAGACAGACAGACAAGGGGTCAGGGAGAGACACAGACAGAAAGAATGACAAACAGACAGGAGGCCAGAGAGACAGCCAGACAGCCAGTGGCCAAGGAGCGAGAAAGAAAGAAAGACAGACAGGGGGCCAGGGTGAGTCACAGATAGAAAGAATGACAAACAGACAGGGGGCCAGAGAGACAGACAGACAGCCAGTGGCCAAAAGAGAGAGAGAGAAAAAAAAAGACAGACAGAAAGCAGCCAAGGAGAGAGAGAGAGACAGACAGACAGACACACACATCTATTCTAGCACCCGTTAATGTAACTGGCTTAAAGACTAGTATAGTATAGAGCACTATCTAGGAAACTCTTAAAGAAGAGCCAAAGCTCAACAGAGATAAAGGAAAGGAACACGGTTTGGTTTTTTTTTTGTATGAACTTGAAAATTGAACTGAGAAAGTGAAACCAGGCACATATCAAGAAAATAAAATATGTGCCTGGTTTCACTTTCTCAGTCAAATTTTCAAGTTCATACAAAAAAAACCCCAGACCATGTTCCTTTCCTTTATCTCTGTCAAGCTTTGGCTCTTCTTTGAGAGCTTCCTAGATAGTGCTCTCAGGTAGGCTTCTTGGCCTCTTTAATTTCTCCCTCTCTTCTCTTTCACTGCTCTCAGAGAAGTTCTTAAATGTTCTAAAAGTATTGCCTTCCCCCCCTTATTAGTCTTCTGCCTATAAGCAAAATTAATTCTTTTTCATAAATTAGGACCAGAAGAATCTCCTCTCCCAGGGCGGTGGCATTTCATATATCTTATTTTTTCCTAATATAGCCATTACCTTCCTCTGGGTTTTAGGGTTCTTTATGTATACCCCTGTGGGATAATTTTTGCAATTGGACTGTTCCTTAAGGAGCACTCCTCCCTATGTAGGGGTCCTTTAACCCTCTCTAATGCTACACTTTATGGGACCTACGGTATAGTTTCCTTCTTTCTTAAAGGCAGACTACCATTTTTCTACTTCTTTTATCATAGAATAAGAAATTGGCTTACTCCTATTTCATTCTCATGATAGGGCACAACGGTGACCTGTCACAATATTCACTGTGGGTATCCTGAAAACCCAACTGGCTGGATGTGCACCGAGGGCTGGGTTGAGAACCACCGCATTAACATATCCTCCCGGACCCTCACCCCACTCCCACAGCCTTTCGGTAATCTGAAAGGTATTCATGAACATAAATCTTTTTCAAAGAAATGGAAGCTATAGAACTAGACACCTCTAATGCTGTGAATAACATGAAGAAGGACTTAGCGAAGCTTAAAGAATAGTCTGAAAATTGGCAGCTAAGATTTAATGCTAAGAAATGCAAGATTATGCATTTGGGCTGCAAACACCTGAGGGAACGGTACAGTTTACGGGGTGAATAACTTTTGTGCACGAAAGGGAGTGAGACTTAGGTGTGACAGTATGCAATGATCTTAAGGACGTCCATACAGGTTGAAAAGGTGATGGTGAAAGCTTTGAAGGATGTTAGGGTGCAAAGGGAGAGGTATGGCCAGTAGGAAAAGGAAGGTATTAATGCCCTTGTATAAGACTGGTGAGACCTCATTTAGAATATTGTGTACAGTTCTGGAGGCTGCACCTTCAAAAAGATATAAATGGAGTTGGTTCAAAGGAAGGCTACTGAAATGGTCAGTGGTCTTCATCATAAGGCATATGGGGACAGACTTAAAGATCTCAATATGTAAAGTGGGAGGAAAGGTGGGAGAGGGGAGATATGATATGATAGAGACGTTTAAATACCTACATGGCATAAATGCACATGAGGTGAATCTCTTTCAATTGAAAGGAAGCGCTGGAATGAGACGGCATAGGATGAAGTTAAAAGGTGATAGGCTCAGGAGTAATCTAAAGAAATACTTTTATACAGCAAGGGTGCTAGATGCGTGGAATAGTCTCCTGGGTAGAGGTGGTGGAGACAAAGACTGTGTCTGAATTCAAAGAAGCATGGGACAGGCACATGGGATCTCTTAGGGAGAGGAGGAGATAGTGGATGTTGTGAATGGGCAAACTAGATGGGCCATTTGGCCTTTATCTACCATTGTATTTCTATGTTTCTATGAAATGAAGCTGTAAGGATAAACGTAATAGCAACATCAGGAAACACTTTTTCATGAAAAGGGTGGTAGATGCCTGGTGTGCCCTGTTGGTGGGGAAGCAATGATGAAATTCAAAAAGGACCATTGTATTAAATAGTGATCAAACTATAGGAATGGGGAAACCATATACCAGTCCTAAAATTCCCAAACAATACTGCATGTCCGCACCCACCCTAGGAGCAAAAATTTAAATCTAATGTACAGTCAAACCTCGGTTTGCAAGTAACCCGGTTTGCGAGTGTTTTGCAAGATGAGCAAAACATTCTCGCAAAACTTGTCTCGCAAACCGAGTGTTGACTCGATATGCGAGCACCCCCCCCCCCCCAGATAACCGGCATCGCTCCCCCCGCTCGCAAAGGCTCCCCCCCACTCGAACTGGCACCCCCTGCCCGAACAACTTGAATTTATCCCCCCCCCCAGTCTGGCACCGGCACGCAACCCACAGGACATGCCGGTGCCGCTAGAAGATCTTCCTGCCTCTGCTGGGCCTAAGGCCTTCTAATTCTCCCTCTCGCCGAGATTCTCGGAGATCTCCGAGAATCTCGGCGAGAGGGAGAATTAGAAGACCTTGAGCATGCACAGATGCATGCTCAAGGCCCGGCAGAGGCAGGAGGATCTTCTAGCAGCACCGGCACGTCCTGTGGGCTGCATGCCGGTGCCAGACCGGGGGGGGGGGGGGTAAGTTCAAGTTGTTCGGGTGGGGGGTGCCGGTTCGCGCAGAGGGGGGGGTGCCACTTCGAGCAAGGGGGGGGGCTTTGCGAGTAGGGGGTGGGAGCAGCGCCGCTGGCCTCAGGGGGGGTGGTAGGAACGTATCAAAGCGAGTTCCCATTATTTCCTATGGGGAAACTCACTTTGATATACGAGTATTTTGGTTTATGAGCATGCTTCTGGAACGAATTATGCTCGTAAACCAAGTTTCCACTGTATTAACCTTCTACATCAGGGGTGGCCACACTTTTTGGGCTTGCGAGCTACTTTTAAAATGACCAAGTTAAAATGAACAAAAATCAACAAAAAAATTTTTAAAGGCACAAAGCACACTATACGCAGAGAAAATGTTAATTATCATTTGTATTCTGGGGTTTTTTTTCAAAGAGATCAAGGCAGATGACTTTATGCAATGTCACCTCAGTAACAACTATACAAGAATAGACAAATATACCCCCTCCCTTTTTACTAAACCGCAATAGTGTTTTTTAGCGCAGGGAGCTGCGCTGAATGCCCACGCTGCTTTCGATGCTCATAGGCTCCTTGCACTAAAAACCGCTATTGCAATTTAGTAAAAGGGGGCCATAGTGCAAAATATTGACAGCAGATATAAATTCTCAAAACGGCCACATTTTGAACACTAAATTGAAAATAAAATCATTTTTCCTACTTTTGTTGTCTGGTAATTATTCAAATCTTGTTGGTCCCAGGCTCTGGTTGTCCTCTAATAACTTGCTTGCCAGGGTCTCCTTCTTTCTTCTTTCTCCGTGCTAACCATTCATCTTCTATCTCTGTCCTCCCCTTCCGTTTTCCTTCCCTCCCCCGGAAGTTTGGCATCTTTCCTTTTTTCCGTCTGCATCCACAGATCCACCTTTTCTCAACTACCCTTTCATCCAGCATCTCTCCCTCCTTCCCCACTACCCCAGGGTCCACCATCTCTCCCGCTCTTTTCCCAACTACCCTCCTATCCAGTATCTCTATCCCCTCCTTCACATCATCCCTTGTGTCCAACTTCTCTCCCTTTCTGTTCCTTCCCTCCCTAAATCCCTTTGTTCATCATCTCTCTCCCTCCTCTGTTTTAGGCCCATTTTTTCTTCCTCCCAAAGTCTGGCATATGCATGTTTCTTTGAACCCGCCTTCCCTCCCTCCCTCCGTGTACTTCTACACCAGGGCCCTCCTCCCCCAAAGGCCTGTCCCCCCCTGAAGGCCTGCACCCCCACCTCTAAAGGCCTGCCTGTCCCCCCTGAAGGCCTGCAACCCATCCCTGAAGGCCTGCCTGTCTCCCCCCAAAGGCCTGTCCCCCCTGAAGTCCTGCTATCTTCCTTCTGCCGCAGTCCCGCCCCTCTGAGTCAGAGGCAGGATCACAGCAGAGGGAAGACAGTTCCTGAGGCCTATGGCAATCTGCAAGGATCACTAAAGTACCAGCGATCCTCTCTGCAGGCTGCTCCCTGCTGGAATTAGGTAAAGGGATGAATGGGAAGCCAGGGAGAAAGCCGACACCACAGCACTTCCCGATTGAAGCAGGAGCGGCGGCGGCCGGCCAGCAAGAGGCAGCATTGCCAATCCTGCTTTAGGAGGCAAGGGGGGGGAGGGTCAGTTACTGAATCGGGAGGCAACCTTGGCTCTTACCATAATAGGTGTTGCACCACTTCTGTCTCCTGGAGTAGGGCGCTAAGCTCCATCCCCCGCCAACCTTCTAATCCCGCCCTGCCAGCACTCTGATTGGCCGTCATTCTTCAAGAGGCAGATTAATTACATGCCAGTCAGGAGGGGAAAAAAAGAGAAGAGAAACCGCATGACTCCGCAATCGACTCAGGTTGCCTGAGCGATCGACGTATTGGGCAGCCCTGTTCTGCATGTTTCGGTTTTTGCATGCCTCTTTGGCCATGTCTGTATGTGTATGCTTTCTAAAGTTTTGTAAAATCCTTGTTGTATGTATTATATGTGTTTTGAGGTTGAGTTCTACATAGATTTGGGTTTAGTGGACTCTTAATTTGCGAGGATTTGGCAGGATATAAGATTGCACATAACATAAATGGAATTTATTATTAAAGGGCCCAAATTAAAATCCCCTGAAACTACTATCCTTGGGTACAAAACTAACCAAATCTTCCAGTTCGTGGGTAACCTGAGGCCGAGACATGTGATGAATGATAAACTAATAATGCAACCAAATTTTTATTCATTGTCAGCTGTACTAATCAAACTTAAAAGTCCAAGTATTCAGTTTCACAATTTCAAGAATGGCCTCTCAACCATTGTTTCCTTTCCCCTTGTGTTGTTCCATAGAAAAACCCGAAGCCAGCTCACACAGTCATGATTCAATAATACAAAACACATCAATGTTACTCATAACTAGATCATTAATTAATGCTTTTCAGTTCATAGGAAGAAGAACATTTAATAAAGCAATTTCAGAACGTAAAGCTGTCTTATTGCACTTGGGCTGTCTGTGCAGAGACTGTAACCAACATCTCCAATCTGCCACTGTATGTCCAGGAGTACTATCTAACTCGTACGATCCCTGTTTCTCTCCCACAACTTTTTTCTTTAACCAGCCCACACTTCTAGCTTCCCATTAACCACCTTTTATCATCCCTCTTTCCAGAATCGCAAAATAAAACCAGAATAAAATTCCAAAACCAATCACACTTACAATACTGCCTATAAAAAGATTTTCAGCTGCTGTAAAGCCTAACTTCACACTAGTACAATTTCTGCATTTCAGGTATATTTTATGTGCTCCAGGGAGCACGTTAATAGTTAAATGCTATCAAGTAACCCCCTCCTAGATTTAAAGTTTGAATACATTAGCATCAACACTAGCTGGAAGGAATTATTTTTTTGATCACGTGATTCTTCCTTTCTCCTTCTGCTTTTAGGCCATTCATAGCAGGTGTTAAAGTTCTGGCACCATGAGCCTTCATTCACAACTATCTGGGAATTTTCCCCCTTATTTTAATAACCCTCACTCCCTGTTTCTATTCTGATGTTTACAGCAAACATTCTAGCACTAGGAATTATTCAGCAGAGTTATTTGTAGAGCTCATTATTTATTTTTAATTTTATTTATATACCACTTATATCCTAAGTGGTTTTACATTCAGGTACTTTTATCATATTTCCCTATCTGTCCCGGTGAGCTCAAACTCTTATCTAGTGTACCTGGGGTAATGGGAGGATTAAGTGACTTGCCCAGGGTCACAAGGAGCAGCGAGGAATTTGAACCCACAACCTCAGAATGCTGAGGCTGTAGCTCTAACCACAGCACCACACATTTCCATAAATCTAACTATCAAGTGTCGCCCTTGACAAGGTCTATGACTTTTTCTGTATCTTCCCTCCCAATTTTAAATGATCAATGAGTGTTCCACAGTGAAAACCAGAGTAGGCTTTTCACACTCTGAGCTGGATGGGGGCAGCAAACAGTGCTTATAGCCCCTACTGGTCTAGGACGATTCAATGTGGCTGTTTCAGCACTGAATCATCCCATGAAATGTGCTGCAATGAACTGCTCACACACACATTCGGGACCCGGGGGTGACCAATCTCTCCTCCCCATGGTCTGCCATCTCTCCCTCTGGATGAAGCAGTATTTGGATGGGGGGCATGCCCCTCCACACTCCTCCAAAATTCAACCCTCCCCCTCTCCTCCCTATTCATAATCTGGAGGCCGGATTTCAGGGACCTTGATCACCAAAAAGGAGGGCAGGAGGCAGGGCCGGGCTCGGTTAACATTGATCTTGTCATCCTGACCCAGATCTGGTAAGTGGACCCTGGCAGCAGAGCCTCGTTCGCTCGATTGTGGTAAACAGCCTGTATCTCCTTCAGTTCAGGATGCTTTCTTCAGGGCTGAAACAAGCCTCTTGGAAAGTGCAAAGAATCTGAAATACGTGGTGGGATACATTGTAGCAAAGAAAGTAAAAACAATTATCCCAGGATAAGCAGGCAGGTATTCTCACTAGTGGGTGACGTCATCCAACGGAGCCCCGATGCGGACATCTGACAAGCATACTTGCTTGTAGAAACTTTTAGAAGTTTTGAGTTGCCCACACTGCGCATGCGCGAGTGCCTTCCCGTCCGATGCACCAGGCGTGTCTCCTCAGTTCTTTCTCTTCTGCGGAGCTGAGAAGTTTGCCTTTGAAACTCTCTGCGCGAAGTTCCTTTATTGTGCCTTCTGTGCCTGCGGGTTTGGGTTTTTTTTGTGCTCATTCTCGTTGGCTCACGTTGCGTTTTGTTGTTTAAAAAAAAAAAAAAAAATTTAGTTCGATCGTTCGACCGGGCAGGAGCTTTTTCGGCCTATGTCCCGGCCTGTTACCGGTTTTAAAAAGTGTGTCAAGTGCCAGCGCGTGATTTCGTTGACGGACCCGCATCGACGCTGTCTTCGGTCAAGGAAAACCTTTTGCAGTTGTATTTTTGTAAGCTGGTTTAGAAGATTTATATGGAATAGAAAGGGTGCCAGAATGGGACAACTGCGATGAAACATCCCATGATGAACTGGCCACAATGAATCATCCCATTCCGGCCTCTACATAGGAACTGCTGCTGTTTTATTTTTTGCTGCAATAGATTTTGCTTCATTGAGTTTCACTGAGGGATTTATTATGCTGTAACATGTTACACATATACAGCCTTTATATTTTATGTTGTTTCTATATTTTATTATGTATGTTGAGTTGTTAACTGCCTAGAATTGTAGATGGTGTAGGTTAAATTTTTTTTTTTTAAATAAATACATTTCAGCTTGCAGTCCTGCCACTGTGCCATACCTTCTGAGAGAGAGGGTTATCTTCTGATTTCTAATGACCAGTGTAATGGGGTAGATCTGTTTCTTGAGGCCCTGAATTTGGTTCCTTACTTGATAAATGCTAGTTGGTTATCCTGTATATGGTGGCTTTAGATCAACCAGATACTCCATACTAGAAAAACCTTAATTTGTAATACACTTGGTGGTATAGAAAGATTAAAATTTACTTAGGTTGCCACCTCATTTTGGTGGTGGTGGGGGAGGGAAGGGGAGGTTAAAGTAGTGGAAACACCCTACCCCACCTGCCTTGATCAGTTTCATAGGAAGGTTCATGGGACCAGACCCGACCTCAGATTGTTTTTGAACTGAAAGGGAACAAGAAGAAATCTTCCCTTCCCCCCCTCACACACACCCTCACACACTTAAATTTTGTGTTCATGAGATTAGCTTGCTTTTTATTGTTTTTAATTATTTATTTATAGCATTTTTATACCACTTATAGCCTAAGGGGCTCATAATCAAAACGGAAATACGTCTAAAAACTGGCCTAAATCGGCACTTGGGCAATCAGTAAGACAAGTTGTCCAAGTGCCGGGTTTTAGATGTATCTAAAAATGACTTAGGCTTTTCAGTGCTGCTGTATGACCAGAGCTAAAAGGGGCATTTTAGGAGGAGTGGTGAGGGCAGGATTTGAGCGGGACGTGGGCTAATCTCAACTTAGTCGTACTGCAAGTATAACCGAAAGTTTACGAGGCTGCCTGGACGGAACTTGTACGTTGTGACTTAGGCCATATAAAACCAGGTCTAAGTGCCAAAAAGATATCCAAAGTGACCAGATAAGCACTGCAGACACAAAGTACAGACCCCCACACACTTCCCCAGTGATCATTGACCCCCCCCCCCCCATAACACCATAAACATCTGAATAAAAACGTACATACCTGCCTCCAGAACATCATAGAAACATAGAAAGATGACGGCAGAAAAGGGCTATAGCCCATCAAGTCTGCTCACTCTACTGTCCCACCCCATTAAGTCAGAGTGCTACTCGACCTACGTATAGATCCCACGTGGATGTCCCATTTATTCTTAAAGTCAAGCACGCTAGTGGCCTTGATCACCTGCACCGGTAGTTTGTTCCAATGATCCACCACCCTTTCTGTAAAGAAGTACTTCCTGGTGTCACCACCAAATCTCCCTCCTCTGAGTTTGAGCGGGTGCCCCCTTGTGACTGAAGGTCCCTTAGGAAAGAATATGTCGTTTTCCACCTCGACACGACCCGTGACGTACTTAAATGTCTCAATCATGTCACCCCTCTCCCTGCGCTCCTCCAGAGAGTAGAGCTGCAACTTGCCCAGTCTTTCCTCGTATGAGAGACCCTTGAGTCAGCACCTCGTATGAGAGACCCTTGAGTCAGCACCTGGCATAGCAAAGCCTAGTAGAGCAGCACAGAGGTGGCTTAAGTAGTGGGGGGAGGGGGGCTAGTGAACCATAGAGAGGAGGACCCAGGCCCATAAGCCACTCTAACCACTGCATTTATGGTGGAATATGTGCACCCTCAAACCATACTGTACTGCCATATAGGTGCCACCTGCAGCCGTGAGGACTATTGGGATGGTAGACATGTTGGTCTAGTAGGTTTTGGGGGTATTTTAGGGGGCTCACCATGACCTATAGGAGAGTTATGGTGAGATGTTTATGTGGCACTCTTTTTGTGAAGTTTGCAGCAGTGCCCTGTAAGGTGCCCCACTACTCTGTTGCCATGTCTGGGTGTCCAGTCCATCACTTTGCTGGCCCCTCCCATATTTAAAAGGTCCTTTTCTGGGTGTTTTGACTTGCATGAATTTTGGGACGATAATGGGGTATAAAGATAGACGATTTAGCGGTCTGGGCGATCAACCCAAGATCTTTGGTTTCGCCAGGCTTCTCGGTTTCAGTAGAAATTTAAACTGTAAACTAAACAGCTCCTTCCATCTCCTACATCTAACAAAAAAAGCCCCTGTCCAAACCCACTCCCCTAAGACAGCAGACCCTCCTCTCTCTCTCTCTCTCTCCACCCCTTCTCACATTCACTTTCTGCTCTCCCATCCCACCCAACCACATGTAGGCCTTTCTGGAGTCTTCCTTTGTGGTCTCTTCAGGGGCAGGAGCAAACCTCACTTGTTTCCACCCTGTGCTGTTGCTCAGTTGTAGTGACTGCTGATACTTTCTGCAGCAGTCACTTGAGACTGTTGTTGGAGATCCTGTCTTCCATTATGACTGGAACCAGCACAGGAGTTCCCTTTCACAGCTGGATTGTATGTAGGCCAATGAGTGCAACATATCTGTGGGCATGTAAGTATTGCTACTGGTCTGACAAGTTTGCTCACTTATAAAAATAAATAAATAAATAGAATAAAAACTTTAAAAATACAACATATGCTGAGCGGTAGTCTCCAGGCTCTAATATGTCTGGATGCATCCCTACCTTTGGGATCTTTTGAAAACATCAGGGAAATTATCTTGCTTAATACCTAGTAAGTAGCAAACGTGACCATCTCTGGGAAAAGGTGACTAAAGTAGCAGATCCAAAATGTTAAGACTGGCCAATTTTCCATGTTACGAGTCCTTATGCAATCTAAAAAAGTTACGTTTTTGTGTGTGTGATTTCCCCACACAAAAAGAATGATGTAATTTGGGTTGTTGTATTACAAATTGTTTACACTTAACAGAATTCATTAAGACCTCATTTTTTGTTTCTGGTGATTTTAACCACAACTAAAGAAATATCTATTTTGAGCACCTGTTCCCACACTCGGAAGACACAAACATAGAGTACACACACAGGTTTGTTGTATACTTGTAGAGCTGGGGTATGTTAACATAAATTCATTACTAAAGGCTGCCTTCCTCCCCCTCAAAAAAAAACACACCCATAAGTTGTTTTTCCGTTGTTTGTTTAAAGTTCTGATTTTGTCAGTTTTCCCCAGCAGCTGTGGTGTCTGGTAGTAATTCATCCATGTTAATTGTGTTAGTGTTACCGCTGTCGGGCATTTTGCCTGGACAGATTGTGTGCGTGACTGCAGGGCCCTTCTGTCGGTTTCCACCACTCTGGGTATCGACACTGAAGACTTTCTTCAACATTTTTGTATGTTAAAAAGGAAACAAACATTGCCTTGAATTATCCAGGCTGCTCATTCCTGCAGTAGTCCTTTGCTTGGATCCGTAAAAGAGAATATTTCAGGTTGCTTTGTCTGTAATGTAGTGGAACATGTTCTACTTTGATATTTTTGTAGTCATGTGCTAGTGCCATGGTTCTGTATTGTTCCATTCTCTGTTTATGTGCAGAAATTACAACTCCTGATGCAGGCTGTAATTGCCGAAACATGGTTCCATGTCGAGTCTCTTTATGGTGGATATTAAGGGCTCCTTTTACTAAGGTGCGCTAGCGTCTTTAGCGCGCGCACAAAATTACCACGCGCTAAACCGCATGGTACGCTTTTAGAATAAGGCCAGCTCAATGCTAGCGTTAAGGACTAGTGTGTGCTATTCCGCGCGTTAAGGCCCTAACGCATCTTTGTAAAAGGATACCCAAGAGATTTTTTTATAGATATCATTCAGTGAAATTTTTTATCGACTTTATTCCCCTCTGGTTCCAAAGGCCATTTGTTTAGTCCTATTCCTTTTGCTTGCTTAGTTTCCTTGGGGCTTTATCCTTTTTCCTCTTTTTGGATTCTTGATATTTTTGTTTGCATCACAGGAGTTTTATATGCATTTATTTTTGTATTCTGCATCTGACGCATGCCCATGTTTTTCTATTTAGTTGGTTAGTTTTCTATCCCGTTCTCCCCAAAGTGCTCAGAACTGATTACAGGTTAAATATATTGTGCTCAATGCCCCCACCTACCTGGACTTCAGAAAAAAACCTCAAAACACACTTATTCCACGAACAGAACCCTTAATTCACCCTCCTCTCCCCCTTCACCCCCCATCAATACACGCGAATCTCGACCTACTCCTTCTTTTTGCACAAAACCTCAACAACCTGCTTTCCTGTATATGACCTTCCTATCGTACATTCTTTTATATTCCTGTTAACTTCAATGACTTCATTGTTTGTAACCTTGATTAACTGATGTGAACCGCCTAGAACTCCCTGGGTATGGCGGTATACAAAATAAAGTTATTATTATTATTATTATATAATACACTTCTCCCTCCGTATTTACGGTTTCAGCATTCATGGTTTCGATTATTCACGGGTTTTAGCTTGCTGGCTCCTTCTCCCAAATTACATCAGCTTGCATAGAGAAATCGCTGATTCCAAGCATTTACAGAGAAAATTGCCGATTCACAGCACTTTCTTCACCGTGTTTTGCCTCTCCTTCAGGTACAGGCCAGATCTCCCATTAAGTTGTTCACGGTTTCACCATATTCACGATGGTTTTTAATAGAAAACAGCGAATAACATATGAAAAAGTTATTTGCGGTTTTGTTAATCCCCTATCACAGTGAATACAGAGGGAGAAGTGTATACAGTTAATGGGTTATAATTTGCCATAATTACAGTACAAGTTTTGCGATTCAAGTTTTTATCCTATCTTGACACACATTAGGGATCTAATACCAATATACATAATATACAGTTTACAGGTTAAATTTGCCTTAGTTACAGTGCAAGATTTTTCAATACAAGTTTTTATCCTAACATGACACCGAGATCCTAGTACCAGTATACATTTCTTTGTAATCCATTGGTCAATGGGCAGGGGAGTTGGGTGAAGAGGTATGTTCTTATTGCTTTCCTAAAGCTGAGGAGTTCTTCCAGAGATCTGATTTGTGGGGGCAGTTGATTCCAGTGGTTCGGTTTGAAGTGGGACTAGGAACTAGAGAATGACACGGTGACAAAATTCATCACCATTCCCGTCCCCGCGGATAACCATGGTAAACAATCTTCATGTCATTCTTTAAGGAGAGAGGGAAGAATCAGAGTACGAATGGCCACAACCACTGACCCGCAAGCTTTGCTTTGAAGAACGCTGGTGTAGAAGGACTGAGGTTGAGATAGACACAAAAAAATGACATGGGATTATTTCCCGCGGTTATCCACGTGGACGGAAACGGTGATGAATTTTGTCACCGTGTCATTCTCTAGGAACGTCGTTTGATGTGGGGTTTTATGGCTTTCCTGAAATTTAAAAGTCCCTCCAGGGATCTGATGTGTGGAGGGAGGTTGTTCCATAGAATTTGATTTTCTAAAGCTCCCTTAATGCAAGAACCCTCTTTTTCTATTCTCCCCCACCATAATTGCTGATAGATGTAACCATTGGAGGATAGATGTAACCATTGCTGATAGATGTAACCATTGGAGGTAGGCTCCAAAGGGTGGTGGAGGTAGGCTCCAAAGAGTGGTGGTGAACGGCACCCCCTCCGAAATGACGGAGGTGATTAGTGGAGTACCACAGGGCTCAATCTTGGGCCCAATCCTATTCAACATCTTTATAAGAGACTTGGCAGAAGGGCTTCGAGGTAAAATAACATTATTCGCCGATGACGCCAAACTGAGTAATGTAGTGGGCAAATGCACAACAGACGAAGATTCAGTGCCCGACAACATGATGCACGACCTACTCCTACTGGAGCGATGGTCTAGGACATGGCAACTCAACTTCAATGCCAAAAAATGCAAAGTTATGCACCTGGGCAGCCAGAATCCATGCAAGTCTTATACCCTTAATGGCGAGATCCTAGCAAAAACGGTAGCAGAACGAGACTTGGGGGTAATCGTCAGTGAGGACATGAAGTCTGCCAATCAAGTGGAGCAGGCTTCGTCCAAGGCAAGACAAATCATGGGCTGCATACGAAGGGGTTTCGTCAGTCGTAAGGCGGAAGTCATTATGCCATTGTATAGATCCATGGTGAGGCCCCACCTGGAATACTGTGTGCAATTCTGGAGGCCGCATTATCGCAAGGATGTGGAGTCGGTGCAAAGAATGGCCACCCGGATGGTCTCGGGACTCAAGGATCTACCATACAAAAAAACGGCTTGACAAATTACAACTATACTCGCTCGAGGAGCGCAGAGAGAGGGGGGACATGATCGAGACGTTCAAGTATCTTACGGGCCGCATCGAGGCGGAGGAAGATATCTTCTTTTTCAAGGGTCCCACTACAACAAGAGGGCATCCGTTGAAAATCAGGGGCGGGAAACTACGAGGTGACACCAGGAAATTCTTTTTCACTGAAAGAGTGGTTGATCGCTGGAATAGTCTTCCACTACAGGTGATTGAGGCCAGCAGCGTGCCTGATTTTAAGGCCAAATGGGATCGGCACATGGGATCTATTCACAGGGCAAAGGTAGGGGAGGGACATTAAGGTGGGCAGACTAGATGGGCCGTGGGCCCTTATCTGCCGTCTATTTCTATGTTTCATTAGAAAGTAGCAGGAAATAAAGGGTGGCCATGTCTTCCTCAATCCCCAACCTGGCTAGTTAAACTGCAATGTATATGAAAGCCATGGCAGCAGCCTTGACTGCATATCTGTGCCTACTATAGGGGCCAACGTTTCAGAATGATTGGGGTACTAAACACAAGTGAATTCTCCCTGATCAGAGTAATGAAGTTTCCTCAATATTTGAGGGTGCTCAGGCACCCACAGAGCTGGCACCTAGGGGACCTACTGCCAGTATGGCAGAAATTCTTATTTCTAACACTGATCCATCTGTAAGTAATCCTTATAATAGTGCATCTCAATCCTCTCCTGGAGCAGCACCTAGCCAGTCAGGTTTTCAGGATTAATACAGTGACTATATGTATATGCAAATGCAAATTTATAACATGCTTATTCATTGTAGTAATCCTGAAAATCTGGTTAGGAGTGCCTTCATGAGAGTGATAGAGAAACACAGCCTTTAGAGTACTTGTCCCCTTTGATGCTCACTCTCCAACTGCAGAAAGCAGTAGAAGCTCAAAGAACACTATAAGTGGGACTGGCAGGAGATTTTCCACTTAAAAAAGGAGAGTTAGTTTGTGCTTCCACACGCACGTGAACAATGTAAAATAAAAAACACCAGAAGGTAAGGGGAGGGAGGGATATAGATAGATGTGGCAGGTAGGTAGGAAGGAGGGAGGAGGCCGCGCGCGTTCCCTCCCTTAATTGTGGAGACAAGGCTATTCACCGCTCCACGGGGTGTTGGAGTGCCTTGTTCCCATGCCCGCAGTGAGCACTTTTTTCCCCTCACCGTTTCGTCGGGTTACAGCCACCGGTGTCATTCTCTAATTCCCATCTACCCTTTCCACTCTACTCATTATTTTGTAGACCCTCCTGACACAGTCCAAGGCAGGAGGGATGCCCATTCCCTCCTGCCACTAGCCCCATCATCCCCTGAACCCCACCAAACACTCCCTGACTCCACCCCAATACTCCAACAACACCCCTGACATACCCCGAAGCCCCCAAGATCCCCCCTGACACTCCCGGACTCCACCTCGAATGCCCCCCCCATACATGAAAAAAAATAAGATATCCCCTGAAAATAAGCCCTAATGCGTCTTTTCTGGTCTTATTTTTGGGGAAATACAGTAGATAATCACCCTTTGTGTCACTGCTGAGACGCTGGTCTTCCGTTTTCCTTGCACTTATCATCAAACATGCAAATCATTTTAGAAAAAGTGATCACTGGGGAAGATTAAACGCAGAAGTTAATGCAGATTTTTCACAGAAAGGGGGTGGAGGAAGCATAGAACAGTATCCCAGTATGTGTTTGTGTGCGTTGAGGGATGCAAATAAAATTGAGGAAAATGTAATGTATGCCTAGAGAATCCATAGTTTTGGGTAAGTCTGGATATCGCTTTTGTTTTCTGATATTGGGCAGACTTGGATGTTCCTAGAGGTCTTTACATAGCTAGAAATAATAAGCCCAGGAGCTGGCAGAGTGGCTCTTACCACTTACATCCTTGGATGCATTCTCAGCAGTGTTCAGCATAGTAGCGAGCAGGCACGTGCATAACCATCATACTAGTGCAATGTGTCTAGTCATCCTGAACTCCAGGGTTTTGCATCTTAACCCACAAGTTGCTTGCAGAATGCTGTCAGTCATCTTCCCAGGGAGCTGCTTCTACCCTTTCAGTTTTTTCCTGCAAGCAAATTGCTCAGAAGCGTTTCTGCTCTTCCGATACGTTTTTATTATTTTTGGTTATTTTTTTTCTAAGTATTCAGTCAGATGTTGGGACCTCTGCTTGGGTGAAGACACAGATTCGCACTGCGGAAGTCTGCAGCTAGCAGGATCACCTAGCTTGGGGACACCTAGGTAGCCAACCTGCTTGGGGACCTTGGGGACACCTAACTAGCCAACCTGCTTTTGTATATTTTGAGCTCAGAGGGTGTCCCCTGCATAGCTGCTCATATCCCTGCTTTATTAGGAATTTGAGTGCAGGCTGTTTGGCTCCTTCCTGACATGGCTGGGATAGTGGGTCGCTGTGTGGTCCTCTCCTCCTTCATGGCACAAGGTTATTCAGAGGTTGAAGCTCACTCTGACTGGCAGTCCGAAGACCAAGTTCATCAGGTGAATCTGAGGCAAAGTTCATCTCCATTTATCCCAGCTGCATTCCGAAGCTGAAGCAGCCAGGCACATGGCACAGTGAGTATGGCTATTATAGCCTATGGGGAAATCGGGGGGGGGAGGGGAGGCGTGGAGTTTAAAATTGAAATTTAAAGGTTTCTGCAGCCAGAGCCAAGATCTCCCACCTCTTAAAACCCCATTCCTCTCAATTTGTGTTCTTTAGGGAAGACCCTCATAGGCTGTTTTTGGCACGATTTTACTGGTGGCAACTATCTTGGATTTTAAATGATCTTTTTTTTCTGAAACCCCTCAATTTTACTTAAAATTGACAGGGATGGACCCCTCAGGCCTTCCTACCCCTGTATCATGCCAGGTTTGTGCTAGATGGCCAGCCAAAGGGTGTCCATGTCCCACATGCAGCTGAGCATGCGGGGAAGGGGTGGGCTCAGCCTCTCCTCCTCCAGGTCTGGGGATTCACAGGAGGTGCATTTCCAAGGGAAGAAACCCTTTCCAGAGCCCTCTGAAGGTGCAGTGGCTAAACTTAGATGTGTGGTGGTTGCTAGTCACGGGAGGACCAGCAGGGGGAACCTGCCTAGGTCCTTGGGACCCCCCAGTACACCACTTTACCCCCAATTTTGTGAGCCTTATATGGAATGTGTACTTGAACTGCTGAGGGTCCTCAGCATCTGCATTCAGTGCAAAGGAGGCATTGGCACAGGGGATCTCCCCTTAGCATGTGCCCCAAGCAGACAAGGACACAGATCTGGACCAAGAGTTTTTCAAACATAGGTTGGGAGGATGGAAGATCTGATTCTAGAAACATAAAAACATAGAAAGATGACGGCAGAAAAGGGCTATAGCCCATCAGGTCTGCCCACTCTACTGACCCACCCCATTAAGTCTGAGTACTAATGACCTAGTTCTTTAACTCGACCCTCGTAGGGATCCCACTAGGACGTCCCATTTATTCTTAAAGTCAAGCACGCTGGTGACCTTGATTACCTGCACTGGAAGCTTGTTCCAGTGATCTACAGCCCTTTCTGTGAAGAAATACTTCCTTACGTCACTATCAAATTTCCCTCCTCTGAGTTTGAGCGGATGCCTCCTTGTGACCGAGGGCCCTTTGAGAAAGAAGATGTCTTCTTCCACCTCGACACGTCCCGTGATGTATTTAAATGTCTCAATCATGTCCCCCCTTTCCCTGCATTCCTCTAGAGTGTAGAGCTGCAATTTGTTTAGTCTTTCTTCGTACGAGAGACCCTTGAGCCCTGAGATCATCCTAGTGGCCATCCGCTGAACCGACTCAACTCTAAGCACGTCTTTACAGTAATGTGGCCTCCAGAATTGCACACAGTATTCCAGATGAGGTCTCACCATGGTTCTGTACAGTGGCATTATGACTTCAGGTTTGCGGCTAACGAAGCTTCTATTGATACATCCCATGAGTTGCCTTGCTTTGGATGAGGCCTTCTCTACTTGTTTGGCGGCCTTCATGTCTGCACTGATGATTACTCCCAAGTCTCTTTCTTCCGAAGTCCTAGCTAGTGTTTCTCCATTTAAGGTGTAAGGTTTGCATGGATTTCTGCTGCCGAGATGCATAACGTTACATTTCTTAGCGTTGAAGCCCAGCTGTCATGTCGAGGACCAGTTTTCCAACGTAAGCAGATCCTGCGTCATACTATCCTGCAGATTGCTTTCACTTACTATATTACATAGTTTGGCGTCATCAGCGAATAGTGTTACTTTACCCTGAAGCCCTCGGGTCAAGTTCCTTATGAATATGTTAAAAAGGAGTTGACCCAGGACCGAGCCCTGTGGCACTCCGCTGGTCACCTCCGATGTCTCAGAGAGGGTGCCGTTGACCACCACCCTCTGACGTCTTCCACTCAGCCAATCATTGACCCATGCAATTAGTGTCTCACCTAACCCCATCGATTTCATCTTGTTTAATAGTCTACGGTGTGGGACGCTGTCAAAAGCCTTACTGAAATCCAAGTACACTATGTCCAGAGACTCTCCCGAGTCTAGCTTTCCTGTTACCCAATCAAAGAAGCTGATAAGATTGGATTGGCATGACCTACCCCTAGTGAATCCATGTTGACTAGGATCCCTTAGATTCCCCTCATCCAAAATTGTGTCTAATTTACATTTAAGTAGTGTTTCCATGAGTTTACACACTTTTGATGTGAGACTCACTGGTCTGTAATTCGCAACCTCCGCTCTGCAGCCCTTTTTGTGCAGAGGAACGACGTTAGCTGTTTTCCAGTCCAGGGGGACTCTCCCCGTACTTAGGGAGAGATTGAAGAGCATGGCTAACGGTTCCGCCAGGACATTGCACAGCTCTCTGCGCACTCTTGGGTGCAATTTGTCTGGTCCCATGGCTTTGCTCACCTTGAGTCTTGACAGTTCGCTGTAAACATCAGCTGGTGAGAACTCAAAATTCTGAAATGGGTCTTCCTTGCTTGGCTTTGCTTCCAGCTGTGGCCCGTGTCCAGGTGCCTCGCAGGTAAAGACTGAGCAGAAGTAATCATTCAGTAGTTTGGCTTTTTCGGAATCTGTTTCCACATAATTCCCATCTGCTGTTCTAAGGCGTACTATCCCGTTTGTGTTCTTTTGCCTGTCACTAATATACCTGAAGAAGGATTTGTCCCCTTTCTTAATGTTCTTTGCTAGAGTTTCTTCCACTCGAAGTTTGGCCTCCCTGACTGCTGTTTTGACCGCTGCAGACTTTGTCCTGTATTCAATGTTAGCTTCTTTCTCCCCGGTGCGTTTGTATGAAAGAAATGCTCTTTTCTTGTCCTTGACTAGGTGTGAGACCTCATCAGTGAACCAATGGGGTTTCTTCTTTCTTTGTTGTTTATTTACCGATTTTATGTAGCGGATAGTTGCTTCGTGTAGTGTCACTATTGTCCCAGGATGTAGTTTTCTCTGGCTGAGAATGGTTCTCTGCATGAGAAAAGTGGTCAAGAAACGGTACTTGCCCTGGGGAAGACCCCACAGTACACTAGCTGTTCAAAGCCTCTGCACGTTTGGGGTATTATTTCTACCTCGCTACGGGAATTGAAGCTGGAAGTCCCTACAGACTCCTTGTCGCAGTGCTCAATTATGAGCAGCTTGGTTTCTCCAACCGCGTTCTTTCTCTTGCATCTGGATATCACAAAGCTGGTCACAGACTACAGGGAGTCACCAGAAGGGTCCCTGCGTGTGGCTAAGACTATGGCCAAGATTTACCAAATAGCTCCAGATTTCCAGCAACTGTTTGTTCAACCAAATGTGGATTCACTGGTGGCACAGGTCACCAAATGAGCCTCCTTGCCTAGCAAAAGAGGGGTGATGTTAAAAGATAATCAGGACCATGAAGTGGATGAGGTCCTTAAGTAGCAGTTTGATGCTTGGTGGTATATGTTTGCCACACTCATCTCTCTTGAGTCCTAGCCTCAGAAACCGACGAAGATCCTCAGATGCTCCTATCTGGGGTGGATTGTATAGCAGGCACGCCGTATGATATCAGAGTTATGAGCTAGGTGTCAGCCTTTGTTGTCTTCACCCGTTGAATGCTCTGGATCAGACAGTGGGCAGGAGATTTCAGCCTGTAAAACCATTCTGAGCAGACTTCCCTTTCAAGGGCAGATTTTATTTGACAAGAGTCTGGATTACCTGATGGCCAGCATTATGGACCATCGCCCTAAAGCCTTACTGGACAGCAGACTCCAGATGACTTGTGGTACGGGATGTGGGAATTTTTGAGGCTCTTGAAGATTCCGTTCTTATGCACAAGGTCAAGCAATGCAAAAGTCCTTTCAGGGGTCATGGCAGAGGTTCAGTGGCTCTCTGTCTCCCCAGGTATGGGTGGTGGGGGTGTCCACAGATGAATCTGATGGCCTCGGCTGTAAACACAAAAGCGGATCACTTTTACAGCAGAAGATACAAGCCCAGAAGCACAGGGTTGGACACGTTAGTCCATTTGTGGCCAGAAAAAGGGCTCTTGTATGTGTTTCCCCCAAGGCCCATGCTAGGGCGAGTCATCTGTAGGATTGTGAGTCATCTGGGGTTGGAAGTCTTAGTGACGCCTGATTGGCCCCTCCAGAGAGTCAAAAGCCTCAAACTGCTGGTCCAAGTGAATCTTCTCACTCAGGGACCAGTTCCTATTGAACATCTGGAACACTTTGGGCTTAAGGCATTGGCTCTTGAGTGGGCAGCCCTGAAAAGCAAGGGTTACTCAGATGTGGTTGTTTCAACTCTGCTTAAAGCTAAGAAGCCGTTGATGGTGAAAAGGATTAGGTCCCAATTCCTGCCCCATACTTTCACTGTCTCTGTCATTTGGAAGTCAGGTACCTGGGGACATATCTTAAAGACCAGAAATAATCTTCCAAAACATGTCCAATTTTATTGTGAGCTTTACATCTCTTTTATATCATTCTACATGAATCAGTGTTGTCAGCATGTGTCAGCATGTGACGTAAACACAAACCATATATGGACACAGGTCACATGAAACTTTAAAGAAATCAGCATTTTTCTATCCCTAGACTGGAGTCCAAAAGGTCAGAAGAGCCTTGGCCAGCAAAGCCTCCTATCTCAAGCTGTTTGCAAATACGGCTTTATGAAAACAATTGAAGTCACTTCACAACAAGATACACATCTTATCAAACATAAATGTCCTTGTACTATTTTCAGAGAAGGAAAAACAAACAGGGTCTGGTTTTCTTACAGCTTCAAAACATTCTATGGAAAACTACAAGACGTGTCCCTTCAGATGGTAGCAGCGTGGATGATGTAGTGCCATTACGAGCTCTGATTTCGGTAGTCCTGGACTTTTTGCAAGAGGGACTTCAGAAGGGTCTGTCAGTTGGTTTATTGAAGGCGCAAATAGCAGGCCTTTCCTGTTTCCAAGCTCAGGGGGAAAGAGACTCTCTGGCCTCTCACCCAGATGTCACCCGATTCATTAAATGAGCTCTTCAGTTGTGCCCTCTGGTGCATCTCCCTTAACCTTCCTGGAATCTTAACACCATATTACAAGGTCTCAGTAGAGCTCTGTATGAGCCCTTATAGGAAGCTTCCTTTCTGGATCTTACATTGAAGATAGTGTTTTTGATGGTGATTATGTCAGTGAGATGAGTTTCTGAGTTACAGGCTGTGTCTTGCAGGGAACCATTCCTTAAGATTACAGATATAGGGATCTCTTTGCACATGGGTCTGTCCTTCCACAATAGTCAGGAAGTCCATTTGCTTGCTTTTCACCCTATGGGTGAAAAAGGATAAAGTGTTGCATTTGCTGGATGTCAAGCAATTGCTTCTCCGGTACCTCGAAGTTACCAATGAGTTTTGCTTATTAGATCATCTTTTTGTTCTGACCAGTCTTGCCAAGAAAGTGTGACTGGTGTCTAAAGTCTTGATTTACAGATGGATTATAATGGCTATTTACTCCGCATATGTGGGCTGTCTGTAGCAGCCACCAATTGCATTGAAAGTGCACTCTACCTCATGGGTGGAGACTTGGGTGGTTTTGCCCGAGGAAATCTGTAGAGCAGCTACTTGGTCTACCTCTCATACCTTTACTAGGTTCTATAGTGTGGACATAGCAGCCAGGAAGGGCGCTGCTTTTGGGTCCTCTGTTTTGAATGCAGGCTCAGCGGGCCTGTCCTTGACTCTGAAGACTGTCTTGATATGTCCCTAATGTTCAGGACCACTAGACACATTGCACTAGAAAGAAAGATTAGGTTCTTACCTTGATAGTCTTCTTTCTTGTAGATGTGTCTAGTGGTCCTGAAGCTCTGCCCTGTCAAGGGGCTTCGCCTGCCATCTGCCTTAAGATCAGTCTGAATTTGGAGAATTATCTGTCTCTTAGATGAACTGAGAGGATATACATATGAAAAAGGAAAACACTCAAGAATAGTCTGGTTTAAGTCTCTGCTTGATAGCAGGACATGAGCTTTACATAAGATTATTGCTGGTTGCACACAGTTTTTCTATCTGTTTTGATCAGTTACTTGAATGTTATAATGTTAATGGATATGGATATGTTTGTTACAGAACAGAACAAAATTGTAGTGTCGGGGTTTTTTTCCTGTTTCCCCCTTTCCAGTTAAGTCTGTCATTACAGTGCTATTTGATTGCTTTTGTACAAACAGGGGGCAGAAGCAGTTCACTGGGAAGGAGGTGGAGTTCAAAAGATGATTGACAGCATTCTGCAAGCAACTTACTGGCTCAGATGCAAAACCCCTAGCATTCAGGACCACTAGACACATCTATAAGAAAGAAGATTATCTAAGAACCTAATCTTCCTCTGTCTAAGCTGCATCAGTATTGAGTTTTGTGCTAGGCTTCTGCTTGTGTTTCTGGTCACTAGATTGCATATACAGTATATATCACACATGGTGCATGTTAGTCCATTAAAAAGTTAACACCTGTAACTTTTTTGGTATCAATTTTCTGTTAAAATCTTGTAAATTCCATTTAAAATTGGGGAGTAACGTGAGGAAAAAATATTGAATTCAGTTTCTGAAAACAGTCATTAAGGGGATTCATATTTAGTTCATGTCTTTTTCAGTAGTAGCTCAGATGAATTACATTCAGATAGTATAAGAATTTCCCTTTCCCCAGAGGTTGTATAATCTAATTTTCTGCTTGAGGCATATTATGGAGGGTTAAGTAAATTGGCCAGGCTCACAAAACACACAGGTAGGATTTGAACACAGACTTGTTGAACACAAACTCTCTTGTCCTTAAGCGCAGCCTGAAAGCAGACCACCTTGAGGTGGTTTTTATTTGTTTAAAAATGTATATACCGCATAAAAACTATGCTGTTTACAAAATTACATGCATTACATATTCAAAATGCTAAACATTTTTAAAACTTAAAATTTATTCATCTTGCACATGGCCTTCTTTCCTTGCCCACAGGCTGTGGTACCTTAGATGATCTCTCATAACACCTCACTTGTTGCAGTTGGCCACACTGTTTTAATCTAAAGGCCTTTTGGGTCTGTCTTATTAGACTGTAAAAAGTAGGGAACTGTTATGATAATGTCTCTGTAAAGCTTATACAAATAATATAATAGTTCCTTCTTTAAGTTCTATACTATTGACCTGAGCCTGGGTTGACTACATTGGGAAGAGGGAAAAGGCTCTTAATTGGTGGTGATAGGTTTCACTGAAGAGCTGGCATTAAGCTCTGAAAATTCTTTGTGCGTAGCTTGTACAGGAAGACTTTTGAAACGTGCTACAGGCTTGGATCTCTTGTTGTGTTTGACAGAGCCCCTCGATTTAAAGCCTTCCAGCAGCAGGACAGTCAGGAGCTTCTCCACTATTTGCTGGACTCAATGAGAATAGAAGAAACCAAGGTACTGTCTTTTCATGTTCTCTCTTATGCCCATCAAAACTGTGTGTAGCTGTATTGATTTTATGCTCTTCTCCCCAGCACTGGAATCCCAGCCAAAGTCTCCTCCAAACTGCCATCCTCCATGCCTCTTCCTCACCACTCATGCTTCAACTCAGCAGTGGAGGTTCTTCTACTAATTTGCCCTTCTGATCTGTCTTGCCTTGCCTTTGCCACAGGATGCTGCTGCTATTATAGTTGTTGGCCGATAAAGATCTTTTGACTCAACTAGTCAGATATTTGATCACATCTTCTCTTTGCCTTTGCTGCAGTCCCCTCTGTTCAAAGTACAGTATGTTTAAAATCTGCCATTGTTTTGGTCTCCCTGTGCTAGTAGACTGTTTCAGACCTCCACCGCTCTCTGCATGGAAGCATTTCCTCCTCCCATGCAAATTTCTTATGACTTAATCATGAGTTTTTTTGGGTGGCAATACTACTTTTATTAGAGTTTGCAAATAAGTGAATGTTTCTATCACACTATCTTCTGTCTTTGGGAGTGTATTCTTTATTTAAGAATTCTATCTGTATACAGTTAAATACGGGTGTAGTGTATGTATCTGTGAGGTTATGCACTGATGCACTAAACCCTGTGGTTCCACCTTTTACCACAAGTAAACACCCTTGTTTTACTTTAGTATTGATGTTCATTCTCTCCCTTTCCCCAGGCTGCACCATAGGGGACCTTACAAGTAGACACACAAGTGGGGGGGGTTTCTGCTTATTCTGTGCTGTAGAAGATGTAAAAGAATTAACATGTCAGGTCTGTGAATCTATTCATCTGTGTGAGCAGCAACAGTTATGCCGGTCAGATGCAGCCAGTGCCCTGGCAGTAACAGCATTGTCCGTCCTGGGAACGCCACAGCTGCTGATCCGGGCCTTTGTTGTGGAGTGTCAGTGCCATGTGTTTTCTGACCAAAGAAGACCCGCAGCAATATGTCTGCCACAAGGGTCCCTTTAGAAAACATTACAGCTACTAACCTTCCTCTTTTGTTCAATTTTTTAAGTTGCTTGGTTTACTTTTTAATATAAAAAGTCTTGATTACCTGAAATTGAAATCCCAGCTGAAAAGCCATGGTTTTGTGTTCGTGCATAGCAAAGGTTAGTGATTCAAACCAGCCAAAAAAGTACCCTATTTTATTTTGGCAACTTTGATTGACCTTGTTGTAAAGCTTTACAGTTATCTTTTAGTATAAGAGGGTTAATGCAGGAAAAGCATGAATGAGGTGACCCACCACTATCAAATGGGACAAATGTAGGTATAGTTGTTAGATGTTGGTATTAATTGTGGATTAGTTAGCATTAAATTTGTATACAGATTTATTTCCTCGTAAATGCATTTTGATTTAAAACTTTGAAGCTATATGGGTCTGATTCGCGGGGGTTCCATTCCAGGAACACCCATGAATTTCAAAAAACTGCAAATGCAGTTTAGTAGCAGATCAAAGGCAGGAGAGGGCAGCTGGGGTGCCGGCGGGTGCTGAAAATTGGGTGCGGGATCATGCTTAGTATTTTCCGACCGCCTTTTCCTGGTATTAAAGTCAGGCTACCAGGCTACACCAATCAGGAGCTGCTTTGACACGCTATCTGGCATGTCAAAGCAGCTCCTGATTGGTGTAGCCCAGGGATCTCAAAGTCCCTCCTTGAGGGCCGCAATCCAGTCGGGTTTTCAGAATTTCCCTAATGAGATCTATGTGCATGCACTGCTTTCAATGCATATTCATTGGGGAAATCCTGAAAACCCGACTGGATTGTGGCCCTCAAGGAGGGACTTTGAGATCCCTGGTGTAGCCTGACTTTAGTACCAGGAAGAGGCGGTCGGAAAATACTGCGAAAGACTGAGTCCGCGATTCACGAACCGTGAATTCATGGGGGAACACTGTACATATATTCAGTAGTGCTGTACGTTTAAGGGCACTGCAAGATATACGTATAGATGGAGACTGCTCTTGCAGCTATCCATTTTACCCCTTCATTCTATAACAGAATCTCCTTGTCGTACCATCATTAAAATTAATCAACACGCTGAGATCCAACAATTTTGCTGTCACTGCACCTTCTCTCTGGAAT
This sequence comes from Geotrypetes seraphini, assembly GCF_902459505.1. NCBI lineage: Eukaryota > Metazoa > Chordata > Amphibia > Gymnophiona > Dermophiidae > Geotrypetes > Geotrypetes seraphini. The sequence goes on from NC_047086.1 coordinate 21,359,261, forward strand.
TCGCTGCCTAATCATTTACGAATCGAATCCGTGCTAAAGCAATTTAAAGCAAAATTTAAAACATTCTTGTCCCAAGATGCTTTTGGATAACAACTGTCCTTGGACTAAAACAAGTTTTATAGCTTTCCTTACCTATTGTTTTTCCCCTAATTGTGCTCTTTTTCTCAAAGATTATAGTTCTTGCCCTTCTTTCCTAATTCTGTGTAGTTAGTATATATGTTTACTAACCTAACCTGGTTCTGTTTAGTAATTTAACTTTTACTTGTTTTTAAGATACTTTTTATTTCTGTACACCACCTAGAAATTTGATTAAGCAGTATAAATTTTTTTTAATAAACTTGAACTTTGCACCTATATTTGCATGACAAATGCATGCATAGTTATATAATACATACGTGCACTGTAACAAGTTGTACCTGTAAGTACTAGTGCCGTGCCAAGCTCCACTTCTGTGGAGATGATGCGGTATAGAAACTTAAGGTTTAGTTTAGTTGGGCTGTAAGTGGAATTCTGTAACTTCAACATGCAAATGTAAGGCAGCATGCAAAGGGAAAGTACATGAGTGGTTCATTTGTGTGTGTTATTTACAGAAGAAGTACCTGCTTACTAGTCAGTGTAGTGTAAACCACTTTGATATCTGCAGAGGAACAGTAGTATAAGAACATAAGAATAGCTTTACTGGATCAAACCAATGGTCCATCTAGCCCAGTATCCCGTCTTCACAGAAGCCAATCCAAGTCACAAGTACCTGGCAAAAACCCAAATAGTAGTAGCATTTCCATACTATCGATCCAGGGCAAGCAGTGCTTCTCCCATGTCTGTCTCAACAGCAGTTTATGGACTTTTCCTCCAGGAACTTGTCCAAACCTTTTTGTAAACCAGATACATTAACCGTTCTTACCACATCCTCTGGCAATACATTCCAGAGCTTAACTATTCTCTTGAATGAAAAAAAATTTCCTCCTATTGGTTTTAAAAGTATTACTCTATAACTTCGAGTGTCCCCTAGTCTTTGTAAATCTTGATGCAATAAAAACTTGATCCACTTGTATCCATTCTACACTACTCAGATTTTGTAGATTTCAGTCATATTTCCCTTCAGCCATCTCTTTTCCAAGCTGAAGAGCCCTAATCTCTTTAGTCTTTCCTCATACGAGAGGAGTTCCATCCCCTTTATCATCTTGGTCGTTCTTCTTTGAACCCTTTCTAGTGCCGCTATATCTTTTTTGACATGAGACCAGAACTGAACGCAATACTTTAGGCTTTAAACTAGGTAAGGCTTTAAACTAGGTAAGTCGGGGGTGGGTACCCACTTTTACACCAGAGCAGTAAGTAACAATCCTGATGTGGCGAACCAAAACTCCGCTTCTAAGTCTAAGGTAAGTACCCTTACTGCAAAAGAATTGCTAGGAGACACTTTAACTCAAATGGGTGGCTCTCTGCATGAGCTTAGTAAACAAAAAGAGTGGAGAGCTATGTATGTTAACGCACACAGCCTAGGGAATAAATTTCTAGAACTGGAAACAGAAATAGTTAATGCAGACCTAGACGTAGTAGCAATTTCAGAAACATGGTTCACAGACTCTCATGGTTGGGATATAACTATACCAGGATACAACCTGCTTCGCCAAGACAGAGAGGGTAAGTTAGGAGGAGGGGTAGCTCTTTACATCAAAGAAAACATCAAGACAACCAGAATCACGGATATCAAGTATACTGGGGAATCCATCTGGGTAAACCTGGCCAGAGGCGGAGAAAAATGCCTGTATCTTGGTGTGGTGTACAGACCTCCAAGACAATCGGAGCACAAGGACATTGAATTAATTGAAGACATTGAGAATATCACCTTACGGGGAGACGTTGTTCTGTTGGGAGACTTTAACATGCCTGATGTAGATTGGAACACACTCTCAGCGACTACTTATGATAGCAGGAGGATATTAACGTCCATGAAGGGAGTACAGCTCAAACAATTGGTATTAGAGCCCACTAGGTCCCAGGCCATCCTGGACCTGGTACTTACGAACCGGGAAAGCGTCTCAGAGATCTCGGTGGGAGAACCGCTAGCCACCAGTGACCATAACATGGTATGGTTCAACCTTAGGAAAGGCTTCCCTAGATCACAAACAAAAACAAGGGTACTCAATTTCCGGGGCACTGACTTCACACGCATGGGAGACTTCGTCCATCAGACGCTTCAGGTTCAAGAAGTAACGGATAATGTGGAGGTTATGTGGTCAACCTTGAAATCGACCCTTCATGAGGCAACTATCCGCTACATAAAATCAGTAACTAAACAACAAAGAAAAAAGAAACCCAATGGTTCACTGATGAGGTCTCGTACCTCGTCAAGGATAAGAAAAGAGCGTTTCTCTTGTACAAACGCACGGGGGAAAAAGAAGCAAACATTGAATACAGGACAAAGTCTGCAGCGGTCGAAACAGCAGTCAGGGAGGCCAAACTTCGAATGGAAGAAACTCTAGCGAAGAACATTAAAAAAGGGGACAAATCCTTCTTCAGGTACATTAGCGACAGGAAAAAGAACGCAGACGGGATAGTACGCCTTAGAACGCCAGACGGGAATTATGTGGAAACAGATTCTGAAAAAGCCAAACTACTGAACGATTACTTCTGTTCAGTCTTTACCTGCGAGGCGCCAGGGCACGGGCCACGGCTGGAAGCAAAGGAAAGCAAGGAAGACCCATTTCTGAATTTTGAGTTCACACCAGCTGATGTTTACAGAGAACTTTCAAGACTCAAGGTGAACAAAGCCATGGGACCGGACAATTTGCACCCAAGAGTGCTCAGAGAGCTGTGCGATGTTCTGGCGGAACCGTTAGCCATGCTCTTCAATCTCTCCCTAAGTACGGGGAGAGTCCCCCTGGACTGGAAAACAGCTAACGTCGTTCCTCTGCACAAAAAGGGTTGCAGAGCAGAGGCTGCGAATTACAGACCAGTGAGTCTCACATCAATAGTGTGTAAACTCATGGAAACTCTACTTAAAGGTAAATTAGACACGATAATGGATGAAGGGAATCTAAGGGATCCCTGTCAACATGGATTCACCAGAGGCAGGTCATGCCAATCCAATCTTATAAGCTTCTTCGATTGGGTGACAGGAAAGCTAGACTTGGGAGAGTCTCTGGACATAGTGTACTTGAATTTCAGTAAAGCTTTCGACAGTGTCCCACACCGTAGACTATTAAACAAGATGAAATCGATGGGTTTGGGTGAGAAACTAATTGCATGGGTCAGTGATTGGCTGAGTGGAAGACTTCAGAGGGTGGTGGTCAACGGCACCCTCTCTGAGACATCGGAGGTGACTAGTGGAGTGCCGCAGGGCTCAGTCCTGGGACCATCCCTTTTCAACATATTCATAGGGGACTTGACCCGGGGGCTTCAGGGTAAAGTAGCACTGTTCGCCGACGATGCCAAACTGTGTAACATAGTAAGTGAAAGCAACCTCCAGGATAGTATGACACAAGATCTGATCACGTTAGAAAACTGGTCCTCGACGTGGCAGCTAGGCTTCAATGCTAAAAAATGTAAGGTCATGCATCTCGGCAGAGGAAATCCATGCAGAACATACTCCTTGAATGGAGAAACGCTAGCTAGAACTTCAGAGGAACGGGACTTGGGGGTAATCATCAGTGCAGACATGAAGGCTGCCAAACAAGTAGAGAAGGCCTCATCAAAGGCAAGGCAAATGATGGGATGTATCAATAGAAGCTTCGTCAGCCGAAAACCTGAAGTCATAATGCCACTCTACAGAACCATGGTGAGACCCCATCTGGAATACTGTGTGCAATTCTGGAGGCCACATTACCGGAAAGATGTGCTTCGAGCTGAGTCGGTCCAGAGGATGGCCACTAGGATGGTCTCGAGGCTCAAGGGTCTCTCATACGAAGAAAGACTGGGCAAACTGCAGCTCTATACCCTAGAGGAGCGCAGGGAAAGGGGTGACATGATTGAGACATTTAAGTACGTCACGGGTCATGTCGAGGTGGAAAACGATATATTCTTTCCCAAGGGACCCTCGGTCACAAGGGGGCACCCGCTCAAACTCAGAGGAGGGAAATTTAGTGGTGATACCAGGAAGTATTTCTTCACAGAAAGGGTGGTAGATCACTGGAACAGACTTCCGGTGCAGGTGATCAAGGCCACCAGCGTGCTCGACTTTAAGAATAAATGGGACATCCACGTGGGATCCCTACGAGGGTCGAGTTAAGGAACTAGGTCATTAGCATTCAGACTTAATGGGGTGGGTCAATAGAGTGGGCAGACTTGATGGGCTGTGGCCCTTTTCTGCCGTCATCTTTCTATGTTTCTATGTTTCTACTCAAGGTGAGGTTGAATCATTAAGCGATACAGAGGCATTATAACATTCTTAGTCTTGTTTACCATCCCTTTTCTAATAATTCCAAGCATCTTGTTTTCTTTCTGGGCCGCTGCCGCACATCGGGTGGAAGGTTTCAGCATATTGTCCACAATGACACCCAGATCTTTTTCTTGAGTGCTAACCCTAAGGTGGACCCTAACATCCGGTAACTATGATTTGGATTATTCTTCCTAATGAGCATCACTTTGCATTTGCCCACATTAAATTTCATCTGCCATTTGGATGCCCAGTCTTCCAATTTCCTAAGTTCTTCCTGCAGTTTTTCACAGTCTTCATGCACAGTTTGCATGAACAGTTTAGTGTCATCTGCAAATTTAATTACCTCGATTATAGTTCCAATTTCCAGATCATTTATAAATAAGTTAAATAACCCCAGTCCCAGTACAGATCCCTGCAGCACACCTCCTTCATTGAGAAAAATGGCCATTTAACCCTACCCTTCGTTATCTGTCCAATAACCAATTCTTAATCTACAACTGAACATTGCCTCCTATCCCATGACTCTTTAATTTTCTCAGGAGCTTCTCATGAGGAACTTTATCAAAAGCTACATCTACTGGCTCGCCTTAATCCACATGTTTATTCACACCTTCAAAGAAGTCAAGCAGATTAGAAAGGCAAGACCTCCCTCAGCTGAACCCAAGCTGTCTCATTAAATCATGTTAGTCTACATGTTCCACATTTTTATTTTTTATAATTGTTTCCACTCTTTTGCCTGGCACTGAGGTCAGGCTTACCAGTCTAATTCCCTAGATCTCCCTGGAACCCTTTAAAAAAAAATCGATGTAACATTGGCCACCCTCCAATCTTCAGGTACTACAGATGATTTTAGCGACAGGTTACAGACCACTAACAACAGGTAAGTAATTTCATGTTTGAGCTGGGATGTATACCATCCAGTCCAGGTGATTTATCACTCTTTAACTTGTCGATTTGACTTAGTACGTCATCCAGGTTCACAGAAATTTCTTTCAATTCCTCCGCCTCATCACCCTTGAAAACCATTTCCGGTTCAGGAAGGTTTCTTACATCTTCGGTAAAGACCGACACAAAGAATTCATTCAGTCTCTCCACTATGGCCTTAACCTCCCTGAATGCACCTTTTACTCCATGATCATCCAAAGGTCCCACAGATTCACTTACAGGTTTTCTGCTTTTGATGTACCTTAAAAAATTGTTACTGTGAGTTTTTGCCTCTTTGGCAAGTTGTTCTTCATATTCTTGTTTAGCTTTCTTTATCAATGTTTTACATCTGACTTGTCAGTGCTTATGTCTCTTATTTTCTTCATTGGCATCCGTTTTCCATTTTTAAAGGATTTTTTTTGGTTGTACACTTCCCCCTCCGAATCCGCAGTTTCAGCATCCGCGGATTCGGTTATTCGCAAATTTAAAAAACATTTTAATTTTTCAGGCTATTTTAAGCCTTACCTGGTGGTCTAGCGGGTTTTCGGGGCAGGAGCAATTTTCCCACGCTCCTGCCCAGTGCACATCGCTCATAGGAAACGGCTGCCTTGAACTCATGTCATAGTCTCAAGAGACTACGGGAGCTCAAGGCAGCCATTTCCTATGAGTGATCTGCACGGGGCAGGAGCGTGGGAAGATCGCTCCTGCGCCGAAAACTCACTAGACCAGCAGGTAAGGCTTAAGGGGGATGCTTACAGGGCTTAAAATAGCCGGGGAGTTAGGGGCAGAACCAGCCCGAATATTATTCATGGTTTTTTAATATTTGCGGGCCTGCTCTGCCCCTAACCCCTATGGATACGGAGGGAGAAGTGTAATAGCCTCTTTCACTTAACATTTTAACCACGCCGGCTCTCGTTTTGTTTCCACCTTTTTTTTTAATCCGTGGAATACATCTGGTCTAGGCTTCCACGATGGTATTTTTAAACAACATCCAAGCCTGGTTTACACTTCTAACCTTTGCCACAGACCCTTTTAGCTTCTTTTTAACCATTTTCCTCATCTTATCATAGTCGCCCTTGTGAAAATTAACTTTTCTACAGTATTTTATTTAGTTCTAAAATTTATAGACTGCCTATCCTATTTCTTTAGTGATGTCACTCCAGTTATCAGCTCAAATTTGATCATGTTGTGATCACTGTTTCCCAGCAGACCCAACACAGTTACCTCCCATACTATGTCCTGCATTCTGTTAAGGACCAAATCTAAAATATCACCCCCATCTTGTCGGTTCCTAGACCAGTTGCTCCAAGAAGCAATCATTTATGATGTCTAGGAATTTTATCTCCTTAGCACTCCCCAATGTAACATTTATCTAGTCAACATTAGGGTAGTTGAAATCACCCATTATAATACTGTTGTCCAATTTGCCAGCTTTCCAAATCTCTGAAAACATTTCATCATCTGTCTGCTCATTCTGTCCCGACGGTAGTATAACCCTACCTTTATAGTCCTTCCGTTCACACATGGAATTTCTATCCATATAGATTCATGCAGAATATTTATTTTGTTTGATTCCGTTCCCTCTTTAACAAATAGTGTAACCTCCCCCTCCAATTTGATCTACTCTTATCTTTGTGATATCATTTGTAGCCAAGTAACACTGTATCCCATTGATGGTCCTCCTTCCACCAGATCTCTTAGATGCTTATTATATCTACCTCATTATCCAGGGCTATATATTCTTAGCTCTCCTACTTTATTTTTTAGACTTCTAGCATTTGTATACAGACACGTTAAACTGTGTTTTTTACTTGTATCTACAGGCTGCTGAGAATATGACAGAGATAGCGGGACATCTTTACTCTGCTTCCCTTTTAAGCACTCTTGGCTTTCTTTCACCGTTTTTGAAACCTCTCAGTTGGGACTCCCTAAATGTTCTGATTCTTCAAGGATACTCCACACTGAACCATCTGCTCCTGGGCGACTGTCGGCTTCCCCCCTCCCCCCAACTTAGTTTAGAAGCTGCTCTATCAAATAAAAGAAAGACATAACCATACTATAAGTTACACGCTAAAGTGCTGCATTTGTATGCACACATTTACGCCCACTATTATAGAGCTTAAGTGTACGAGTGTAGGCGCATTTCTGCAGACATGCTAGTATCAATAAAAAAGATTTAATGATTGTGATTTTATAGAACAGTGATCAGCATGTTTAAATCTGTCACTTCATTTCTAGCACCCAGTTATAGAATTGCCCCCAAATTATATGTCTGCTATGTGGCATGCCTGCATTAATGTAAAAACCATTTTTATTGATGACTATAACAACATGACAACACAACAGTATCTAAACTAAATTAAATCTTGGACTTATATACCGAGTCATCCCGAGAAACAAGGTTTGACTCGGTTAACAATAGTTGTAGTTAATAGAGAGAATTGACCTCATGGAAACTTATCTGCTAGAAAACGCTGAAACAGTAGTTTTCAGAATTTTTCAAAAAACTTGCAAGGATAGACAGGATCTTATTTGAGAAGGTAGGTCGTTCCAAATTGCTTTTAATAAATAGGGGAAGATCTGGCACCTTTTACAATGGGAAAATAAAGTTTAAATACATGGATAGTTCTGCAACTTGTGGATCTCGAAGAAATTAAAGCTAGAGGGACCAACAAATCAAAGATACCATGTAAGATTTTAAAAACCATGCAGGTATCATAACAATGCATCGATATTAGTCATCTACTTTTCTATTATCCCATAAACCACCCTCCTCCTACTTCTCCACATATCTTCCCTCCTAATTATAAAATTCACCATTTACTGGCCTGCATAAATAACGTGACCATTTATTATTATTATTATTTATTTATTTATTCAATTTTCTATACCGTTCTCCCAAGGGAGCTCAGAACGGTTTACATGAATTTATTCATGTACTCAAGCATTTTTCCCTGTCTGTCCCGGCGGACTCACAATCTATCTAATGTACCTGAGGCAATGGGGGGATTAAGTGACTTGCCCAGGGTCACAAGGAGTAGCGTGGGTTTGAACCCACAACCCTCAGGGTGCTGAGGCTATAGCTTTAACCACTGCACTACACACTCCTCAAAATGGGACAGGAACCGCGGATCCATTCCTCCCTTCCCCCCACCCGATCCCATTAAATATAGTGCAAAATATAGACAGCAGATATAAATTCTCAAAAGTGACACATTTTGATCACTAAATTTAAAATAAAATCATTTTTCCTACCTTTATCTGGTGATTTCATGACTCTGGTTGCACTTCCTTCTGATTGTGCATCCTCTCTTTAATTTTTTTTCTCTTTCTTTCTGCCACCCTGCTTCCCCGACAAAGCCTGCTTCCCCTGTCCCCCGACAAGCCATGTCACCCTGCTTCCCTGACACAGCCTGCTTCCCCTGCCCCCGACAAGCCAAGCCACCCTTCTTCCCCTGTCCCCACGCACTCTGCTTCCCTGACCCAGCAACATCAAGGCGCATGCAGTGACTGCACTGCACAAGCGCCAGGCCTACAAGTCTTCTCTCCGCTTCCCCCGATGTCAATTCTGATGTCAAGAGGAAGTTCTGGGCCAGCCAAACGCTGCCTGGCTGGCCCGGAACTTCCTCTCTGACATTAGAATTGACGTTGGGAAGAAGGCTTCTGGGCGGCAAGCTGCAGCAGTAGCGGACCGTGGGGGGAGTTTTTGAATCAGCGCTGGAAGGAGGCTGGTAAGCAGCGGTGGACCATGGGGGGTGGGGTGTTGAATTTGGCGCTGGAGGGAGGCTAGCTTCGGCGCAGCAGGGAGGGAGGGGAAGCGATCGCCTGTCCCGTTATCCCCGCGTACAGCTTCAGGACGCTGTCCCTGAAAACGGGACATTTTGGCGTCCTGAAGTTGTGTGTAGGGACAATGGGACAGGGGATCCAACAACGGGACGTATGGTCACCTTATGCATAACCAACACAGGACACCCTATAGTTGAATACAACGATAATCATCCTGTATCATAACATAAAGCAAACTCCCCCTGTGCTCCTTCCTATGTTTGCAATGCCTACATTAAACAAATAATTTGACTGGCTCTGTCTCTGACCCTGCCCTGACCCTTTGTCACCCTAAACCTGAACCATTATTTTCTGGATAAAGTCTGTCAGTTTAGCCAGTTAAATGGTCCAGATTTATCTGGAGTAGGGCTGAAAATATCCAGATATGCATTTATTGACAGCTGGCATATACATAATTCGCTTAACTTGCTTTAAATATTGGGTCCTCTGTATTTTTATAAATGTATATATATGGAAGGGGTTTTTTTTTCTCTCTCTCTCTCAAAAGTAGATGTAGAGTTCCTTCAGTATTTTTTAGCTTGATCCTCTAAAAGTTTTCCTTTTGCCTTTCCATCCCATGAACTAGGCCCTACTGATCCAAATATTTCTGCAAATGCATTTTTTTGTATGTGTTAATGGGAAGGGGGTGGGAGTATTTTGAGTTTCATAGCTATCCGAGTTAAAAATCCAACTATCCTTCCTGTTTACGAAAGGGTGGCTCTTTGACAAAGGGACAATTGGGTTGGACCCTGCTACAAACTGATTAATGTCGGCTGCCATTGTACCCTGAGGCCTGACCATTCAAAGACCCTGTTTTGTTTGACCTAAATAAACGGTTCAACACACTAATCCCAACAAAGGAGATTAATTATGGCTTTAAAGTCATTTGGGTACTTAATTTGTGAATTGCCTATGGATTATCCCTTTAATGTATTTGTGGCTTTAAATTGGGTAGGGACAGGGGGTAGGTAAAATCACATGATTAAACACAAGAAGCAATACTATATACCAAGTCTGATGATGAACTATAGAACAAACAGAAGCTTTCTTTGCCTGTGAGAGAGGCAGCACAAGTGTTTTCAGCTCCAATACAGATTTTCATAAGCAGCCTTAAACAAAACAGTTCAATCAGAATTTTAGCTAAGTGAAACAAAAGCAAGGGAAGCTGACAAAGCTCCTCTTATTAGTGTAGATATCTGGGTATAACTGTGTAGATATTTTTTTCTTAATTTGCTTGTTACATAATCTTGGTGTTAATTCAAAGTGTGTTACGTATACATAATGCTCACTATTGTTCCAGCTGTTCAACATACAGGTGAAGATACAAGTCATCCTAGGAGAATTATGCTCTTTTACAAAGACTCGGGCAAGAAGTTTCAGTATACATATGTATTATAGTAAACATGGTTACAATTTGTGAGGATGCCATCAGGAGGTGCAAAGGCTTATTAATGTCAGAAGTCGTCTCCAAAAGGTGTATTTATAGCAGGAGTGGGAGCCTGATGTACCAGCTCTGAGAAGCTATTCCAGGTAAATGGTGCAGCAACAGATAAGCACATCTTGCCCAAAGATCAGAGAGGAGAGATAATGAGGAGCTGAAGACTGAAGGCACTTGTAATAGCTTCAACTCTATTTGGAAGTAGATGGAGAACCAGTGTAGGAGTTTGAAGAGGGGTTAGACGGTTGTCAACAAACTATAATAACTGAATTTTGAGTAGACTGTAATGCAGAGAGATGTTGACAAGCAGGATGTAATTAGCCACACAAATGGGGACAAGAACATCCAGTGACACTTGGAAGGACAGTTCCCAGATGGCCCTCCCTCTACTCAGCCATCCTTGCCATCTTTCTTAAGTTTTATTTCCCTATCTGTCAAATGAATGTGAATACAAGTTTTTTTCTGAAGATATTCTCTTCAATTTTTCTAATGCTATCTATTTGTCTGTCTGCCTTTCTATTTTTGGTAATCTTTAATTAAAAAAAATAATTGGGACTTAGTTTTATTTGTGCCATAGCTCTATGTTGAAAATAATAAATGAGGATTCTGTACCTACCCTAACTCTGACAAAAGAAAGATGGACAGCAATGCTTGTGAGATCAGCCTGAGACCCACTCCGAAGCAAGACATTCTTAGAATGTGAGTAGATGTTCCTGAGAATCGAGAAGCATCATTTTTCCACCTCTGCAAACATTGTGAGACTGAGAAGCATCTCATTCAACCTAAGATGACAATGTCAGCTCCCAAGTGAACTGACTCTATGCAATCTAGCAGATCTTCATCATTGGATGTTGCTTGCGTCTCCTTACACAGTTATGAAAATGGGAGAGTCCATTAACTTTTTTAAAGCAGGTGCATACACCTCATCCAAAAGCATATAGTTATTAAAGGAACCCAAACCAATCATGTCTGTAGGATATCCCTAATGAATATAGATGAGAAATTTGTATGCATTGCCTCTTTGATATGCAGGCATATTTTAAAATATTCATTAGGCTATCTTGAAAATCAGATTGACTTATGGTCTTTCAGGATTGCAGTTTGACACATGTTCTCTAAAAGGTATAGTTCAAAGAGCTCTCCTCTGTGCCAATTCCAGTAAAAAGCTATTAATTTCAATGCCACTCTTGGTCACATTGGTAGGTTAGCTGCCCTGTTTTTATTATTTCCTCTGCCTGAACGGCCACATTCCCTTTTTGCAAAAATGTCCAGTGGTTTTATAAAAGGCTATTGCAAAGATATGCCAAGAGTCACTGATAAGCTCTTTCCCAAGCTGCATCCCAGATGTTTCATTCTATCCAGATTACTCCAATAGTTTCACTTTTATTCCTATCAGATTCTGAGCTGTAAGGGGATCATTGCTAGCCTCTGCCTATTTAGTCCCGGACTGTTCTAGAAGGTAATGCAGTGCTACATTGTCAGGCATATAACTCTTTCTGTGAAGCAGAGGACCTACCATCTTTACCCTTCCAAGAAATACACCGTGATGAGTTGATACATAGATGGACAAAAAAGTGCTTTTTCCTCTACAGCTAAGTCAAGATCAGACATCTCCAGTTTGCTAAGGTTTCTGGAATCTCCCAAGGATATAGTAGCAGTTCCAGTGTACAGACACTGCCTGTCCCTTAAAGTTAGGCCTCAAATATAAAGTACAACCTATGCCTGGATTCAATAAAAATTCAATTACAGTCGACTCCGCTTAAGTGCACGCCCCTCGGACCGGGTCGCCACATGCACTTAAACAGAGTGGGGGGTTGGGTAGGGGGAGGCTGTAGCTAAGCCGGCTCAGTTTAAATGTGGTGCATGGGCTGCTGGAGCTTAAAGTACAGGAAAGCTGTGCCCTACAGCTTGAATGGAAGCGGAGCACTCATTTTCCCAGCTGTCCCAGCACTTAAGCTGCTGTGTGAAGCCTAGCCATTCCCAGTCAGAACGTGATTGCATTTAGCCAGAGTGAACATAATGTGAAAGAATAGAGGTTGGACCTATGACACATAAGCGGATTGTGTGCTTATCCGAATTGCAAATATACGGAGTTTACGTCCATTGACTTTAATGTAAAAAAACAACAGGACCCTGGTGGTAGGGTACGGATAACCAAAGCGTGTGCTTAACCGACGTGCACTTAGGTGAAGTCAACTGTATATCATAGCTCAACTATAATTAAGTCAGCTATAGGAAAAGCTAACGTGGACAGACTCTGAATAATCCACCTATAAAGCAAAAAAGAAAATTTGTCAAGGCTCTATGTTCTCTGCCAGAATTGCTTCCATCAACTTTCTATAGTACAGTATATCTTCTTTTTTAAGCCAATCCTGAGCTCAGTATAGAAAAATTAGGAGCTAAAGAATGTGGTAGTCATCTTGCATTCTATATGCAATGCACTCAAGATTTCTTCAAGACTTTCTGTCTTAGTCATTACTGTCCAAAGGTTTGTCCAATTAAAGGTCTTAGGAATTAGAGAACATATCCATTGTCTGATGCCCTTTGTTCAGGTAACTTTTTTTTTTTTTTTAAATCAAAGAAATGGTCAATACCAGTGAAGGCCATTGCACCATTTTTCAACATTGTCTTTCCTTGTCTCAGAGCTCAAATCATCTTCTAGACTAGGGACACCAAAAATTTGACATGATGGGTCACATAGGACATTTCATATTAAGAGACATATAAGGGTGGAGTCTTTCTTGGAGGAAAGCTTACTGACCTGGGGAAAGGAAAGAAGACCACTAATTTTCTTTTCAGCAGATTCAAAGAAAGAACAGAGAGAGAAAGTATGGTTTTCTATGGTAAGGCAGATATCCTTATCTCTTCCCTTCTTATACTCCCTTTTTTTACCCCTCTCCTCTCCTATTACTCCCTCTTCACACTTTTTATTCCATCTCTTCCTCTCTCTTTTACTTCTTTCTCTTCTGTCTCCTTTTACTCATTTCTCTAACTTCTTCTCCTCTTTCATCTCTATCCCCTTCCTTCCTTTGGTCCTGCAGCCACAGAAGATACATTCCTGGAGCAGGGAGCCATCACCCAGAGTAGGGAACATCATCTCCCCTCAGATGTTCTGCTTTTACCCAGTAGAGAGAAGGAGGGGAAGTTTTCTTACCATCATTGAGACTGAACCTGAACTTCTTGCAATGTCCTGGCTAAAATTCCGTGAGTTGCTTCAGGGAGGTGGGAGAGAGAGGCTGGAGTGTATGAATGGGAAAAAAAACTTCTTCTAAGGTAATATCTGATCTGGAGATAGGAAAAGCATGGAGTCTCAGAAAACCATGCTGCAAGGGCCACATCCAGTCCTTGTGCCTTAGTTTAGAAAACCTAGCACTAAATGTGCAAGTATTACTCAATGTAAAAGTTTTTCTTATATAAAAAAACGTTTATTTTTTATTTTAAAATTAAATTCTACTTACCCTAAGCAGCTTCCATAAAAAAGCATACATATTAAAATAATAAACATCAAATACCATTAACAGAGATCAGATGTAGTCATTAAACATACAAAAAACAATTGTCCACCACTTCCATCTCACTTCAGTCATTGTGTTTGGTGACATCAACTCATGCTCGAGTCCTAGCAACTTGAATTACAGATCTAAAAAAAAGATTGTTTTTTTTGTGCTAGTCCGGTAAGGTTCTCCAGTGTCATCCCCATGGTTGTTTTCAACATGTCCAGCCATCTGATTGCAGGTCACTTTCTTTGCCTGGTTCCTTCGATCTTCCCAAACATAATGTCCTTCTCCATTGATCTTTCTCTTCTGACAGTGTACCCAAAATAAGACAGTCGTAACTTCATTTGGGCTTTGAGTGACAGCCGGTTTGATCTCTTTCAGAATTGATTTGTTTAGATCTTCTGACAGTCCAAGGCACCCATAAAATCCTTCTCCAACACCAAAGCTCAAATGAGTCAATCTTCTTTCTGTCTTGTTTCCATAAGTCCAGCTTTTGCATCCATAATTGATCAATGAGAAAATGAGTGTGTGGACAAGCCTGATGGATATTCATTTGGAGTGTTATTTCCTTGCATTTGAATACTTTGTCAGGAGCCTTCATTGAAGAGAGACAAAGTTCTATTTTGCAGAGTATTCTTCCCTGCTAGTTGCTTCTTTGTTTACAAAAGAGCCCAGGAGATTGAAATCCTTTACAACTTCTTTTCTATCACCTCCAAGTTTAAAATCTTCATCATTTTCTGTGTTCATGGTCTTTGTCTTGTTTATGTTCAGTTCTAATCCCATGTTATGACTTTTGGCTTTGACTTTTCTCATTAGATACAGCATGTCCTTCTTTGCTGCTGGTGAAGAGCGTTGTATTATCTGCATAGCACAGGTTGTTTATATTTTGGCCACCGACTTTGAACCCAACGCTCTCTTCTTCCAAATTTGCTTTTCTGAAAATGACTTCACCATAAAGGTTGAACAGGTAAGATGACAAAATGCATCCTAATGCATTCTTGCCTGACACCACGTTTTATTGGAAACCAGTGTTGCCATATTCTGTTTTCACTGCAGATTATTGATTTTCATAGAGGCTCTTTATCAGCTGAGTTATGTGTTTGGTTATTCCCATTGTGCTAGAGTTCTCCATAGTTTATTGTGATCCACACAGTCAAAAGCTTTGCTGTAGTCGCTGAAGCAAAAGTATAGGAACTTTAGGTTCGAGGGGAAATTCGGAAACTACAGACCGGTGAGTTTGACCTTGGTATCAGGAAAGATGGTAGAGGCGCTGATAAAGGACTGCATTATTGATCACCTTGATGGACACGGTCCTATGAAGACCAGCCAGCACGGTTTCAGCAAAGGCACATCTTGTTTGACGAACTTGCTGCACTTCTTCGAGGGAGTAAACGGGCAGATAGACAAGGGCGAGCTGGTCAACATTGTATATCTGGATTTTCAGAAGGCGTTCGACAAGGTTCCGTATGAACAACTACTTCAGAAAATTGTGAGCCATGGAATCGAGGGTGAAATACTCATGTGGATTAAAAACTGGCTGGAGCATAGGAAATGGAGAGTGGGGGTAAATGGACAATACTCGGACTAGAAGAGCGTCACCAGTGGAGAGCCGCAGGGCTCGGTGCTTGGACCTGTGCTCTTCAACATCTTTATAAATGATCTGGACATTGGTACGACAAGTGAGGTGATTAAATTTGCGGACGATATGAAGTTATTCAGAATAGTGAAGACACAGGGGGATTGCGAAGATCTGCAACGTGACATAATCAAGCTCGAGAAATGGCATCGACATGGCAAATGAAGTTCAACGTAGATAAGTGTAAAGTGATGCATGTCGGTAACAAAAATCTCATGCACGAATACAGGATGTCCGGGGCGGTACTTGGAGAGACCTCCCAGGAAAGAGACTTGAGAGTTCTGATTGACAAGTTGATGAAACCGTCAACGCAATGCATTGCGGCAGTGAAAAGGGCAAACAGAATGCTAGGAATGATAAAGAAGGGGATCACGAACAGATCGGAGAAGGTTATCATGCTGCTGTACCGGGCCATGGTGTGCCCTCACCTGGAGTACTGCATCCAGCACTGGTCGCCATACATGAAGAAGGACACGGTACTACTCAAAAGGATCCAGAGAAGAGTGACTAAAATGGTTAAGGGGCTGGAGGAGTTGCCGTACAGTGAGAGATTGGAGAAACTGGGCTTCTTCTCCCTTGAAAAGAGGAGATTGAGAGGGGACATGATTGAAACATTCAAAATACTGAAGGGAATAGACTTATCAGATAAAGACAGATTGTTCACCTCTCCAAGGTAGGGAGAACAAGAGGACACTCTCTAAAGTTGAAAGGAGACATATTCCGTAAATATGTAAGGAAGTTCTTCTTCACCCAGAGAGTGGTAGAAAACTGGAACGCTCTTCCAGAGTCTGTTGTAGGGGAAAACACCCTCCAAGGATTCAAGACAAAGTTGGACAAGTTCCTGCTAAACTGGAACGTACACAGGTGAGGCTTGACTCATTTAGAGCACTGGTCTTTGGCCTGGGGGCTGCCGCGTGAATGGACTGCTGGGTACGATGGACCACTGGTCTGACCTAGCAGCGGCAATTCTTATGTTCTTATGTTTTGATATTCTTTGCTCTTCTCCAGTATCCATCTAGCATTGGCAATAATGTCTCTTGTTCCTCAATCTTTTCTGAAACCAGTTTGAACTTCGAGTAGTTCTTGCTCAACATATCCTTGATTGTATTATTTTCAGTAATATTTTGCTAGTGGGTGGAATTAATGCAGTTGGTCTTTAGTTGTTACAGTCCTTGGTGTCACCTTTCTTTAGTATAGGTATGAACAGTGATCTTCTCCAATTGGTTGGCCATGTTTTTTTCTTCCAAATCTGTTGACACAGTCAAGTGAGGGCCATGATAGCACCTTCTGAGCCTTTGATTAATTCATTTGGCATACCATCGATACCAGGTGACTTGTTTATCAATAAAGCTTTAATTGCTGCTAGGACTTCTTCTTTTACAATATCTGGTTCTTCTTCAGCATCAGTTTCCTGTTCAGTTTCCCCAATTTTATACTCTCTGTCTTTTGTATAGATTTTCTGTATATTCTTTTCATCTCTTTTTTTAATACTTTCTGAATCATTCAATATCATTTCTTTGGCATGTTTATGCATCCGAATTGAGGCTGGAATTTCTGCAGTAATCTCTCAACCTCCTGATACGCTAATCTGACAAATATCCTTTATATATCATTCTTTGTCTTGTCGAACTTGACGTTGAAACGCTGTTCATTTGTGATACTTTTTCTCTGTCACTGGAAAGTTTTGCTTGTCGTCTTTGTTCTAATACTTTTCTGGTTTCTTCTGAGATCCAAGGCAATTTCTTGGCTTTCTTTCACTTCTGGAGTGTTTTTCGGTTCATCTATAATTATGGTTTTGATGAAATTCCATAACTCTTCGGGCTCTCTATTTCTTGTATCAAGACAGGCAAATCTGTTGTGTAGTTTTATCCAATAGTCTGATGGAATATTTTCAATGTCATATTTTGGGAGGTCTCTAATGATCTTCTTCTTGCGAAGCTTTACTTTGATCTTGCATGTCAAAAACTCATGGTTGCTTTCACAATCAGCCCCTGCAGACAAAACTACAGATTTCCGTCTCTGTCATTTGGCGAGGTCCATGCTTCAATCATATCACCTTTAAATTCAAAAGTCTTCCAACATTACTGTTTCATATTAGTCTTTATCACAAACAAAATTTCCAAAAGTCTTTATCTCACATCAGGGAATATTGAAAAACGCTTAAACCAACAACTGGGTTTTCAGCAATTTCTTAAACTGTGCAATATTCATGCACTGCCTCAAATGACCAGGCAAACCATTCCATAGCATTGATCCAACCACGGAAAACATAGAGGCTCTTGTCATAACATAGTGTATAGGCAAAATTGAATCCAAAGCTATTTTCTTATAAGAATTAGATCTGATAGTTCATTCAGGTAAATAAATTTTGATCACATTCTGAAATAACCAAGGCACCGTAGCATACAGAGTTTGGTGGATCATATATAGAGTCTTATATTGAATTCTAAACTGAATTGGCAACCAGTGAGGGTGTTTTAACACAACCATAATGTGATCAAACTTAGAGACTTCTGACATTAATCTTACAGCAACGTTGTGCAGTTTGTAAGGCCTTCATCTGGTAACCTATGTATGTCTCCTTCCACCCCATGGTTATTCAGTTTCCGGAGTAGGCTGACTTGTTTATAGAGAACCTGAAGCTGCCTAAACTCCTCCATCAGCTATAATTAGAGAAACTGCTGCTCTTTGTATTTAGATATTGCAGTTGATGAAGACTTGGAGGAGTCATAGAAAGATGTATACAGTACCCCAGATCCTTTAGATCAGTGGTCTCAAACTCAAACCCTTTGCAGGGCCACATTTTGGATTTGTAAGTTCTTGGAGGGCATCAGAAAAAAATAGTTAATGTCTTATTAAAGAAATTACAATTTTGCATGAGGTAAAACTCTTTATAGTTTATAAATCTTTCCTTTTGGTTAAGTCTAAATAATATTATTGTCATTTATAGCTGAAGAGACATATGATCAAGAAACTGTTTTATTTTACTTTTGTGATTATGATAAACATACCGAGGGCCTCAAAATAGTACTTCATGGGCCACATGTGGTCCCCAGGCCACGAGTTTGAGACCACTACTTTAGATAGTCTGCCTGAGTGGAGCAAAATGGCTCTTGGGGCTGGCTGAGGAAGCCTGCTAGCTTTGCAGGTGCTGTCTTTGACACAGGAGAGTTTAAAAAAGAGCTGGAAGGGAGAGAGAAAACTATTGGATCACTGGACTGGAGGAGAGAAAACCTCAAAAATACAGCACTGGCCTGGGCTGAAGATTAATTGCAATTAAAATTTTTAACCACAAAGAAAATGAATGTGTTAATTGCATTAGTTAATGTGCATAGTCAACAGCTGTAAACATAGTAACATAGTAAATGACGGCAGACAAAGACCCGAATGGTCCATCCAGTCTGCCCAACCTGATTCAATATAAATTTTTTTAATTTTTTCTTAGCTATTTCTGGGCAAGAATCCAAAGCTCTACCCGGTACTGTGCTTGGGTTCCAACTGCCGAAATCTCCGTTAAAACCTACTCCATCCCATCTACACCCTCCCAGCTATTGAAGCCCTCCCCAGCCCATTCTCCACCAAACGGCCATATACAGACACAGACCATGCAAGTCTGCCCAGTACTGGCCTTAGTTCAATATTTAATATTATTTTCTGATTCTAGATACTCTGTGTTCATCCCACGCTTCTTTGAACTCAGTCACATTTTTACTCTCCACCACCTCTCTCGGGAGCGCATTCCAGGCATCCACTACCCTCTTCGTAAAGTAGAATTTCCTAACATTGCCTTTGAATCTACCACCCCTCAACCTCAAATTATGTCCTCTGGTTTTACCATTTTCCTTTCTCTGAAAAAGATTTTGTTCTACGTTAATACCCTTCAAGTATTTGAACGTCTGAATATACTTGAAGGGTATTAACGTAGGTGATCTCTATAATTGTCCTTCGTACATACACCACCCCCACCTTCTAGTTTAAATGCCTAGAAAAATATTGTCTAAATTTCTCTGCAAGGTTTCTTTTTCCTACTGTAGTAATATGTAGCCCATCAGTGCAATATAGCTTCTTGTCCTTCCATGTATTTCCCCATCCTCCTATGTACCTGAAGCCTTCTTGATGACACCAGGCTCTGAGCCATCTATTAAAGTCCTCTGTGTTTTTCACTCTTTGCTCTCCCTTTCCATATGCAGGCAGTATTTCAGAAAAAGCTAAAGTCTTTACAAAAGATTTCAAGCCCTCACCAAGCTCCCGAAAAGCTTTCTGTGCTGCAAGTGTGGAGTTGTTGGCCAGGTCATTTGTTCCCAGATGGATAACAACATCAGTGTTAAAAGCCTTAGTTTCTTCCTTAATTATAGTCAGTATTTGCCTGGAACTCCTGGTAGCTGAGGATCCAGGAAGACATTTCACTATTTTGGTCTCCTCGCCTTGTGTTCCAAGGTTAATGCCTCTGATGATGGAATCCCCCAACAGTAATAGTTTTCTGTTTTTGGTTTTTTTATTTGTGCTTAGGGTGCGCTTGTTCTCTCGAGTTACCTTCATTGGTTCCAGTCCCATCTCCCTTCTGTTTTCTTGAGTATCGTAGCGCACTAGTGGAGCGAAGGAATTCTGTAGAGGTAATATTAGTGAAGGTGGATGTTTCTGTGTTTCATGTCGCAGTCTTCCTGAGCCTACTGTGACCCATTTATTCCTGGGCTGTTTTATTCTTTGAGGTAGAGGTGGTAAGTTGGTATGATTTTTGTGGAGTGATGGAAGATGCTTTAATTGTATTCAATTCCTGTTTAAGTTTGCTGAGCTCCTTCTTAATACTAGCAAGTTGAAGACAGATGGGGCAAGCCTTAAGCCTCCAAATAGTGTGTCTTGGAATTAAAACACAACAGTAATTGCATAGAATAAAGGTCATCTTGATTGGTTGTGAAATGACTTGATTTGAGTAGTCCTGATTATTTGGGTATCTATATATGAACAGAGGTCCCTGGTGTGGGTGGGACTATAAGTCTTACCCTTAGTCCTATGAAGAGGAAATAAGATTTAACAAAGGAAAGAGAAGGGTTTATTTTTTTGTTTTTTTAAGTAAGAAACAGGGAGGAGGAGAAGAGAAATTAAGCAGATATAATGCTGAAAAACAGTGAAAAGAGCAGAATATGAAATGCTGAGTAACTTAGCTTTTTGAAGTGCACAGGGCAGACTTGTTCACAGCACTGTCCCAAAGATAATGCAGTTAACCTTAGTAGTAAATCAGAGCCCCTCCCTTCTCCACCTAATCAGCAGACACAATGGCTGAAAACTAGTAGGTCAGAAATACAGGCTCTATACCAGATCAGTGGCTACCCTAAAACACAGGATTTATAACAGGATTTTCCCTACTTTTGTCACCCTGTGCCACAGGCACCAGGATTTAATTAGAGTTAATATGTCTTACTCTTATTTCTTTGAAGAGGAAGAGGAAATAAGATTTAACAGAGGAAAGAGAAGGGTTTATTTTTGTGTTATTTTAAAGTAAGAAACAGGGAGGAGAAGAGAAATTAAGCAGATATAATGCTGAAAAACAGTGAAACAAGCAGAATATGAAATGCTGAGTAACTTAGCTTTTAGAAGTTCACAGGGCAGAAATGCCTATTGCACCTGAATGTACACCACTTCTATAGCTTTCAGATTTGTAGGCAGTATATAAGAAATTAAAACCCCATTTTAGTAAGCCACGGTTGCGAGTGCCATTCGGCAAATGCTCTGACACCCATTCATTTCTGTGACATCAAAACAATTTAACACATCAACCCACGCTATCAGGCTTAGTAAATGAGGGGGTAAATAAATAAAAATTGTAGTGTTCCCCAGGGCCCATTACTTTGCTAATTATTATTTAATGTATTTGAGTCCTCTTTGCACTTTGATTCAATTGTTTGACATACAATTGTGACTTGAAATTGAGAATTCTAGGAAATGGGCAGGAGATGTACTTCATGTAGGCTGTCATTGATTTCTCTGGGTTCTGTCTCACAACTACTGGAAACATTCCTGTTTTATTGGAGAGAGAGGATTTCAAACTATATGCATTGGATACATTTTATAGGCAGAATTCATACCACTATTAAAAGGGAACATATTACTACTACTGCTACTATTAATTATTTCTTTAGCACTACCAGATGCATGCAGGGCTGCAGAGTCACAAAGGGTAAGAAAACAGTCCCTGCTCGAAAGAGCTTACAATCTAAACAGGCAAGACATACAAACAGGATGCCATGGATACAATTAAGGGGAACAATTAATCAGCGGCCTCGGTTGGAGGGCAGAGGAGTAGGGTTAAGGATTGAAAGCTATATCAAAAAGGTGAGTTTTCAGTCTGCTTTTAAACAAGGGAAGGGGCTTGACAGACAAACTTGGGTAATTTATTCCAGGCATAGGGGGGCAGCTAGATGAAAGGAACGAAGTCTAGAATTGGCAGTGGAGGAGAAGGGTAACGCTAAGAGTGACTTATCTGAGGAACAGAGTTCTCTGGGAAGTGTATAAGGAGAAAGGAGAGATATTGAGGGGGCAGTGGAGGAGAAGGGTAACGCTAAGAGTAACTTATCTGAGGAACAGAGTTCTCTGGGAAGTGTATAAGGAGAGAGAAGTGAGGAGAGAGATTGAGGGGCAGCAAAATGAACACACTTGTAGGTATATATTGACGAGCTAAGGCCGATACTGGGCAGACTTGCATGGTCTGTGTCCCGTATAGCAATTCGGTATAGGGTGGGCTAGGGAGGACATTGATGGGAACTCCAGTAACTTGGAACATGAGGATGTTGCTGGGCTGACTTTACGGTATGTATCCGCAAGTGATAAGATGGTTGGATGGGCTGGAATTAGCTTTGACAGTACCGGGTGGACTTTACAGTTTATGGCCCAGAAATATCAAAGAGAAAAGGACTAATTTTATTGAATTATGAATTTATAATGCATGTAACTAATGGGCAGACTGGATGGACCATTCAGGTCTTTATCTGCTGTCATTTACTATGGGCTCCTTTTACTAAGGTGCACTAGCGTTTTTAGTGCACGCACAAGATTAGTGTGTGCTAGCCGAAAAATTACCGTCTGCTTACAAGTAGGCGGTAGTGGCTAGTGCGTGCTAAAACTGCTAGTGCACCTTTGTAAGAGGAGCCTTATGTAACAATGTTTTTTGAAACTCACTATGAGTACAAAATGCCCACAGCCCCTTTACATCGCCTTTTTTTTGTTTTGTATAGTGGTGTTATTTCATGAAAAATAATGTATAAAGAGTTGCAAATACTGTTTGGGGTGCGTTTACATTCCTCCTTCAATTTAAACAGCCCCCCCTCAGAACATCTTGCTTAAATGCAGCTAAAAGGAAGCACATTATAGAGTGCCACCTATTTTAGCAGTATCAAGGGAGGGCAGTTTTTTTATGTCTCAGTAGAAGCATTCACATACAACAGGCTGTGCATACAGAAAAGTCTGCTCTTTTGTTTTACCCTCTTGATCTTCTGCAAAGAGCTAAAGTTGTTTTAAGGCAGTGGTCTCAAACTCAAACCTTATGCGGGGCCATATTTTGGATTTGTAGGTACTTAGAGGGCCCCAGAAAAAATAGTTAATGTCTTATTACAGAAATGACAATTTTGCATGAGGTAAAAACTCTTTATAGTATATAAACCTTTCCTTTTGGCTAAGGGCTCCTTTTATGAAGGTGCGCTAGTGTTTTTTAATGCACGCACCGGATTAGCACGCGCTATAGTGCACGCTAGCTGAAAAACTACCGCCTGCTCAAGAGGAGGCGATAGCGGCTAGCGTGTGCGGCATTTTAGCGTGCGCTATTCTGTGCGTTAAGGCCCTAACGTGCCTTCGTAAAAGGAGCCCTAAGTCTCAATAATAATATTGTAATTTATAGCTAAAGAGACATATAATCAAGAAACGGTTTTATTTTACTTTTGTGATTATGATAAACATACCGAGGGCCTCAAAATAGTACCTGGCGGGCCGCATGTGGTCCCCAGGCCGCGAGTTCAAGACCACTGTTTTAAGGGGATCCAGTAAGCAAGAGCTCAGAAGAACACACTGGTAAGGATTAAAAATCAAAGAAGGGAATACTGAAGTGTTACTGTATAGCATCACTGTAACTGATGTCATGGGGCATGCCTTGTCACGTTTTGTATTCAGGTGGGGTTTATTTATATCAGTTGTTCCCAAACCTGTCCTGGGGGACCCCCAGCCAGTCAGGTTTTCAAGATATCCCTAATGAATATGCATGAGAGAGATTTGCATATAATGGATATCTTGAAAACCTGACTGGCTGAGGGTCCCCCAGGACAGGTTTGGGAACCACTGATTTATATAATGGCAAATGTGTATTCTTTAGCACTCTCCATACCGGTATAGGTTAATCTTACAAGCGGGTATATATCTCATCATGACCAGCAGGTGGAGACTGAAGCAAAACTGTGGAATAGTACATAAGAGGTACCTTCCTCTAGTCCAGGGTAGGGAACTCCGGTCCACGAGAGCCATATTCCAGTCGGGTTTTCAGGATTTCCCCAATGAATATGCATGAGATCTATGTGCATGCACTGCTTTCAATGCATATTCATTGGGGAAATCCTGAAAACCTGACTGGAATACAGCTTTCGAGGACCGGAGTTCCCTACCCCTGCTCTAGTCCAATCGGTCTTCTTTCGGTCTCCAGCAGGTGTGAATGAGCTGTACCCATATCCCTTGGTAGGGCTGTTAGAATTTGTTTAGGGATCCTAGTCCCCATTTTTGTGCCGGATGGAGCTTGGGTGGGCCCTGTTTGGGGGTCCATCCGACCTCGAGGGTGTCAAACCCGCGGGTCTCGTGCTGGGTCCCTCTCCCATTTCCTCCACCTCCCCAACATTTTTATAGAGGTGCCTCAGCAGTAAGCCTTGCCCCCTAAGTCAAGCAAGGCATGCTGCTTTGAGAGCCAGTGGAGTCTGTTCTGTGAAAAACAACAACAAAAATCCTGAGGTAGTGCCAGTCTGAAGGGTTGCTTTCCCTTTAAATATGCTGTAAATTACTGTATTTTTTGACTAACTGGCACTTTTATTCTAGCTAGGTCATGTATGGACCAATTGAGCACTTCTCAGGGGAAGTGGTGCACAATTTGGTCCAGACACGAGGCACTTGCGGCCGGCCTGAAAACAGCTGTTCAGGCCGGTACGGTCATGGAGCTTCGTCAGCAGAGGTTACAGGCATCCAGGGCTCCCCGGCCTTAGTGCCTCACGAGTTGGCAGGGAGCAGTGGGGAAGCTTGGTCTTCCCCCATCGCCCCTGGAGGGATTCCCTCTCAGCTTAATTTTATCAGCTGATGCTGGCTTGCTTGCTTTAGCGGCTGGGACAGTTCAGGCTTCCCAGCTGCTACAGGCCCTGGAGGGGTTATTTTTGGCGGGAACTTCACCATTTTAACAGACAGGGGCAGGTTTCTGCTGGGTCCCATGCTATGGCAGGGAGTTCCATGGGACCCCCTGGGAGGTTTTCCCCTGATTTACATTTTTCTTTGTGCAGAGCCTATTTTCAGGCAGCTGGGGGTCCCATGTGCGCCTAGGGGGTTTCGGGGGGGGAGTCCCTCCGCACCCCCTGTGGCTTTGCCACCCTCTTCTCCTTTGGCGTCCCCTCTTCCTCCTCCCTCGTCCAAGTGCACGCGGGTGGCTTGGATTGCAGATTGGTGGTCAGAGGAGTGTGTTGGCCTGGATGAGGACCTTGACCCTTTTGAGGAATTCCAGAATCCTCTCGTGGGGACGGCTGCTGGCAGCAGGGCGTTGGGTTTCCCGCCTTCCGGCGAAGAGGCGTCTGGTAGCTCATCCCTTTTTCAGAGGGATGAGCTACCAGACCTGATTCAGCAGGTCTAGGTGCTGCATTTTGAAGAAGTGCCACCGGAGACCCCACGTGCGGGGAAGCTCTGCGCTGCTTCCTGCTCTTTTCCTATGCATCAGGATTTTCGGGATCTCGTTCTGGCACAGTGGAATATGCCGGAGGCGCCATTTCGATTGGCACGCGACCTGGCTCGTTTGTATCCCACCCCGGAGGGGGATAGGGTTACTTTGAAGTTGCCAGTGGTGGACGCAGTGGTCTCAGCGATTGATAAGTGGCATACTGTGCCTGTTCAGGGCGGTTCTGCCTTAAGGAACTCTGAGGAGCATAAGTTGGAGACCATTCTTAAACAGAATTTCGATGTCTCTGCCTTGGGGGTCCAGGCAGCTATTTGTGGGAGCTGGTGGCTCACGCTTTGTTTTGGTGGGCCGAACGTATCCTGGACCGTGAGTATGATGACTGGTCCTTGGTGGATCAGGAGTTGGCAAAGATTGAGATGGCCGACTCGTTCTTCTCGGCTGCTCTCTATGACTTGGTCTGGACGTCTGCCAAGTCTATGGCTTTTGGAGTGGCTGCGCGACGTACCTGTGGATTTGCGTTTGGTGGGCAGATGCCGCGTCCAAAACTAAGCTTACCAAATTTCCCTTTCGGGGGTCTTTTTTGTTTGGAGAGAATTTAGATAAGTTGGTTCAGACTGCCAGATTTTAAGGTTCCTCGCCTGCCTGAGGACTGTGCCCGCCTGGCATCTCAGGGTGGCACTGCCCATGGGCGTCTGCGGGAGTTCCACAAGTACCGCCCTGGGCGTGGGGCTTCTACTTTCCAGGCTTCGGGGTTTTCCTGGGATTGTTTTTATCAGCGCATGCAGTCCTTTCAGGGGGCCCGTTGGAGGACTAGGAATCCCTCCGCTGCCCATCCTGCCCAATAACTCTTTGCCAGTGCCCTCTTTGGTTCCGGTGGGTGCCCGGCTGTGCAAGCTTTTCCCCAAGTGGGCCGAGATCACGTCCGCTCAGTGGGCCCTGGAGGTGGAGCGGGACGGTTATGCTCTGGAGTTTGCCCGCTCTCTGCCAGATTATTTTCTATTCTCTCCGTGTCAGGCAGTATGGAAGACGCAGGCCTTTTGCCAGACCCTTCAATGCTTACTCGATCTCAAAACAGTTGTTATCCCAGGACAAGCAGGCAGCATATTCTCTACATCTGGGTGACGTCACCGACGGAGCCCCATAGCGGACGTTTTCGCAAGCAGACTTGCTTGAAGACCTTCAAGCTTGCGATTGGCATGCGCGTGTGCCCCTCCCACCTGGTCTAGGGCATGCGTCTCCTTAGCGTGTCCTCAGTTCTCTGTTTTCCGTGGAGCCAGAAGCACTGCTCCCTTACTTCGCTCGATATCGTTGTCCCTCTTGCACCACGGTTTGTTTGGTTAGTTTATTTTGAGTCGCTGTGCTCGCGTCTGTGTTTTTTCTTCTTTTTGTTGTTTTTCAGTTTGAATCTTTTTGACCGGATTCCCGGTCTTACTTTGGCCGCCTGGCCTCACGGGGCCGCAGCCGTCTCTTTTTTCTTATGTCTTGGCCTCGTTCCGGGTTTAAAAACTGTAATAAGTGCAACCGGGTTATTTCCATCACCGACCCTCATCGTTGGTGTGTGGAGTGCCTGGTTGCCCCCGTTGTGTCCCCGTTGTGCGACTTTGCAACCGCGGGCTCTTCGTAGGAGGGTGGCCAAGATTCTTCAACTCTTTGACCCATGGATCCTGCGGGACAGGCCTCGAGCTCGGCCTCGGCGCCCTCATTGGGCGCTTCGGCCTCAAAGTCCTTGGCCTTGAAGTCCCTGTCGGCCTCGAAGGGTCCGGCCTTGGCCCTCCTGTTACTCCGGCCTCAGGTAAGTCTCCTCTTTCCTCCTCAGGTGTGCCGGCAAAGAAGCCTACCTCAGAGTCTCATATCAGTGCCGCCTCGTCGGCCTCTTCGAGACATCACTCTAAGCATGCCTCCTCACGTAGGGAATACTCTTCCTCGAGGTCGCCCCCGAGGGAGCGCACTGCTGCACCTAAGACCCAACCATCTTTGGTCTCGGTGCCTATGTTCGAGGACATGCTTAAGGCTATTCTTACCACCCAGCTTTCCTCGATGGTGAGCCAACTGGTCCCGACTTCGATGCCTCTGACCTTGGTCTCGACCCAGTCTCTGTCTGACTAGCCTGAGTGTCCCCTCGTTTCTCGAGGCCCTGCCCGTAAAACTTGCCGGGTTCCCTCAAGCGATTCTTTATCCCCTGAGTCCCCTGTAAATTTTCGGGTATCCAGACCAAGGGGCCATTTTTCCCCCACTACTTTGTCGAGGTTTGCCCCTCCTAAAAAGCCCCGGCCATCTCCGCCCCTTCGGGGCAGGTCTTCGACCGCGAAACCTTGTAGACACACGCTTGTCCTCGAATTGGAATCTGGGTTGTGTTCCCCATCGAGGCAGCTACCAGCCTCTAAGGGGTCTTCTTCGAGACTGGTGGAGGAATTTTCCTTTACCCAGTCTTCCCTGGTGCCAGCTAATTCCTCGGACCCCGGGGTCTTCCCTGGCCCATCTATCGAGGGGTCATTCCTCGACGTCCCCCAGACACTTTAGTAGAGCCTCTTCAGTCTCCCATTCGCGGGACTCCAAGGCCCCGACTTACTATTTGAGGGAAATTTCTCCCTCTTTCTCGGCTGCTCCCAGATCTCACTCGGGGTCTCCTCAGGAGGATGAGTCTTCATCTCGAAACTCCTCCTTTACTCGTTTCATCTCTGACATGGGTAGGGCATTGGAACTGGACCTCCAGTCTGAGTCCCATTATACCCAGGAATATCTGGCAGAAATGGGTGTTGATCATCCGCCCCGTGAGGCGCTGCGCTTGCCATTGCACCAGGTTCTCCGGCAAACTTTTCTCCGGAACCTGGAGACCCCCCTATGCGGTCACGGCCATTCCCTCCAAGTTAGAGTCCCGTTACCAAACGATCCTGGTCAAAGGGTTTGAAAGTTCTCAGTTTTCTCATCAATCCTTGGTGGTTGAGTCTTCCTTGAAAAAGTCCAACCCCTCTAAGGTTTACGCTGCCATTCCTCCAGGTCGGGAGGGCCGTACAATGGACAAGTTTGGTCGCAGTCTTTACCAAAACTCGATGATGGTGAATCGTGTCCTTAACTATAACTTTATCTTTACGTCCTACCTCCTGTTCTATGTGGACGCCCTCTGCTCGTTCCTGGAGGACATACTGGATTCTCGGCGTCAGTAGTTTCGTCTCCTTGAGGAAACCCTCACCCAGCTCCGCCTCTAAATGTTTCAGGCGGCCTTTGATGCCTTCGAGTTATCCTCGAGGGTCACGGCCTTTGCGGTCGCCATGCGTCGCCTCGCTTGGCTCCGCATTGTGGACATGGATCCGAATCTACAGGATCGTCTTGCCAATCTCCCGTGTGTGGGTCATGAGCTCTTCGATGATTCCATCGAAGCGGCCATCAAGCGCCTCTCGGACCATGAACGGTCCTTCACCTTTCTGATGAAACTTAAACCGAAGGCCCCTCCGGCTCAGCCATACAAAATTCCTCCCCGGAGGTATCCACAGAAATCTACACCTGCCTTCTCTCGGCCTCCTTCGAAGCGGCTGCAGCAACGTCAAACTAAGACCCAGACGCCGGCGCCAGCGAAGCCTAGGCCGTCCTTTTGACAATTCCAGTCCGAGTCTTCAGGCTCCCTTCCCATCAGGGTTCGTCTCCATCATTTCTATGCCCAGTGGGAAAGCCTTACCACCAACAGTTGGGTGCTTTCTATCATCCGGGAAGGGTACTCTCTTCACTTAAGTCATGTACCCCCGGACCTGCCTCCAAGAGAGTTTCCTTCTGCTCGGTCCCAGCTGCCTCTCCTTCTGCAGGCAGCTCAGGCCCTTCTTCACCTTCGGGCGGTCGAGGAGGTTCCCCCGGACCAGTGAAACACTGGATTTTATTCCCGGTACTTTCTGGGGGATCTGCGTCCAATCCTGGACCTCCATGCTCTGAACAAGTTCAGAATGCTCACCCTTCCTACTTTGTACCCCCTCTTGGAGGAGGGGGACTGGCTATGCTCACTGGACCTCAAGGAGGCGTACACGCACATTCCGATACACCCGGCCTCTCGCCGGTATCTGAGATTCTGGGTGGGGGATCTCCATCTCCAATATCGTGTTCTTCTCTTCGGCCTGGCGGCCCCTCTGAGGATCTTCATGAAATGTCTAGTGGTGGTTTCTGCGGCCCTGCGTCTCCGCGGCCTGCAGGTGTTTCCCTACCTCGACAACCAGTTGATCAAAGCGTCCTCTCGCCACGAGGTTCTGCGAGCGACGAATCAAACCATCTTGCTCCTCCAGAGCCTCGACTTCGAGGTAAACTTTTCCAAGTCTTAGTTCTGCCCGTGTCAGTCTCTGGAATTTATCGGAGCGGTCTGGACACAGCTCGTCTCCGCTCCTTGCCTCGGTCTCAGCAGGAGACCCTTGTTTGCTTATGCCGGAAGATAGCCCATCTGTCCTCAGCCCCGGCTCAGCTCATGATGGTCCTCCTAGGTCACATGGCCTCCACGGTTCATGTGACTCCTTTTGCCAGACTTCACCTCCGTATTCCTCAATGGATTCTAGTGTCCCAATGGAACCAGGATCGGGACCCTATCTCGTGACTCATTGTAGTGACTCCTTTGTTGAAGAAGTCTCTCCGTTGGTGGATGCTCTCTTCCAATCTTAAGAACATAAGAAGTTGCCTCCACTGGGTCAGACCAGAGGTCCATTGCGCCCAGTGGTCCGCTCCTGCGGCGGCTCATCAGGCCTATGACCTGTGAAGTGGTTCCTGACTATTCCTATAACCTACCTCTACTTCTATCTGTACCCCTCAATCCCCTTATCCTTTAGGAATCTATCTAAACCTTCCTTGAACCCCTGTATTGTGCTCTAGCTTATCACAACCTCTGGAAGCGCATTCCATGTGTCCACCACCCTCTGGGTAAAAAAGAACTTCCTAGCGTTTGTTCTAAACCGGTCCCCTTTCAATTTCTCCTAGTGCCCCCTTGTACTTGTACTTCCCCACAGTCTGAAGAATCTGTCCCTGTCTACCTTCTCTATGCCCTTCAGGATTTTGAAGGTTTCTATCATGTCTCCTCTAAGTCTCCGCTTTTCCAGGGAGAATAGCCCCAGCATTTCTAACCTGTCAGCGTATGACGTATTCTTAAACACTTAATTTAACTTTGTGTTCTCTCTGTTTTTGCTTCTATGAAAAACTAAGGAATACCGACAGAAACAAGATAGAGAAAAAGTTGCTTGGATTATGTCTTCTCACTGCAATTTTACACGCCACTCTGCTTGTTTCAAGCCATGTCAAGTTTTATGCTCAAAGACACGTACATTGCTCATATTTTTATCTTTGTACCCCTGAGGAAGGCGGTCTCACCGAAACACGGACCATGTAGGGTCTGTCAGGACAATCATAGGTGTATTACTAATTCAGACTTTTATTTGTATTTTTATTGTGAAGAGTGAATAAAAATCAACTTTCTGAACATCCACATTAGAGAATGACACGGGGAAAAAATCTGTCCCCGTCACCGCCCCGTCCCCGGCCCACCATCCTCTGCACCGCCCCGTCACCGCCATTCCATTCACCGCTCCGTCACTGTCACTGCCATCCCTTTCACCGCCCCGTCACCGCCACTGCCATCCCATTCACCGCCCCGTCACCGTCCCCGCAGCATCCATATAAGCCTTAGTACTCTAATATTTAGCGTATTCCATTCTTATAAATCAAAGTTCCTGCTACTGAACTAGAGAAAGAGATGTTCAGCTGGCAGGGCTTTGTTTATAAATTTTTATTAACACAACTAATATACCACCATAATGTTTCCGACAGAGGACAAGTATGCAATAAATGCATTTTGCTGTTTCAATGCCAGTGCTCAGCAGAACAACAGACAGCAATATGGACATTCACCTTATGTAGTACTTTTTTAATATATAAAAATAGGCAAAATTAGTTGCTGTTTTATCATTATATTTTCTTGCCATTATAGTATTCTTCATTGATCATTTTTCTTTTTAAATTCAAAACAAATTCAACCTATCTTGTGTCCCAGCATGAATTCATGTTTCACTCAATTGGCTGTTTCAAGGGAATTAACCCTCCAACTTCCATTTGCAAAAATACCCAATGTTGTTCCTTCTATGAGCAATATTTAAATTATGAGGAACAACATTGGGTATTTTTGCTGAATTGTGTGACACCATTTGGGCTGAACATGAAGATTGAAAATGCCTGGTTAACCCTGGACAGATGATTTGAATAGCCAGGAGCCTGTCCTGGCCATTTAAATCATTTTGAATATCTAGTCTAATGATAACAGAATTAGGGTGATTATAGAAACATAGAACTTTGTTGATCACTAAAAACAGTGGAGACTAAGGGTCTATCAAGCTCAGCATCCTGTCTTTGACACTGGCCAGTCTTGGTCTTTGGAACTGCCCATTGTGTCAGAAGCAATAGGGATTAAGTGATTTGCCCAGGGTCACAAGGAGTGTAGTGTAGCTCTAACCACTGGATTTAGAAGTTGGCTTCTTTTGGGATCTTTAACTCATCATCGCTAGGACTCGAATCTGAGTCCGTGGCACCTAACATAGAATGGAATTAGTATGGCAAAGTAATGAAGAATGGTCCAGCAGCCCCCACCCTCCCTCCACCTCACCTTATATTCGTTCCGAGTTTGCCGGCTTCCTTTTTCCCTAGCCGCATGCGTTCAAAAAGCCGTGCATTTAGCCAGCTCCCTCCCTCCACCTCACCTTAAATTTCGAGTTTTCCGGCTTCCTTTTTTCCGAGCCGCACGTGTTCAAAAATCCGTGCACGCGCGGCTGCGCGAGTCAATCAAACTTCTCCTCTCCTGCAACTTCCTGTTTCCGGTTGCGTCAGAGGAGAAGATTGATTGACTCGCGCAGCCGCGCGTGCACGGATTTTTGAACACGTGCGGCTCGGAGAAAAGGAAGCCGGAAAACTCGAAATTTAAGGTGAGGTGGAGGGAGGGAGCTGGCTAAATGCTACGGGCGGGCGGGCGGTGGCTGCGGGGACCGCGCGATCCTTGATACCTCACTGCGGAGACAAGACCATTCACCGCCCCGCGGGCGGTGAATGTCCTTGTCCCCGTCGCCGCAGCGACTGCTAGTTTTCTTCCCCGTTTTCGGCGGGTGACCGCGGCTAAAATGCGGTGGCCGCGGGTAAACCGCCACCGTGTCATTCTCTAATCCACATCCAAAGTCTGTTGCTTTTATCTTTGGATTGTTTTTACTGTGGAACATTGGGTCTTCCTTTTTGTTTTTTTGGATTATGAATCTTCCTTTTTGTTTTTTTGGATTATGAATCTTTCCAGAGGACTCGTCAGTCTACGCTTGGGGGGGCTCATCTGGACGCACTCTGGGTCTTTGGTCTTCGCACTCTGGGTCTTTGGTCCAGTGCCGACCGACTTTGTCACATCAACCTGCTGGAGCTTCGAGCGATTTTCCTTGACCTGAAGGCTTTTTGTCACCTGCTTCGTTACCGAGTGGTGCTGGTCCGCACGGACAACCAGGTCGCCATGTATTATATCAACAAACAGGGGTAACAGGGTCCCTGTCCCTGTGCCAGGAGGCGATGAGGCTCAGGGATTGGGCCATCCGCCACAACATTTTCCTTCGAGCGGTCTACATTCAGGGCCAGCATAATTGTTTGACGGACAAGTTGAGTTGTCTTCTGCAGCCTCACGAATGGTCCATCCACTCCTTGACCCTGCGTCAGGTATTTGCTCGTTGGGGGACTCCGGACGTCGATCTGTTCGCGTCCCCCCACAATCACAAGTTACCCCGCTTCTGCTCCAGGGTCTACACTCCACTCAGACTCGAGGCGGATGCTTTCCTGCTGGATTGGACGAATCTGTTTCTGTATGCATTCCCTCCATTCCCTCTGATTCTGAAGACTCGTCATGCTCAAGTCCATAAGTACCACCATGATTCTGATAGCTCCTCGGTGGCCCCGACAGCCGTGGTTCTCCCTTCTGTTGCAACTCAGTTCCAGGGAGCCTCTTCTTCCTGTTTTTCCTTCTCTGCTTATGCTGAGTCAGTGTTCTCTACTTCATCCCAACCTACAGTCTCTACACTTAATGGCTTGGTTCCTCAAGACTTGATGCCCTCGTTCCAGTTCTCCCAGACTGTGCTGGATGTCCTGGAGGCATCTCGGAAGGAGTCCACTTACCAATGTTACCATCAGAAGTGGACCTGTTTTTCCTCCTGGTATGCTGCTCGACAGCAGGAGCCGCTATCTGCCTCCTTATCTGCTGTCCTGGACTATCTGTTACACTTATCGGGCTCTCAAAATTCCCTCTTTTCGCATGGAAACACGGTGGTCTGTCATTCTGGCAGTTCAGCTGGGGGAGTTCCTAACTTTCTCAATCTGATGGAAGCCTACTTGCATGTTCCAGTTTGGGCCTCCCATCAGCGCTTCCTTCACTTTGCAATCATGGGTCCGCACTTTCAGTTCTGTGTTCTTCCTTTTTGGCCTGGCCACCAAGGTTATGGTGATTGTCACGGCAGCCTTGAGGACAGAGGGCATGCTGATGCATCCCTACCTGGACGACTGGTTGATTCGGGAAAGTCTTTGCAGGAGAGCACCCTAGATTTTGGCTCTGATGGTGGAGTTTTGCAGTCGCTGGGATGGGTTGTCCACCTTTCCAAGAGTCGGTTGGTCCCATCTCAGCGTCTGGAATACCTTGGAGTTCTGTTCGAAACCTCCTTGGGGAAGGACTTCCTTCCAGAGGCCCGGGTAAACAAATTGCAATCTCAGATTCGCCTGCTTATGGCATCCCGGTGTCCTCGGGTGCAGGATTTCCTCCAAGTCTTGGGGTTGATGGCGGCTTCCCTAGACGTAGTAAGGTGGGCGCAGCCCACATGCGTCCTCTTCAGTATGCTCTGCTTCGGAGGTGGTTGCCCCAGAGGCACAATTTGGATCTCCCTGTTCCTCTGAGAGGCTTGGCGTGCTGCAATCTTTGTTGGTGGCTCCAGACCTCTCATCTTGTTCAAGGGACGAGTCTGAATCAACCACAGTGGACGGTGCTTCTCATGGATGCCAGTCTCTTCGATTGGAGAGCTCAGTGTCAAGGTCACTCAGCTCAGGGCATCTGGTCCACATCACTGGATTGGAGACTGTTAAGGCGGACTTCCTCAGTCATCACGTGCTAGATCTCAGAGACTGGTGTCTAAGCCATGTGGCCTTTCAGTTGATAGTGCAGTCTTGGGTTCAGCCTCTGATTGGCCTGATGGCCACGAATGTCAATGCCAAAACACCCCGCTTCTTCAGTCGTCGCAGAGACAGTCAGGCCAAGGGCCTGGATGCTCTGGTTCAACCATGGCCAACGGAAGGGCTGTTGTATGTGTTCCCTCCGTGGCCATTAGTGGGCAGAGTTCTTCTCCACATTGTTCGTCACCCGGGCCTTGTGGTTCTGGTGGCTCCAGATTGGCCCCGCTGTCCATGGTATGAGGATCTAGTGCAGCATCTGGTGTCGAATCTTCTTCCTCTGCCTCTTTCGCCTGATCTGCTGACTTAGGGCCCCATTCCCATGTTCAATCTGTGTCCCTTTTGTCATATGGCTTGGCTCTTCAAAGGGGACGCCTAGGTAAGAAGGGGTATTCAAATAAAGTGATCTCTACCCTCTTAGGGTCCCAGAGACTTTCCACATCTCAGGCTTATGTGTGGGTTTGGTGCATCTTTGAGGATAGGTAAGGGGTGCATGGAGTGCTCTTTTTTTGCGCTTTCGCTGCCTCACATCTTAGAATTCTTACTGACTGCCATTCCTGATGTCGTTCGCTTCTTGCAGGTGGCCAACTTGCTCAAACCTCCCATATGGCCATCAGTTCCCTCTTGGGATTTGAATCTGGTCTTGTCTGGGCTGGTGTGCCCTCCTTTTGAGCATTTGGGCGCCTGCTCGTTGAAGGACCTTACTCTTAAGGCGGTCTTCTTGGTGGCTATTACTTCTGCTAGACGTGTTTCGGAGCTGCAGGCTCTCTCTTGTAGGTCTCCCTTCTTGAAGTTTCTAAGGAATGGGTAGTTTTGAGGCTTGTTCCTTCCTTTTTGCCAAAGGTAGTTTCTCCTTTTCATGTCAATCAGGCAGTGGTCCTCCCGGTGTTGGGTATTCAGGAGAGATCATCTGAGCAGAAGCAGTTGCGCAAGCTAGTTGTCTGTCAGATTCTTCACACTTATGTGCAGAGGACCCAGGAGTTCAGGAAATCTGATCATCTCTTTATCCTTCGTGCAGGTCCTCGTAAGGGGGATGGTGCTTCCAAGGCTACCATTGCACGTTGGATCAAAGAGGCTATTGCGTCTGCATATCTTTTTCAGAAAAAGCCTGTTACGGAATTTCTCAAGGCTCATTCCACTCGGGGTCAGGCGGCGTCTTGGGCTGAGTCTTTGCTAGTGCCTCCTGTGGACATTTGTAAGGCTGCTGTTTGGTCTTCCTTGCATTCCTTTGTCAGACACTACCATGTGGATGTTCAGGCGCGTCAGGACGTGGTGTGTGGTGAACATGTTCTGGTGTCGGCCCTTCGGGGGGTCCCACCCATGATGGGGACTGCTTTGGTACGTCCTGCTTGTAAGATTAACCTGGAGAGTGCTAAAGAAGGAGAAATTTGGTTCTTACCTGCTAATTTACTTTCTTTTAGCTTCTCCAGACCGGTATAGGTCCCCACCCTGTCTATTGGTGTGTTGTTCTTATGGCTGTTGCGCATACATTTTTTTTTTGTTTTTTTTTCTGCGGGTTCTAGTATTTTTCTAGGGCCGGGGAGAAATGAAGAACAGCAGCTATGGCTTAGCTGGCGAGCTGTGGGAACATTTTCTTTCTAGGATCTCCTCTGCATTTTCCAATAGCATTTGGGTATGTTAGTTATTACTCTTGTTTGGAGTATTGTTTGTTTCTGTTTCAAGTCCTTAGTTCTGCTTGGCTATTCGGCAGACTGATAGGAATAAGAGAAGGTACCTCTTATGTACTATTCCACAGTTTTGTTTCAGTCTCCACCTGATGGTCATGATGAGATATATACCCGCTTGTAAGATTAACCTATACCACTCTGGAGAAGCTAAAAGAAAGTAAATTAGCAGGTAAGAACCTAATTTCTCCTTGGTTTGTGTTATAGCGTATCCAATCTGGCATCTTAAGGGCCTTCAATAATCCAACCACTAAGACGGCAGATGAAGAAACCAAAAGAAAAGTCAAAGGTAAGCAGCGTTTAGTAAATTAGGCATACTGGGTTTCTAGTTAGATTTAGGAGACAGAACATCTGAAATTTTGGTGTTTCACCTTTGATTCAAAACACACAGTTACATTCGTAATGTCACCAATCAAAGTATTTTGCACTGCAGTTCCTCCTTTGAACCATTCTGCAGTTTGTTTTTTTAATACATCTTTTCAAAATTCATACTGATTCTCAAAATCTTATAAAATTTCACTTACTCATTTGTTGCAGTCTGTCGACGGGGCAAAAATTATTAAGAGGGCATCCATGAAACAGTCTTGTGGTGAAACATGTAGGATGTTGTCCCTGCTGAAAAACTGCAATAAATGAATAAGATAAGTGAATCAAAGGTGGAGCACTTGATAACATAATTGTTGTTTCAGAAAGAAGGTATCACCATGAAAAATATTGCTATTGGGATCACTCTCAAAGGGCTTCGGCACTATTGTTCAACACATAGTGAAAACAAGGGAGGGTCCATTTTTAAGAAATTTATGGCATGTAGTCACAAATCTGTTGGTTTGGTGGCATTCTGGCTGCTGGAAAGGCAATGACTGAAGTAACTTCACAGATGGTGTGAAAAGAATTTCCAAGCATGCCCTGAGTTTTTGCTGGTATATATTACATCCTTGAGATCAGCATTATCACTGAATCTGAGAAATTAAGATCATCTCTGGCATACCCTGACATTGAAATTAAGATCATTCCTGTCATGATATGCACAAAACAAACCCATTTGTAGACATTACCCGTAGAGGGGGGTTTCTGCAGTCTGTACTGTTCATGTTCCTTCTCTCTCTCGTGCTTGACATACCAGTGCCATCTAGTGCACAAGTGTGGTAGGAACTGCAGCTCTACTAGGCCCAATACAATGAAGAATTGCTTTCTCTAGTGATACCATAGAAATCATTTAAAATTTCAATAGCAATATGTTTATACAGATTCATAGAAAGTTCTTGTTACTTGCTGTGGACATTCTAAAGAATATCATTAAAGAAGCACACACAACAATAGAGATCTATTCTTGTTCTGAACAAAAAAATTTTTAAGTTTACTTTTCAGTGGCTTCAGCAGAGAATATTTTTATTTTGGGCAGCACAGCAATGTGGGGAGTTGTACTTAGAGAATGACATGGGGAAAAATTTGTCCCCGCAAGTTCATTCCATGCCCCGTCCCCACGAGCTCGTTCCCTGTCTCTGCCCCGTCCCCCACAAACCATTTGATCTCATCCAGACAAGCCTCAAACAGTTTTATACTGAACTTATTTTATTACAGGATAAAAAGAAACAATATTCTGTACAATTATCATTTTATAAATCAAAGTTCTAGCTGCCGAACTAGAGGAAGAGATCTTCAGCTGACAAGGCTTTGGTTATAAATATTTATCAACACAACTACAATACTACTTTATCCTAAAGCAAAAGAAAAGAAACAGAAATTTTTTTCTATCTTTGTTGGAGAACAGCAGGCCACCACTTTTCACCAATACCAATAGTGACAACAACATACAGGCAGACACAATCACCCAAGAAACTTCACCAGACAAGAAACCTAATAGAATGCACAACAGCCTCACAAGAAAGCATCCCACCCACATGGGGACGAAAACCACCCCCTAACACAAAGAAGTCGGGTCACAAACTCCCCCATACACCCAAGAACCTCCTTCACCCACAGATTAGCCCCAGCTACCACAAACATCTTTTCTCAATCTCCTGTGCATACATGAACATAAGATCAATCAGCCCAAAGGCAGACCTAATAAAAGACTGGATAGTTAATGAACAACTAGGCTGCCTTTTCCTATCCGAAACCTGGCTATCCTCCTACTCGGACCCAAGCATTACAGAATTTTGCCCCAAGGGATACAAACTTGAATTAGTCTGCCGAGAAAAAAAGCGAGGGGGCGGTTTGGCCATCCTAGTAAAAAACAACCTTACCATCACTGTCCTAGACAAACACTCCTCCCCACAATCAGACCTGCTAGCCGTCCAACTTTCCAGTAACTCACTCAAAGACACCCTTACCTGCATCCTCTGCTACATAGCTCCAGGAAAATGGAACACCACAAAACACGATCTTTGAAGATTTCATCTTCCGGAACTCATTAACCTCAACACACAACCTGCTCCTCGGAGATATAAATCTCCACCTAGAAGACACCTCCTCCAAACAAGCTTCTGGCATAATTTCATACCTCAACGCACTCTCTTACCAAATTCTACATCCTCAACCCACACATGAAAAAGGCCACCAACTTGATATTGCAGCCTACATGTCACAACACCCCCATGCACCGAACATTCATATCTCCAATGGGGCCTGGCATCCTTCCCTCTGGTCTGACCACTTCAAATTCACCTTCAACATCAACTGGACTCAAAGCACAAACAAGCACGAAACCCACAAAACCTCCTTCAAAACCCGACCAAAAATCGACCCTTCTACATTCTGGACCACAGTAGACCCATCAATCGTCTCCATAGACCACGATGTATTCATTCACCAGTGGCGCTCTCTGAGCGAAACAACCCTGAATGGTCTAGCCCCAGAAAAGACAAAACACAAACTCTGCAGATCTTCAGACAAATGGTTCGACACAGAACTTCTTCAACTAAAGAGACACTGCAGACAACTCGAAAGAGCATGGCAAAAAAAGAACCAAGAACCAACCAAAGTAGCTTGGAGAAACCTAATAAAACAATACAAGATCAAACTTAAGGAAAAACGAAGAGCTTATTACTCCAAACTAATAGGCACAGAATCCTTTGAAAAAAGAAACTCTTCCAACTTGTGAAGAACCTCACCGACACTCAACCATTCCTAACCACTCAAGGAATCCACCCTCCAACGGACACCCAACTAGCGGACCATTTCAAGAATAAGATCGCCAATATTAGAGCCTCCTTCAACAACTCACCGTCCCTCCTAGACGAGATCATAATAAACCCTACAACAGATGAAGCCACTGCAGCTGACAGGCACTGGTCCAACTTTACAAAGGTGCAATGGCTGGACATGAACCGACTCTACAGAAAATACAGTCGAGCGTCATGCGACCTGAACAACTGCCCGTCATATCTACTGACAAACGCATCCCCCAAATTTAGAGCTTGCCTCTTGCAATGGATCCAAACAACTCTCACGGAAGGCCAATTTCCACAAGACCTAGGGGAAATCATAATCACCCCAATACTGAAAGATCCCAAAGGACCAATAGACACCCCCTCCAACTACAGACCCACCGCCTCAATTCCATTATATGTTAAACTAATAGAAGGTCTGGTTGCCAAATACTTCACCAACTACCTTGAAGACCACAACCTACTCCACCCAACTCAATCGGGGTTCAGATCTAACCACAGCACCAAGACACTGCTAGCTTCCCTTCTAGATATAGCCAGACAGCACCTTAGCAAAGGAAAAAGGATGCTGATAATTCAACTCGACCTCTCTGCCGCATTCGACCTGGTCGACCACACCATACTTCTTCAGATATTAGAAGCAATAGGGATCTCAGGCGAAGTATACAACTGGTTTCAAGGATTCCTTAAAACAAGAATATACAGAGTAAAAACAAACGATCTTATATCGGAGCCTTGGACCAACCCCTGCGTACCCTGTTAGACAAACTCAAAGTAACTTCATTCAGCTATGCAGACGATATCACCATACTCCTCCCCTTTGACACACAAGACCCCACCAAATCAGGCATCCTGGAAAAAACTCTAGAAGCAGTGGAAAAATGGATGACAGAACATAAACTGAAGCTCAACCCAGATAAAACTAAATTTCTACTGCTTGAAAAGGACAAAACCCCTTCTATAACAGAGCTAGAAATAAAAACCACTAAATATCCCCTACAACCCACTCTCAAACTCCTTGGAGTAACAGTAGACAGAGGTTGCACTCTTCAGGTGCAAATCAACAAAATCACACAAAAAGCTTTCTTCACCATGTGCAACCTTCGCAAAATCAGAAAATTCTTTGAAAAAGAACAATTCAGACTCATAGTTCAATATCTAGTCCTAAGTCTATTGGATTACTGCAATATCCTCTACCTTTCTTGTCCTACCTACCTAATAAAACAACTACAGACTGTGCAGAACACTGCCCTCAGAATGATCTATTCCCTTGGAAAATTTGACCACATCACCAACTCCTTCCTAGACTCACACTGGCTTCCAATACAAGCCCGCATCCAATTCAAACTATACTGTATGTTATTCAAAACCTTAAACGGAACGGCACCCACCCACCTAAACAACCGTCTAAACAGGAACCTCTCAACCAGACAGAGGAGAACCCAATCCCCTTTCTCCTTCCCCCCTTTTAAAGGAACTAAACGCAAAAAGATGTATGACAACTTACTTGCAACACATGCACCTAAATTGGACCCCTCCATCACCAACCTACTGACAGCATCAACTGACCTCAAGGCTTTCCGCAAAGAAATCAAGACCCTACTATTCAAGAAATTCACCCAAATGTCCTAATCCCTTCCTTTCCCCCTCTCTCCCCCTCTTAGAACCCACTCATCAAAATTGCTTTAGACCTTACGCCTTAATTGTAATTTGTATGTCTCTTCCTGGAAATGTCCAGTTATCGTTC
Source organism: Geotrypetes seraphini (assembly GCF_902459505.1). Classification (NCBI taxonomy): domain Eukaryota; kingdom Metazoa; phylum Chordata; class Amphibia; order Gymnophiona; family Dermophiidae; genus Geotrypetes; species Geotrypetes seraphini. Next base: position 21,400,648 of record NC_047086.1, read on the forward strand.
TGATGTAATCCGCTTAGAACTGAAAGGTACAGGCGGAATATAAGCCAGTAATGTAATGTAATGTAATGTTTTTGCTTTCATCTTCTTGTCATTTTATTCCTTCCATCCACTGTCTGCATCTTCCATATGGCATCTGCTCTGTTTCTATGCCTCTACCACACACTGTCTGCCTCTCCCTTCCATCTCTCCCTCCACCCCACCCCCTCATTGGACTGGCACCCATCTTCTTCCCTCCGCTCCCCCCATAGTCTGGCATCTCTGTCTTCTTTCTTCCCATCTTTCCTTCCCTCCCCCAGGTGGTTTTTAGCAACTCTCTCCTCCTTTCCTCTCCTCATATCTGGTATCTGTCTCCCCAATCCAACATGTGCCCTTTTTCCTTTATCCCTTCCTTCCATCCAGTATGTGCTCCCCTCTCTCCTCTCCCCTCTTCCCTTCAACATCTGTTCCTCTCTCCCCTCCCCACTTTCCTTCTAGCGTGTTCCCCTATGTCTCCTACCCACTTCCATGCAGCATCTGCTCCCTACTCTCTTCTCCCCATTTGCCTTCAGCTTCTGTTCTTCTCTCCCCTCCCCCTCTCTCTCCACTTCCCTTCAACGCCCTTCACACACGGTCCAGCAGCCCCCACCCTCCTGATTGCCGCAGTCCAGGCATCTCCCTCCCTTCCCCTCACCTTCACTGGAAATTTTAATTTTTCTGTCTCCAAGTGGCCATGCCTTTTCTCAAATTGCATACGGCTGTCCTGAAACTTCTCCTCTGACGCAACTTCGTGTTTCCAGTTGCGTCAGAGGAGAAGTTTCAGGCAGCCGCACGCGACTTGTAAAAAGGCTTCTGCCGTTGGAGATAGAAAAATGAAAATCGCCAGTGAAGGTGAGGGGAAGGGAGGGAGGGAGATGTCTGGATCGTGGCAATTGGGAGAGAAGGGGTTGCTGGACCACGCGATCGCAAGGGGTTATAAGTGAGGCAATGCACGCAAAATACTTAACTGTGGGGACAAGGCCAGTCACCGCTCCACGGGGCGATGAATGGCCTTGACCCGTACCTGCGGCAGCCAGTTTTTTATCCTCCCTGTTTCGGTGGGTTACTGTGTCATTCTCTAGTGGTACAAAAGGGCTGGGAAGAAAGAGAAGGAAAGAAGGAGAAATATGGTGCAGGTGAGGGACTTGAGGGACTGTAGACTGCAAGGGGCAGACAGAAGACATCAGACACCCCATCCACCTACCTTCTTTCCACCTGTACTCTACTTTCACTCATGTGATTATCCGCATCCCCCCTCCCAACTTACCTGCCTACCTACTTTATTTCTAAAATTTTTATTCTGCACAATCCACTGTTCTTGATGGATTACAATTAAGCATACACAAACAAAAACATATGTGACCTTTCTGGAAAAATGTGACTAAAGTCACTGAACTTTAATCATATTTTCTCAGAGATGATCACATTCGAGATTATATTCAGAAACAAAATATTGCACAAAACAAAACATCAAATAACTTTTTCATGTATGCATCAAGTGACTTAAAAAAGCTTCTAACATCACTTTTAATAATAAAAAATAAGTTTGAGAAGCCCTTTGTAAAAGATATGATTTTAGTTGCTTCAGAAAAATTAATAGTGATTCTGCCTTGAGGGGAAATTCATTCCACCATTGTGATCCTACACAAGGATTTGGAAGGCTGTAGAGCATAGTCTGTGAAGGCTGATTATTTGATAAGATGATACAGGTACACAATCTTTTATCCAAAATTCTGAAAACTGAAAGTTCCCTCAACCAGAAGTCCCCTGATGTGACATACTGAAACCACACAGGTGCGAGTGTCTCGTTTTTTTCTTCATGCTTTTCATCAGATGTATCTATGCAGCTTATTGAGGGCTGTGGAAATGTCAGCTGCAGATTCCCCTCAGGGTGGCAATGAGAAGCAGAAAAGGAAGCATTTGTCACTGTCAATAGCACAGAAAGTAGTTATTGCAGAAACTTGATCATGGTGTACCTGTATATCAGCTAACCGAAGTTTATGGTGTGGGACCTACAACCATATATGACTTAAAGAAACAGAAAAATAAGTTATTGAAGTTTTGCAGTGACAATGATGATCAGAATTTAATGAAAAACAGGAAAAAATTACATAGGGCAAAAAATGAAGATCTGGGTCATGTGCTAATTGAGTGGGTTCAACAAAAAAGAAGTGCCCATGACAGTTATTACAGCTTTGACTAGTATCTATAATAATAATCCTCTAAGCACGCATGCACACTTAGGAGGATGTGGGGACCTGACATGTGCTGTGTCCGTCCGTGGCAGCGGCTTGAGGCGCATGCACCACAGCACAGCTGGCGATTCCCCCCTCCCACCCTCACAGCCAAAACTTTCTCGCCGGCTCACTCACCGCCAAAACCTTTCCGCAGCCCCATTTTCAGCCGCCGCGTTTAAATTCATAGACAAGCGCTACACCGCGCTACCGCTGGCCTCGCCGTCTTCTGTCCACTGCGGCCCGCCCTCTCTGACTACTTCCTGTTTCCGCTAGGGTTGGCCACAGTGGATAGAAGACGCCGAAGACAGTGGTAGCGCGGCGCAGTGCTTTTCTGTGAATTTAAATGCGGCGGCTGGGAAGGAGGCTGCGGGAAATACTGCTGCTGCACAGGAAAGGCCAGGAAATGCTGCTGCTGCACAGGGAAGTGTGTACGGGGAGGAAATGCTGCTTCTGCACAGGGAAGGGTGGGAAATGCTGCTGCTGCACAGGGAAGTGTGTGGGGGGGAAATGCTGCTTCTGCACAGGGAAGGGTGGAAAATGCTGCTGCTGCATAGGGAAGTGTGGGTGTGGGAGGGAAATGCTGCTTCTGCACAGGGAAGTGTGTGTGTGGGGGGGAAATGCTGCTTCTGCACAGGGAAGTGGAGAGGGAAAGGGGGCCTGGGAACAATCTTGGTTTGCTTTGTGGGAGGGGAGACAGAAGGGGGCCATGGAGAGACAGAAAGACAGGCAGGCAGGCAGTGCATTAGAACGAAAGACAGACACACAGAAAGACAGCGGGCAGGGAGAGAGACAGAAAGAAAGAAGGACAGACAGCGGGAGTGAGAAAGAAAGGGGCAGGGAGACACAGAAAGAAAGAAGGACAGACAGCGGGAGGGAGAAAGAAAGGAAGGAAGAGAGACAGGGGCAGGGAGAGACACAGAAAGAAAGACAGACAGACAGACATATATTCTAGCACCCGTTAATGTAACGGGCTTAAACACTAGTTGTTAATAAATCTCTTGTGACTGGAGAAGTACCAGATTTACTGAAGATATGTACTGTGAAATCTTGGGATATGGCACCCTTTCTGATTTTTGGCCAGTAGTCTCTTTGGCTGCAGTGGTGAAAGTTATCGAATGGGTGGTTTTTAGAACATAAGAATAGCCTTACTGGGTCAGACCAAAGGTCCATCAAGCCCAGTAGCCCATCCTCAAGGTGACCAATCCAGGTTACTGGCCAAAACACAAAGAGGAGCAACATTCCATGCTACCGATCCAGGGCAAGCAATGACTTGTCCCATGTCTTTCTCAATAACAGACTACGGACTTTTCCTCCAGCTTGAAGACCACCTATCAAAGGCTAGGAGTTTGAACCTATTCCAACATGGGTTTCAAAAGGCACATAGTACCAAATCCTTGCTAACAGCCATACGTGATGATTTCTATCAAGAATTAAATCAATATACCTGCTATTGGTTAATTTTTCAGGTTATCACAGCAGCTTTTCACACCTTGGACCATTAGATTGTGCTACAGTGCCTTAGAAATTGTGGCATCGCAGGTACCGTGCTGGGATGGTTCCACTCGTATCTTGCTGATAAGAAGGTCCAGGTCCATATAGGTAACTTATCTACACTATGACAGACTGACACTGGGTTACCACAGGAATTTTGTTCAATCTGTATTTGGTGCCAATATGTTAACTACAGAAATCATTGTGAGTAACTTATCATCTGTATGCAGATGATATACTAATTGCGTTATCTTTGAAAAAGCCTGTCCCTGAGGTTATTCTCCAGTTGCAGAATATGTTTATTGAGATGGTTAATTGGATGAATGGCAAATGTTTGACACTGAATATAGCAAAGACTGAGCTGCTGTATGTTGCTTCTGCTCCAGCTGTTTCATTCACTGCAGAAATGATAACACACAAATAATAGTTTTTACTAGGGTAAAATATTTGAGGCTCACAATGGATACAGTTAACATTTAGAAAACTCTTTTTTTAACTTAAGTTTATTGAATAAAGTCAAACAAAAAAACACAATAACTCATACAACAGCAGATGCACAGTTGGTTCTTCAGTGCACCTACCCCTTACACACACTTCCTATCCCCCAAACCCCCCTCCCTTGACCACCCATAGAGAAGAATACTTTACAAGTAGGAATTCCAATGAATTAAAGAGTCTAACCATGGGTCCCAATAGAACATTCTGTAAAAATTTCACCTTTAAAGTTTCGCGCTCCGGTTAATTTCCAGGTTTCATAAGACGTAGCGCATGAGTCTCCTTCATTCCAAAAATTGGCCTGTCCAATAATTCCACCTCCCTATTTTCCACCTTCCCCAAGGTCATCCCCCAAAAAAATAATTCCCAGTATCCCAAACCCCCTTTTGCAGCTTTCTCTAGTGTATAAAGCATCTTATAGAACTGAAGAAACTGGTCTCGTATATCCTGAGTGTCTACTAGCTCCACCTGACACTGTCCTTTAATGCAGGTAATATTATTAATAAAGCACCTCGTCTTCAGCTTTTGCACCAATAGCCTACTAGCCTTTTTATTCAAAGTAGTGCTGGTGGACAAGCTAGAACTAATATTGCAGCTCCTCCATCTATCAGTTTCTTCTTCTTCACCTCCCCCAACTGTACTAAGATAGCCGGGTAGGCAGATGATGCATATGTTATCCCTCCAGGATAACCAGCCACTGATACAGTCCACTCAGTTCCCTCAATTTCTGATGCTTTTTGGGGGCAACTGTTGCTATCAAATGACCCAATGTTGAGATCCTCCTAAACTGCCATTGGAAATTTCTTTGTGTAGATTATCTATGGAGAGGTTTTTGCTGGCAGTGTCCAAATGCCTAAGAGTCTGAGAGTCTACAGGATTGCTTTGGCAGTTTGGAAGGTGAGAAGTGAGGTTGGGTTCCAGGGCTTTAGAGGAAACTTTGTTTCTGGGCTAGAAAGGTAGGTATGTCCTTGGTTTCCATAATCTGTATAGATATAATTACATCCAGAAGATGGATTTGGTATGAACATGTGCAAATAAGTAGGACGATCGATGTGCCGGTAACATAAGTAGGATGATAGATTATGCCATAATTATGCCAGTCTTAATAACTCTGTATTGTACCTCTACAGAAGCTCATGCAAACCGCTCTGAATTGATTCCCCAGTCATTAATAGTGGTATAGAAACTCACAATAAGAATTGCCCTACTGGGACAGACCAAAGGTCCATCAAGCCCAGTATCCTGTTTCCAACAGTGGCCAACCCAGGTCCCAAGTACATGGCAGGAACCCAAAGAGTAGCAACATTCCAGAGCTGAGATTGTGATGTCATAATGCCTCATTCCACCAATGCCTAAGAGCCAACCTCATCAGTGATGTCACATTGGTTTGATTGTCCTTTACTTGGCTTATATAAGAACATAAGAATTGCCATTCTGGGCCAGACAAAAGGTCCATCAAGCCCAATATCCTGTTTCCAAGAGTGGCCAACCCAGGTCCCAAGTACCTAGCTAGATCATGTTTTTTCACTGAACTACTTACTGTACCCCTTATCTAGGGTGCTACCCATTCCTTATAGTGGGGGACTTCAGTCTCTCCATGGACCTTCAGATAGATCCTCTGGCGCTGTGCCCTGGTAAGGAGAGAGGGGAGGCCCTGTCGCTTTTCTGTCATGTCTTGGATTTAGTTGACCCTTAGTGCCTCCTCCACCCCAGTGAGTGTAATTAAACCCATCTTTTCAGGGCTCACGGGACTCTTTCTCAAATAGATTACATCTTTGTTACTACAAAGTTATTTCAGGACGTGATGCATGTGCAGATTGGCCCTTTGGAAATATCAGAACATTCCCTTATATGGATCAATTTACAGGGTAATCCCCATTATTCTCAATATTCCCGCTGGAGATTTCTATTTTACTTATATGATGATAAAGAATTTTGAAAATATTTCATTGATAAATGGGAGACTTATTGCAAAAATAACATCCAACACAAGCAAGACCCACTTTTATTTTGGGAAATGGGCAAAGTGGTGGTGCAAGGGGACATAATATCTTATGTGTCAGCCCGAAATAAAATTGCAAAGGGTATTATTACTTTAGAAAAGGCCTTGAACAAAGCCAAGAAGTGCTATAGCGCGCTGCCCAGTCAACTAACTAGGGAACTCTCTTTATTTACCCAAGCAGCTCTTAATTTTTTAGTTTATGATAGCATGAAAAAGTGGCACTTCTACCATAGGTTTAGGCTTTCGCTGATGATAATAAACCTGGTAGACCGTTAGCTAACATTGTTATAACATGGCAGGGTCGCCAACCTATACTGTCCTTCAACCGCAAAGATGGCACAGAGGCATCTAAAATAGAAGATGTCACTCAGGAATTCCTAGATTACTTTGCTAAGACATGTCAGGCGGATGCCATATTCTCTTTAGACTTATTCACAGATTATTTAAACCAATCGGGTCTGCCAAAGTTATCTAGTACTGCTGCCCAAGAATTAAATCGCTCTTTGCAGGTCAAAGAACTACAGAAAGGTATTTTGTGGATGGCAGGTTTAGTTGAATTCTGTTTAGGGTTCTTCTTGATGTCAACCAGATTCTGTATGGAAACTCAGCAGTCCCCCTCATCCAACTATTCTCTACTGTTTGGTTAACATCAAGAAGAACCCTAAACAGAATTCAACTAAACCTGCCATCCACAAAATACCTCCACTTCAAGCAAATTATCCACTCTATGCTAACTTATCTGGGTGTAAAAACCTGGAATGACCTACCAGAAGCAATCAGGAAAGAGACAAACTACACCGCATTCAGAAAAAATCTGAAGACCCACCTCTTTGACAATGAACTGTTTCAGTTTCTGTATAGAACCCCCTACTTCTAGGCCCCTCCCATACTACTTTCCCATTTCCTCTTTGATCTGTCGCCTTGAGCTTTTATAGGTTTGTGCGACTCACAAATGGAAGATTAGATTAGATTAGAATGCTGTTAAAAAGCTATGACTTTGCTCTGGGAGTGGATGGATTTTCCAGTGAATTTTATAGAATGTTAAATCTACAGGTGGGAGAGGGGGGCTTTGATAGAATAGAATTTATTCATTTATTTATTTATTCATTCAATTTTCTATACCGTTCTCCCAGGGGAGCTCAGAACGGTTTATATGCATTTATTCAGGTACTCAAGCAGTTTTTTCCCTCTCTGTCCCAGCAGGCTCACAATCTATCTAACGTACCTGGGGCAACGGGGGATTAAGTGACTTGCCCAGAGTCACAAGGAGCAGCGTGGGTTTGAACCCACAACCCCAGGGTGCGGAGGCTGTTGCTTTAACCACTGCGCCACACTCTCCCTTGAAGAGGGTCAGTTTCCCAAATATGCAAAAGAAGCCTTGATAACTTTACTTTTGAAGCCTGGGAAACCTCAGGAGCAGACAGACTCTTATTACTCAATCTCCCTTATAAATGTAGATTTAAAGCTGCTTGCTAGAATCTCATTATACTTGCCAGTCTTAGTGGGGGAAGATCAGTCGGTATTGAATATTCATAAAGTATTATTGGCCACTTCTTTTAGTCAGGAACACCACATCCCCACTTTGCTATCCATTTTGGACACTGCTAAAGCGTTTGACAATGTAAGTTGGACCATTTTGTTTCATACTTTAGATTATATAGTTATTACTGGATGGATTTGGGCGGCCATTATTGCTTTACATCATGACCCCAAGGCCGCTCTTGTGATTAACAGAATACAATTTGTTTTATCATCCACAAGAAGAAATGCAAAGAGAGGGTAAGGTTGGACTGGATGGATCATTCAGGTCTTTATCTGCCGTCATTTACTATGTTATTTTGAAATTAGAAGACTAAGGCCACATAGAGAAGAGCAGGGCACCTAAATGAAACTTTGGAGGACACAACCCATTAAAGATGAGGCATCTGAAGAAGAATTGGAATAGTGTTCAAGCCAATTAGGAGGATAGGGGAAGAAGGGTTTTGCTAATCCTTCTGGTTCATGTTGGAGCCCCCAAAGAATCCAACTTTCCCCTGCCTTTCATTTGTAAAGAAATGCAATTTCTTTTTTAGCCTATGGAAGAGAAGGCGTGAAGCTGAACTTCATTGAGAGAATCTTTGTTGGTGAACTGACCAGTACTGTCATGTGTGAGGAATGTGAAAATGTGAGTATTGTGCATGAACTAGTCACCCAGTGGCTACTTTTTTTTTTTTCCATTTCACATAGTCTACATGTCATGTTTTTAGTCTGTAAAGTTTATTAGTATACATTCAGGCCCATTTTACATAAAAGTTAAAATAGGAATTGAGATGTTCAGGTTAGGATGGGTCATAGTCGAAAACACGCAGGACAATCGAGCGCCGGACATAAACTTAATTTTAAAGTCTCTGAATGGGGGTTTGGGGAGGGAACCCCCGCAGTTAAGTTAGTACTGTTTGCGCTGCTGTTGAGTGGGGGGGAACCCCATTATAGAGGGAAGAGGCGTTTTTCCATTTTTTTAGGGAAAAACATCAATTTTCTCTGTAATGTGGGTTATCCCAGGACAAGCAGGCAGCATATTCTTAACGCATGGGTGACGTCACCGACGGAGCCCCGGTACGGACCTTTTTAACTAGAAAGTTCTAGTTGGCCGCACTGCGCATGCGCGAGTGCCTTCCCGCCCGACGGAGAAGTGCGTGGTCCCCAGTTTCTTCGTTTCCGCGGAGCAAAGAAGACGCATGTGTTTTCAACGGCCGTTGAAAAACTAATTTTTGCCTTCCCGCTCGCGTATTTTTTCACTTTCTTTCCTTTTTTCTTATCGGTTTCCCTTTATTTTTGTTTTCACAAAAAAAAAAAAAAAAAAAACTCGTCGAGTTTTCCTTATTTTTTCAGGCCGGCCCCGGCGGGGCCTGTTGCCACCATACAGGCCTCCGGATTCAATTTTGTGGAGGCCGTGTTTCCCTTCATGCCCCCTCAACCGGGTTTTAAGAAGTGCCAGCGGTGTGCACGCCCGATCTCTCTCACCGACCCACACAATTGGTGCCTCCAGTGCTTGGGTCCAGAGCATCGGGCTGACACCTGCACCCGCTGTGCTACGCTTAAAAAGCGTACTTTGAAAAATCGGCAGATCCAGCAAAATATTTTGTTTGGTACCGGATCTGCCATGGAACCGGCTGCGACGTCGACGGCACCACAAAAGTCGGCACCGACGACATCGACACCACCGGACCCTTCCTCGGGGTCGTTGGGCCCAGGTAAGCCGGCTAAGAAGCCTCCCACTTCCCTTGAGCGCCCTCCTGCCACGGTTGTGACACCGGCCCTCCCGGCACCGCACCGGCCCCGCAAACGCTCCGCTCCGATCGCGGTGAGTGCCTCATCATCGGCCTCCTCATCGCCGGAGCGTAGAGCGGCACCTATGGTACCGAAGAAGAAAAAAGCGGTACCGGTGCCTCCCTTGGACGACCGCATCGCGGCCATACTCCAAACACAGTTACAGGAGCAGCTGCAACAACAGCTCCAACAACTGTTGCCAGCGTTGCTGGCACCGCACCTTCCGGTACGGAACCGGTCCGAGCCTCACACTGTCCCATCGATGTCGACCCCCTCGGTACCGATTAATACTTCCATGCCTGTGCTCTTGGCAGAAACACCTACAGTACATACCCGTGATGCTGCCGACCCTGTCCGGTCCCAGGAACGACATCGGTCTTCCTCACCCGGTACCGCCTCGGTGCGCTCAGGCAAATCTCTTTCAAAGACCCGCGATGCCGAACCCTCCACACCGATGTCCAAACATACGCACCCCGACGTTAGTGACCCAGATTTGTGGGAAGACTCCCCTCACGGTACCGAGGAGGACGCTTCGTCAACTGACGAAGAACCCTCCATGACCGACACCGTCTCCAAACCAGAGCAATCCTCTTTCTCCAAATTCCTTAGGGAGATGTCAGCAGCTCTTTCCATTCCCTTAGAGTCCGACTCTAAAAAGTCTCAGGCTTTCCTCGATGCCCTAGACTTTGAGCAACCTCCCAAAGAATTTCTGAAGTTGCCCGTCCACGACATCTTACGGGAAACTTTCTATAAAAACTGGGAAGCTCCCCTCACGGTTCCTGGAGCCTCTCGTAAATTGGATAGCTTGTACCGGGTTATTCCAATCCCAGGATTTGATAAGCCTCAATTGCCCCACGAGTCCCTCCTGGTGGAATCTACTTTGAAAAAATCTCAGGGTTCCAGTGTATATGCCTCCACCCCTCCTGGCAGAGAGGGAAAAACCATGGATAAATTTGGTAAGCGCCTTTTCCAAAATGCCATGTTAGCCAATAGAGCCAACAACTACACCTTCCACTTCTCCTTCTACATGAAGCATCTGGTGCAACAGCTCTCCTCCTTACAGAAATACCTTCCTGAACGTAAGGTCCCTCTTTTCCAGCAACATATTTCCAGCCTCCTCCAACTCAGGAAATTCATGGTTCGCTCCATCTACGACTCATTTGAGCTGACCTCTCGCGCATCTGCCATGGCGGTGGCCATGCGACGTTTGGCATGGCTGAGAGTCTCTGACCTGGACATTAACCACAAGGACCGCCTGGCTAACGCACCTTGTCTGGGTGATGAACTCTTCGGAGAGTCCCTGGACTCAACAACCCAGAAACTCTCAGCACATGAGACTAGGTGGGACACTCTGATTAAACCTAAAAAGAAGACTCCACCTGCTCGCACCTACAGACAGCAGTCTTCCTACCAGCGCAGGTTCTCGGCCAGACCTCTCAACCCGCCTCAACAGCAGCCTCGCCGACCTCGTCAACAGCATCAATCTCAGGCTCGCTCACAGTCTCACCAACCTGCCAAGCCTCTCCCTCCATCAAAACCATCTCAGCCCTTTTGACTTTTTCCTCCAGGGCATAGCCAGTCTCCCATCATCTTTTCACCTCAACCAGTCCATTGTGTTGCCTGTCTTTTTCCCTAAACCCCATTCTCATCCTGGGGAACAGGCGTTGCACACGCTGGATTGTAAGCGTGCCCTTGCATACTACCTTGACCCTACCAGGGCTCACCGCTCGTCCCCTCAGCTCTTTCTGACCTTCGATCCTAACCGTCTAGGTCGTCCTGTCTCTAAACGGACGCTTTCCAACTGGCTTGCTGCCTGTATTGCGTTCTGTTATGCTCGAGCCGGTCTCTCACTGGAAGGTGCTGTCACGGCCCACAGGGTCAGAGCTATGGCTGCTTCTGTGGCTTTCCTCCGTTCCACGCCCATCGAGGAAATCTGCAAGGCTGCCACTTGGTCCTCAGTTCACACGTTCACTACTCACTACTGTCTGGATGCCTTCTCCAGACGGGATGGACACTTCGGCCAATCTGTGTTACAAAATTTATTTTCCTAATGGCCAACCATCCCTCCTCCCTCTCTGTTAGCTTGGAGGTCACCCATGCGTTAAGAATATGCTGCCTGCTTGTCCTGGGATAAAGCACAGTTACTTACCGTAACAGGTGTTATCCAGGGACAGCAGGCAGATATTCTTACGTCCCACCCTCCTCCCCGGGTTGGCTTCTTAGCTGGCTTATCTTAACTGGGGACCACGCTCTCCTCCGTCGGGCGGGAAGGCACTCGCGCATGCATGGTGCGGCCAACTAGAACTTCTTAGCTGGCTTATCTTAACTGGGGACCACGCTCTCCTCCGTCGGGCGGGAAGGCACTCGCGCATGCATGGTGCGGCCAACTAGAACTTTCTAGTTAAAAAGGTCCGTACCGGGGCTCCGTCGGTGACGTCACCCATGCGTTAAGAATATCTGCCTGCTGTCCCTGGATAACACCTGTTACGGTAAGTAACTGTGCTTTCCCCCCCCACACATACACACCCCCTCAGAGCACTTTAAAATTAAGTTTAAGTCCGGCGCACTATGGTCCTGCTCTGTATTATTGGCGCTCAATTGTCCTGCGCGTTTTTGTCCAGTCACCGGTTAGGACATATAGGTACATGTTATTTCTTTGCATATGCAATGGGAGCAGCCATTTTACAAATGAAACAAATTGAAAAAATAATTGGTACAAAATTGACTCCTTCCATTTCTAAGTGGTGAGGTTTCCACATGTAGTCTGCCCATTAGAAGCCTATACAAACCTAAAGGTAGAAATGGAATTAAATAGAATTAGGGGGTAATTTAAGAAAGGGCATTAAGCACATTGGCATGTGTTAACTGCTAAGAACGCCCATAAGACTATAATGGATGCACTTAACGCCCTTTCATGACCTACCCCCTTAGTCTCTTAACAACTTGTGTAGAATCCTGGCTGAAATAAGCTCTTTTAAAAAATCTGTGTGCACCTCTGAGGTGGAGCAAAACACAACAGGAACATTTTTTTTTCTTTAATTATTTATTTAGAATAACAATTTACATGTACACTCTTGTTTTAGTAATTCAGAGTACAGAAAAACACAATAACAAATTGTTATGCAGATCATATATAACCACTCTTCCTTAAACCTCAATAATTGAAGGGGTGGGAACATAAGATGAGAATATCAAAAAGAAAAAGGAAGAACAATAGAAAAGGCCATAACCTAATTACAGTGTTCCCCCGGTCATTTGCGGTTCGCGGTCCCAGTCATTCGCAGTATTTTGCGACTGCCGACCAGAAGAGGACAGCTGGAGAGGCAGGAGAGAGCAGCTGGAGCACTGGCGAGTGAAGGAAATCACTCGCTGTATGCTCCAACCGCCTCTTCCTGCACTAAAGTCGGGCCTTGCCAATCAGGAGCTGTGTGTCAGGTGGCACTCTTGTGCGAGCCACTATTGAACTTAACATTTATGCATCAATCAAAGTGAAAGTGTTGTCGCTCTCACAAGAGTAATTTGCAATATCTTGCTGCTGGCTAGCAAACCTGCTGGTCGCCTTTTTGCTGCATCTCTTCCCCATTCATCCAGTCCTTAAACACTTTGGACTGCCAGCGGTAGATGTAGATGAGAAAGTTTAATCCTTAATAAAGTTCCCCCGACCTTGAGAAAGATTGGCGAAACGCGTCGGGAAGGGGAACCTGCAATGACAAAAGCTAAGTTTAATTGAACAATAAGTTATTTTGAATATAAATAAAATTGAATAAATTTGGATATAAATAAGAGTAACGGTACAAAGTAAAGTTATAAAGGGAAAGCTATAAAGGGAATAATGAAGAATACCACTGCTACCAATTTTGAATGAAATGGTGGAATCTGAATTCCCAGATAGCTGTTCTTAGAGTGTTTAAGGACTGGATGAATTTGATATATAAGTGAGTCAGAGAGGTTGGGAAGAGGCATCTCTTCCCCAGCATCTTCTCCCTTTATTTCTCTCCCCCCCCCATGTATGCGTCTACCTTAAATTTATTGTAAAAGTTGCCGGGCGGCAGCAACACCTCACATTGCTGCCCTGCTGCCAGACCCAATGCCTTCTCTCCACTTTGTCCCTCCCCAATGAAAAAAGGAAGTTATCAGAGTGGGCTGCAGTTTCCCCTAGTCTTTAATTTTTAATGGCATAGAAATCGATCCACTTGTACCCGTTTTACTCCACTCAGGATTTTGTAGACTTCAATCATTCATCCCCTCGGCCGTCTCTTTTCCAAACTGAAGAGCCTGAAGTAAATGCTGCTTTGTTTTACCTTATTGGAATGACTACGAGATGGCATTGTATGTTCCAAAAACAGACAATATTTTTTATTGTTAGTATAAAGACTTACACAATTACAGCAACAAAGGCATAGCAGAAAGAAATATATTGTCAGTTCAGAATATGCAATGGAGAGTAGCTTACACCCATATGCCGAGCAGGGGGCTAGCATGTCCCTGCTGGCATACCCAAGTGAATTCCTCTCTGGTTTTACCTATGATGCGTGGATTGTTATATAGAGAAATTCTTCCTTTGTTTCAAAAAGCACATCCCCGAACTCTGGTCATGTACTTCCCTATTGGTTCAAAAATGTTTACCTAACTATTCCTCCCCCTAGTCCACACCTCTCTCACTTCCCCCCCCCCCCCAGGAGGGGGGCCCGAGCATAAACAGACAATTCTTGGTGAACTTTCTTCTTCCAGCTCTGAGATCCTTATCACCTTGCAGATGCTAATTTGTGGTTTTACAATTCTGTGCATCTTCAGGATGGCATCCTTGTAGATATGCAGAAAGTTGGCAAGGGTGACCTCCAGCATCCCAGCTGTGCTTGGTTGCCATAACTTGCTTCAGAGACAGGCAGCAAATGTCCAGCTTGGGTAAGAGTTCTGTCTTGGTATCAGGCTCCTACGTCTCTTACTCCTCTTTCATCCTGCAGGGAATGTTGCTTGTTATAAATGTTTTATGGCTTTCCAGGGTACCTGGCATATGTGAAGTCATACAGCACTGATAACAGCTCAGCAGAACCTTGGAGAAGTATCCTCCCAGCAGGGAATGGCAGCTGGGTTAGCATTTCAAAGGATACATGTGTTCACAGATAGCAAGGTACAGGCTGGGCCAGGCTGTGGGAAAATATATGTTAAAAATGTCTGTAGTGTCCAGCATACACAAGTGAGGCCAGTATGTCCAGTTTATCCATGTGTATGTCCAGGTTATCCATCTCAAGCCCTAACCTCTTTAGTCTAGTTCCACCCACTTTATCATCTTGGCTCACTCTTCTTTGAACCTTTTCTAATGCCATTATATCTTTTTTGAGATAAGGAGACCAGAACTGAACGCAATACTCAAGGTGAGGTCGCACCATTGAGCGATACAGAGGCATTATAACATTCTTAGTCTTGTTTGCCATCCCTTTTCTAATAATTCCTAGTTTTTTTGGCTAGCGCCACACATTGGGTGGTAGGTTTCAGTGTATTGTCTACAATGATACCCAGATCTTTTTCTTGGACGCTGACCTCCAAAGTGGACCCTATGATTTGGGTAACTATGATTTGGGTTATTCTTCCCAATATGATTTATATTGACAGATTTTTTACTGGGGGACGTGGTGTTAACCAGATAGCACGTCCCCAATTCCACACACCATCTGGTTAATGGTGGCTTAATGCATGAGCCCTTAGGAGGTGGTATGTGCCCTTGTGTTAATATTTATCATATATGCATGCTATGCAAACATTAGTGTGCAACCTGAAAAAAAAAAATCTTTGACATGCCCTGTATCTTGGGAACGCTAGAAGTGGACTTAGCGCATGGGAAAAAGTCCCACGTTAGCATATGCTGTAGTGCTCTTTAGTAGATATACACCTAGGTCTTGTTGCATGAAAAAGGACCTGTGGTAAAATAACACATCTTAATGACAGTCCATGTTACTACATTCCTAAAGGCTCCTTTTACTAAGGTGCGCTAGCGTTTAGCGCACGCAGGATATTACCGCATGCTACACTGCACGCTACGTGGCTAGAACTAACACCAGCTGAATGCTTTGCCGCGCGAGCTATTTCGCATGTTAATGCCCTAACGTAGCTTAGTAAAAGGAGCCCTAAACGTTATAAATCTCTATCTGAGTGGTGGGGGTGGGTGGGAGGGGGCGGTTTAAGAAGTAGTTTGCAATGGTACGTCATTAACCCAGGTACATTAGATAGATTGTGAGCCCATTGGGACAGATAGGGAAAAATGTTTTGAGTACCTGAATAAATTCATGTAAACTATTCTGAGCTCCCCTAGGAGAACGGTATAGAAAATTGAATAAATAAATAAATGAAATGTAGTAGTCAAATTTCTGCTGTATTATTAACTCCTTGCACAGTGAAACAAAACTGAAAAAGCCTTTCAAAGGTAATCTAACTTTAAAAAATGTGTAACAGTTCTCCATTAGATCTAAAGGGGTTTTTTCCCCATTAAGTAAGAAGATATTTTACTATTTATGAGGTGTAGAAAACGCTGTCGCTTACTTTATGGCTACTGAGAATAAGAGTTACTGTAAGATTGAGAGAATGGCTGTCCTTTGTTCTGTGTGTGCTCAGGTTGTTCTTCCAAGAGATGCATATAAGCTGGGCATCTGGAAGAGATTCCTCCTGGGTTTTAAAACAGACAGCGGGATTGCATTTCCTAGACTTGTGCAACTGCTGACAAGAGGAATGTTTTGGGCTCTAAAACATCTGAAATTTTTCCCAAAAATTTCTTGGCATTGGCAGTCATGCCCTTTGGAATCCACACTAAATATGTGCCCTTTCTCCACTGAGGTTGGGATGGCCGGCACTGTTGGACATATGAAACTTGTAAGGCCATGAGTTTATTCTACCCCCCCCTCTTTGTACTGAGCCATCTGGTAACAAGGGCTTTAGGGGGCTCATTTAATCTTGTATGGTGTATAGTCACACAAAATAGCCAGGCTGCTTAAAACTGTGGATATGCAAGATATACATGTTTTAAAATAAATAAAATAAAGGGGCATTAGGAACAAGGAAACCATAGTCCTGGTTTTAAAAAAGGTTTGTACAAGTTCCTGGAAGAAAAGTCCATTGTCTGCTATTGAGACAGACATGGGGGAAGCCACTGCTTGCGCTGGATCGGTGGCATGGAATGCTGCTGCTATTTGGGTTTTTGACAAGTACTTGTGACTTGAATTGGCCTCTGTGAAGATGGGATACTAGGCTAGATGGATCATTGGTTGGATCCAGTAAGGCTGTTCTTATGTCCTTACTCAGGGAAGTAATTTCTGTTTCTCTTTTTTCTTCCCCTGCTGAAAATTGAAGATTTCTACTGTAAAGGAACCTTTCATTGACCTCTCACTTCCGATTATAGAGGAGAGGGTAAGAACATTTATTTTTTAAGTGGCTAAAATGGGCAAGGTTAGAAAAATAAATGATGATGCAAAAAGAAAAACATTTTAAAAATCTTGCCTTTGGAATTCAAGATCCATCAACAACATATTGATTAGAAATACAAACACTGGAAACTGCTGAACCAAAAAAACGATAGAAGGGTAATTATTTCAGAGGACAACAAGGCGATACACTAATTGGGAAAGCTAAAAGTATGCTTGGTTGAATAAGGATAAGTAACAGCTGGAAAAAGAAGGTAATATTGCCTCCATGTATAGGCCATGCCTTTGTAAGGACATTGAGTGATTGCTTATAGTTTAGAGAAGAAATGAGATGTATTTGATGATGAAATATAGTAGAACCATTTACAATTGAATGGAGGAAAAATCATGAGCTGGGTGGTTTCTATTTCCTGTCTAACTTGATTCTTTTTTTTTTTTTTTTAAAGTTCTTTATTCATTTTAAATTTCTTACATCAAGTGATAAATATATAATACATATAATTTTCAATATACACTTGAATATCCATCAATATATATTTTAATACAAACATATATAAAAACCCCTTTTGCAATAAATTATAAATCATCTGTTATTATAATATTGTACCCACCCTAACCCCTATTATATGATCTATCCTTGTGCTATGATATCTGATCTTTAGAAAAAAGAGCCAATGGTCCCCAGATTTTATTAAATTTTTTAATATGACCATGTTGTAACGCTATTGCTTTTTCCATCTTATATATATGGCAAATAGAATTCCACCAAAAAGTGAAATTTAATTTTGTGTGATCTTTCCAGTTTTGAGTAATTTGTTGTATGGCGACCCCTGTTAATATCAATAAAAGTTTATTATTGTTTGCTGATATTGGACTCTGTGTTCTCATTGCTGTTCCAAATAAAATTGTGTCATATGTAAGTCCAACATGATTTTCTAATAATATATTAATTTGGGGCCAAATTGTTTTCCAAAAGGCATTTATACAGGGACAAAAATAGATTAAATGATCTAATGTCCCAATTTCTACCTTACAATGCCAGCATCTATTAGATTTAGAACTATCTATTTTTTGTAACCGAGTAGGGGTCCATAAAACTCTATGTAATAAAAACAACCATGTTTGACTCATAGATGCTGACATTGTAGTATGTATTCTCCAGGACCAAAATTTTTGCCATTGAGTTGCAGAAATTGTCTGTCCTATCTCAATACTCCAAATGTCCCTAAGTCCTGTTCTTTTTTTTTTTTATTTAAAAATCCATATAATAATTTATACCATTTTGCGGCTTGGTGTCCCAAAAAATCTGCCTGAAAGCAAAGGATTTGCAAACTATATTGAGTATTAAGATTCTTCCATTCAGGGAACCCTTCCTGGATGGCCTGCTTCAATTGCATCCATTTAAAATATTGTGTTATGTTCAATCCAAATTTCTGTTGCAATTGTGAAAAACTAAGCATGGATCCATTTACTATAACATCATTTAAAGATCGTATACCTGCAATTATCCATTGCTTCCATATTATTTTGAATCCACCAATTTTGATCCTGGAGTTTACCCAAATGGATTGATTTAACGATTTAGTTATTGGATCTGTTGTAATATTACTAATAAATCTTAATGTTTTCCATGTATCTAATAAAATTCTGTGATCTTTATATCTCTTGGGCATTGTTATACTTATAAGATGTTCCGGATATAATGGAAACAAGAGTCGCCATTCTAAATATAACCAGTCTGGTACATTCTCCATGAGGTCTGGGAGGATCCAATACATACCCTGTCTTAAAATATAGGCTTGATGATACCTATAAAAATTTGGAAAATTTACCCCTCCCTCTCTAATTGTTTTTTGTAATGTTGCTAAAGCGATTCTTGGCCTTTTCCCAAACCAAACAAATTTTGTAAGTATTCTATTTAATTTTTTATAAAATGACCCCTGAAAAAATATCGGAATCATACTCATTTGATAACAAACCACAGGTAAGATCATCATTTTTATTGTTTGAACTCTTCCCCACCATGAAAGATGTAAAGGATTCCATTGCTCGCACATTTCTGTTATTTTTTTTAATAGAATTTTTTCATTTTCTGTTACTGTATCATCAATTGTATTTTTAATAACAATTCCTAAATATTTTATTCCTTCCTCTTTCCATTGGAATGAATATGAATCAAATAATCCTTTGGTACAATGGACATTAATTGGAAGAACTTCAGATTTTTCCCAATTTATTTTGTATCCAGAAAATTTACCAAATTTATCTAATAAATTTAATAAACATGGAATGGTATCTTCCGGTTTCCTCAAATATAAAAGAATATCATCTGCATATGCAGATAATTTATATTCCCAATTTGAAAATGTGATCCCCTTTATTCCCTTAGTTTGATTTATTGCAATTAATAAGGGTTCAAGAACAATATCAAAAAGTAAGGGAGATAAAGGACAACCTTGTCTAACCCCCCGTAACAAGTTAAATCTTTCTGAAATGTTATTATTTATATTTAATCTTGCTCCAGGAGAGCTATACAATGTTTGAATCATTTTAATAAAAAAGGGACCTATTCCAAACCATTTTAAAGCTTGATACATAAATTTCCACTCCACTCTATCAAATGCTTTCTCTGCATCTAACGATATTAAGAAAGCTGGTTCATTCATAGTTTTCGCTAAGTTTAAAGAATGAAGTGCCAGTCTGGTATTATGTGAGGAATGTCTTTTAGCAACGAATCCTGTTTGGTGTACATCTATAATAAAAGGAAGAGCTTTTGCCAATCTTAATGCTAATACTTTAGCAAGCAATTTTTCATCTACATTCAACAATGATATGGGCCTGTAGTTTGAAACCAATGTAGGATCCCTGTTTGGTTTTGGTAAGACAATAATTACAGAATCTGCCATAGTACCTGATATATTTTCATTATGTATCTGATATTGATATAAATTTAATAAATAAGGCAATATAATATTTTGAAATGTTTTATAAAATTCAACAGTATATCCATCTCCACCTGGAGCGGATCCAACTCTAAGAGATTTCAATGCTAGTTCTATTTCTTTTAATGATATATGTTCTTCTAAACTTCCTTTTATATGTTCTGGAATATTTGGTCCAATAAATGAATTTAAAAACTCTAAGCCATCTTGTTCTTTATTTTCACAAGAATCTGAAGTATATAGACTCTTATAAAAATCAAGAAATTGTTTTACAATATCTTTAGTGCTGGTGTGTGTATTACCTTTTGTATCTTTTATTGCAATAATTTTAGTTTTTCTTTTTTTGCTTTAAGAAAATTTGCTAGCATTTTTCCAGCTTTATTTGAGTTTCCATAATATCTAAATTGCTGACAGAACATTTCTTTTCTAACAAATTGTGAAGAGAGTTCATTATATTTAGTTTTAACTTTTAATAGTTTTTGTAATACTACATTTTCCCATTTAATAATTAATTTTTTTTCTAATAATTTAATTTCTTCCTCTAATTCCATAAATTGTTTTTTAAGCTGTTTTTTCATAAAAGCCGAATATGATATAATGTTTCCTCTCATTGTCGCTTTACAAGCATCCCATATAATTTCAATATTCATATTATCTGTGCTATTAATTTGAAAAAACTCTTTCATCTTTACTTTTAGGTCTGTTACAAAATTTTCATCAGCAAGTAAGGCATTATCAAATTTCCAAATTGATGTAAAATTTGTTTTTATATCATTTTTTAGATCAATCCACACACCAGCATGATCAGAAATTATAATGGGATCAATAACTGCTTTCATAACTTTTTGTGCTAAATTACTAGAAACAAATATATAATCAATTCTTGAAAATGATTTATGGACCTGAGAACAAAAAGAATATTCCTGATCATTAAAATGAAGAATACGCCATATATCTACCAAATCACAAGATTGTATCAAATTTTCTAGCCCTAATGATTTTATAATTTTACTAGGTTTCTTATCCAAAATAGGATCCATAACAGCATTGAAATCTCCAGCTACTATCAAATTTGAAGTAGCCAATGGTAGTAATATCTGTTGAATTTTTTTAAAAAACTCCATTTGATTTGAATTAGGAGCATATAAATTAAATAAGTCCAGGGTTGTATTTCCCATTATCATTTTGATATGTACCCATCTTCCTAATGGATCAATTTTTATAAGTTTAAAATCAGCAGTACATTTCTTATTAATAAGTATGGCTACTCCTGCCTTTTTCCCTAAGGCAGGAGCAAAAAAACATTTAGATACCCATCCCCCAATTAGTTTATTAGATTCATTCCCTGTAAGATGTGTCTCTTGCATGAAATAAATATCCGCATTTTGCTTGTGAAGGAAACCTAAAATTTTTTTTCTTTTTACTGGGTGATTCAGACCATTGACGTTAATGGAAAAAATTTTAATTGTCATTTAATAATTTGAGTAAAATTAAATATCTTCTTAATAATAAAATTTTGATCAGATATCTGCACTTTTCTTTAATTATTCTAGATTTAATTATTAATTTTCCCCTCTTCTTATTCCCATCCCCCACCCCTCCCTCCCTTTTAATTAAAAATTGTGTATACTTGGTAGCACGCATCTTAAGTCGATAATAAAGCACTCCATAAGACCTGTTCTTATTGTATTCTATAAATTAAAACATTTGTTATTTAAATGAAATATAATATAATTTAGCCATGTTACACACATATATATATATATATATAATATTCAAAGCATATTATATTGTTAATTTATCTAAATTGTTATATTTGTAATAAATATATATCAATAAATAATCCCTTATTTGTTTTATTTTAAATAATATGGGAATTCAATGATATATAATTAAGTATTTTATGATCAAAAAATCCCCCTCCTATGGAGGAACCCACCGTAAAAGCACATCTCGATTTCACATATATATTTCTTTTACTTTTATGTTAGTTGAATCCAGAAGAGAGAATAATTTCAATACACACTCATTTCCTTCAAGTATATCTCAGTCCACCTTTATTCTTGATTGTAGTTTTCTATTCCGTTTTGAATTTTCATTTTCTCTTCTTTTCTTCTTTTTCCAATGTATGTAGTTCTTCTCTTTATATGATCAATACGATGCAACAACAAGATCTGTCCATAAGTTCAACGGTTATACAAAAGTCTTTCTTTATAGTTCCGGTGTCTGCTCTGTCCATCACATGCAGTTCCCTCGCTTTGACATCTGGGAATCTGAGTCTTTATTCTCTCCTCTGTATCTAATGTTATATATGTTCGAGATGCACCCCCACTGCGCATCCCCCCATGGAGGAAGATCTTTACTTTATATTGTATTAAATTAATTAAAATTATAAAGTAGTCTTTCAAATATTTTCTATTTTTCTAAAAATGAAAATCATTTATCTGAAAATTATTAATTAATATTGAATGTTCCTGAACATCTTTCCTTATAAATTCATTCTTTAATATTATATTATATTTTCCTTTAATACATTCATATCTTTCTTTAATAAACTTAGTTCATGTTTAAAACATTCACTTATTCCCTTAATAGAAGTTTTTTTTTTTTTTTTTTTTTGGAATTTTAATTTCATTTGAATTCCATTTTTGAATATCGTTAGTGTAGAATATTTGAATTGAATTGAATATATTACATTCTATATCTTTTTTTCCAAATCAATTTATAATACCTTTTTATCAAATTAGTTATTTAACTATATTCAGTTATCTATATATAGGAACTAAAATATGATAAACAATTTAAGAAGACATTGGTACTTCCTGGTTTTGAATAAATTTTTCTAATTTCTCTGGATCATTGAAAGATAAAGTTTTGTTTCCAATTGTCACTTTCATAGTAGCAGGGTATACCAATCCAAACTTTGCTCCTAATTCTCTCAGCTTTGGTCTTAAATCCAATAACTTCTTTCTTTTTACAGCTGTATTTTTTGCGAAATCCGGCACTAGATGTATAAAAGCATCCTGATACTTCAAATCTTTATTTTTCTTGGCCAGTTGTAATATTTCTATGGCCTGTTGGTGTCGCAATAGTTTAAAAATAAAAGGTCTTGGTCCTTGCTGGTTTACTGCTCTTTTTAACGGCACTCTATGTGTTCTTTCTATTTCTATGGGAAATTTCGTTTGCAAAGGAAGTAGCTTGGGAAGTAATTTTTCAATGAAGGTGACAGGATTTCCTATTTCTGCTCCTTCCGGCAAGCCAATCAGACGGATGTTACTTCTTCGTTCACGATTCGAAAAATCTTCCAGGTCTTTAATAAGTATTTCAATTTTTTTCCTGTCTGCTTGGCTATAACAGATTTCCTCTTCAACTGTCAGCATTCTTTCTTCTAAGTTGTTAGATTTCAATTCAAGCACATCCATCTTATTTATATTTGAAACCTCTTCTGTTAAATCGGTAACTTTTTTAGTAATAATAGAAAGCATTTCTTTAATTTCTTTTAACTCTTTCATAACTTCTGTGTCTGTCAGTTTTAAACTGCTCTCCTGCTCCGGTTTTGCCCTTTTGCTACTTCCTGATACAGCGAAGTCGTTTTTATTCTGTTTACCAGTTGCCATCCTTTTTTCTTCTTTATTATTCATAGGACCAGTGAAATTTTAATATATCTTCCGTTTTCATTCAATTTATTTAATCTTTCAAGGTCTTTTTGACGGAGCTCTTCAATTACACGACTTTCTTCATGCGTGTCCAAGCCACGCCCCCCACTTGATTCTTTTTTTACTTTTTTATGAGGCTTATATAATTTTATATTGTAACTAGTTAGATTAACCCGTTAGATTAACGGGTGCTAGATGACCGCCTCTCCTGCTTTTGAACCTGGGCAGAGGCAGAGCCGGGACGGGAGGGAGTGACGGTGGGAGAGCAATTTCAAAGCCTCGGCAACGGCGGCTCCTTGACCAATCCGCGCTTACAACGGCCCCACACTCGCGGTCTGGCTGGCTCCCCCACCAAAGCCCTTCACAGCGGCAGCCCTTCCTGCATCCGTCCCCGTGTCCCAAGCCTCTCCGAAGGCCAGCTCCCACGAAAATGGTACCCCTCTGTCCAAAGCCGCGGCGGCAGCCTCCCTCAAAACACATTTCAAATCTGACATATTGTAATCACAAAACAGAAAATAAAATTATTTTTCTTACCTTTTGTTGTCTGGTCATTATTCATACCATGTAGGGGTCCCAGGCTATGGTTGGCTTTTGATAACTCGCTTGCCAGGGCCCCTTCTTTCTTCTTCCCTCCCTCCATCCCTGCAGCTGAAGACAGGCACCTCCCCCCAGTGGTCTGAGACAGGAGGGAGCAGTTAGGAGAGGGTCTGAGGACAAAGAGGGGCTCAACAGCGCACAGCCACCTTTCCTTCCCTCCCTCCATCAGGTGCAGTGAATCCACCAATGTTAAAAGGAGCCGCGTCGAAATCGGAGGCCTGCCACTGCCGTAGCACGTTCCCCTCTACCTTGGTCCCGCCCCTTCTCTGACATAAGGGACCGCGGCAGAGGGAACGTGTTACGGTGGCGGCAGGGCTCCAATTTCAAAGCAGCTCCTTTTAACGGAGCTGAACTGTACCTGATGGAGGAAGGGAAGGAACGGTGGGGCAAATTTCGGCAACGGCAGAAATTGTTTGGCGAGCCAAGCACCGTAAAACTTTTTTTCTTTAGGCAGCCCCGGGGGGGGGGGGGTGAGTCGTCGACGTGCAGGCCGCTGTGAACAGGAGCGGCGGCAGGACCATGAGGCGGGAGTGAGCAGTTCTGCTTCCCCTATCTGGGGAAACCGGGGAAATCGCCGTGCCGAACTCAGCTGCGCGTCGGGAGTGAGTTGTTCGACTTCCCCTATCTGGGGAAACCGCCGTGCCGAACTCAGCTGCGCGTGGGGCCGTAGTAAGCGCGGGGCATGCTGCACTCTTGGTGGCCACGGACATACGGATCATGGAAGCACGCCGATAAGACTGCGCATGCGCCGCCTACAGTTTTATTATATAGATGATATTATATGCTAACACTTAAAAGTCAGGGGCCATGGTTCATCTTATGAAGTTGCAAGGTGGAGGGATATACAGGGAAAACCTGAGGAAGCGTTGCCAGGAATTAAGAGTTAAATAACTGATAAGCCCCACAGCAAATTATCTGTTTGTATCCTAAGAGGGCTGCCATTAGTCATTTGAAATATTGTTCAGCTGACCCCAGAATAGATACTGATGATGCCATTCATACCTTAATTCTTAACATAAAGTGAGGTTATGGAATTTGTGCAACGTTTGAGGTTCTCTTCTGCAATAAAGTGGTTATTAGTCTATAATAGTTCTTGTTGCCAATGAAGGCATGCACAGAGCACAAAACCAGGATAAAAGGACTTGCATATAGCATAGAAACACAGATAAAAGACTGTAAGGCCCATCTCTTCTGCACACTTTTATTCCTGATTTTAATACCATAGACCCCAACAAATCTGTCTTTCCCTTTGCAGCTTAGATTGAAAATTCATTGACCAACAGCAGGGGTAGGCAATTCCGGTCCTTGAGAGCCGAATCCAGGTCAGGTTTTCAGGATATCCACAATAAATATGCATGAGATAGATTTACATCTCAAGGAGGCGGTGCATGCAAATCCATCTCATACATATTCATTGTGGATATCCTGAAAACCTGACCTGACTCCGGCTCTTGAGGATCGGAATTGCCTATCCCAGGCTTACAGTGAGCATACCCAGTCAGTTGGATTTTCAGGATATCCACAACAAATATTCATGAGGGAGAACTGCATATGCATTGCATCCTCGGTATACAATCTCTCTCATGCACTTCGTTTATGGAAGTTCTGAAAACAGAACTGGCTAGGTAACCCCTGAGGACCAAATTAAAAAGTATTGCATTAGTGCAAGGAAAGGGGTGAAAATGTGTGTTTCACCCTCCAGCATATCTCTAAATAGTGTGTTTGTGTATGAAGGTTTCAAAGCCTGTGCCCTTGGGAAGAACAAGTAAAGGCAAAAACATACCAGAGGCAGACGTCAACCAGCACAACTGCACTGCTGGTCCCAACATGAATAACCAACAGCCAGAGCTGAACAGGAAGCATTCTTTAGCCAAAGACAAGGTGAGGACAGAATAAAATTGTTTTACATTCAGCCAATGGAAATAGACCCCTGATGAAGGCAAATACGTTTGCCGAAACATGGACCGTGTAAGGTCCCCCTGCTCGTTAATTGGAGTCTATTACACTGCTACAACATCTGTTCAAGATCTGCTACATTTGGATTTATATCTCACCATTATCAATTATATTGGGACTACCTTTGGCTATAATGAGTTGCATATGGATATAATATTTGGAACTCATGTTTATATTTTAGAGTCTATGCTTATTTTCTACTTTAATTTGTATAGCTTCTCTTATTGTATTCATATGTTTGTATTATTGTATGCATTAGTTTTATGTTTTTACGTATTATTTTTATGATAAAAAACCTGGGACTTTCTGGTTCAGTGATTCCACTGTTCCATTTTTTTTGAATACCGGGCCTTGTTTGTTGCCATATTGAGGAGGAGCCAGGCCCATAACTACTACATTTATGGTGGAAGCTATGGGCCTTCCAAAACTCTACTATACTGCCATATAGGTGCCATCTACAACCATAAGAGCTATTGGGATGATAGATAGGTGGGTATAGTAGGTTTTGGGGGCATTTTGGAAGGCTCAGTATAAATTATAGGGGGTTATGGTGAGATGTATATATGGCACCCTTTCAGTGGAGATCACAGCAATGCTCTCTGAGATGCCCCCAGGCTCTGTTGGCATGTCTAAGTAAATAAAGTTAATATACTTTCAATGTGTTTTCCACTATATATATAGAAATTGCATTGAAAAATAGTATATTCTATATCATCTCTCCCAATAGCTCTATCTTCTAACTATAGGTGGATAAATAGCCTCAGAATTAGGGTGACTGTTTTATTATGTATATAAATAGCAGCGCATTTCACCAGTTTCAATCATAGGCTATGCCACCTCCCCCTCATTTTATATCTATATGTTTATTTATCTTTTATTTATATATAACTTTTTTTATTATTTTTTATTATTATTCTTCTATTTTCTTTTATTATTATTATTATTATTCTTCTATTTTCTTCTATTTTCTACCTTAAAATTCTCAATAAATACTTTTTTTTTAAAAAAAATTAGTTGATCTATTTAAGGAGGGCTGATTTCATAGTAATTTTAGGTTCACATTTTTTATAGATAAATTTTCTTCTTCAACATACTCAAATCTCATTCATTTGAAACAGTTGAAGATTTTATAGTCCTATTTCATAATCTTCACAGTGTTAGAGGATATAATATACTAGTGTTTAAGCCCGTTACATTAACGGGTGCTAGAATATATGACTGTCTGTCTTTCTTTATTTATGTCTCTCTCCCTGCTCCTGTCTCTTTCTTCCTTTCTTTCTGTCTCTCTTCCTCCTGCTATTTTTCTCTCTCTCTCCCTGGCACCCTTTGTCTGTCTCTCTGGTCCCCTGTCTGTCTTTATTTCTGTCTGTCTCTCTCCCTGGCCTCCTTTGTCTGTCTGTATTTCTTTCTGTCTCTCCTCCCCCCCCCACACTTTCCTTTGCAGAAGCAGCAGCAGTATTTACCTTCCCCTCCAATTCTCTTCTCTTACCGTGAGCTGTCCTGCTCCGTTCGGCCCCTCCCCCTCCCGCGGGCTGACCTGCTGCGGCCGAAGGTTTTTGTTTCAAGTTTTAAAAGTGCCGGCGGCGGCTCCTCTCACACTGCTGATCCTCCTGTAAAGAGCAGCCTGCGATAGTGGCCGGCTTTAGCGAACCTCGCAGGCCGCTCTCCAGCCTTGGTAGCACGTTCCCTCTGACGCACGGGATCGCGTAAGAGGAAACGTGCTACCGAATTGGAGAGCGGCCTGTGAGGTTCGCTAAAGCCGGCCACCATCGCTGGCTGCTCTTTACAGGAGGATCAGCAGCAGTGGCGAGTGAGGGCCGAGGTGTGTTCCCTGCCGAGGACGCGGGCAGGGAGAGAGCTTGCCTGGCTTCCAGGGTGAGTGAGGGCGGGAGGAGGGGAGTGGCCAGAATGTTCCCTGCTGCTGGGTTGGCTGCCACGGATCATACACCACAGCGGCAGGGAACACGAAATCCTAAGTGCGCATGTGTGCTTAGGGTTTTATTATATAGGATAACTCTACAAAGAAGAGCCACCGTCATATTCAAGTTTTCATCCTGTTCAAATTTTCCCATGACTTCAAAAACATTATATCCTCTTCAAATTCTACTTAGCTTAGTAGCTCATCCGTTTTTCTCCTTTCTCACTCTAGCCAAGCCGCTTCAATATAACTCCAACGCGGCCAGTGTTTCGCGGTTTAGTCCTTAACCGCTGCCTCAGGGATTAACTAGGGCATAAATAGAAACATCCTTATTACTCCTTCCTGTAGCGATTACAGAAAATGGCAGCGGTGTCTTTTTTATCTCGTTGTCTTTTTTACCTCGTTAAACAGAGTTGACGTCAGACCAATCAAAACACAGGAAATGGAACTTTGGTCTGACATCACTTTGTTTAACGAGGTAAAAAAGACGCCGCCGCCATTTTCTGTAATTGCTACGGGAAGGACTACAGGTCAGGAGACAGATAAGGTATGTTATTTGTTATACCACGGGTGTCTATTGAAATATACCAAGAGAAGAAGTAATAAGGATGTTTTTATTTATGCCCTAGTTAATCGCTCTGAATAAATCCCTGAGGCAGCAGTTAAGGACTAAACAGCAAAACGCTGGCTGCGAGGGAGTTATATTGAAGCGGCTTGGCTAGAATGAGAAAGGAGAAAAACAGATGAGCTACTAAGCTAAGTAGAATTTGAAGAGGATATAATGTTTTTGAAGTCATGGGAAAACTTGAACAGGATGAAAACTTGAATATAACAGTGGTAGTTCTTTGTAGAGTTATATATTATATCCTCTAACACTGTGAAAATTACGAAATAGGACTATAAAATCTTCATCATCAACTGTTTCAAATGAATGAGATTGAGTATGTTGAAGAAGAAAATTTATCTTTAAAGTATGTGAATCTCAACTCGATAAAATTACTTTGAAATCAACCCTCCTTAGATAGATCAACTAAGTTTTTTTAAAAAAGTATTTATTCAGGATTTTAAGGTAGAAAATAGAAGAAAATGAAAACATGATTTTAAAAAGTTATATATAAAATAAAAGATAATAAAATATTCACCCTAACTCTGATGCTATTTATCCACTTATAGTTAGAAGATAGAGCTATTGGGAGAGATAGGGGGTGGATGATATAGAATATACTATTTTTCAATGCAATTTATATATATATAGTGGCATGTCTATGTAGCCAGTCAATTACAATTCTACCTTCCCCTCCCCACACACACATCTAAATGGTGCTGATTTGAACATTTCTAACTTGAAAATGGGGTATAAAGTTAGAAGTCCTGTTGGCCAAGAGGTCCAAGTAGACGATTTAAAAATATATTTATTGTACAATCCCACTCTATTCCTGAACTCTCGGGTAGTCAATCCCATCTTGTGAGTTCTCTTGTAGGAAGCTTCATTTACATAGTTTTGCTCCACCTCTTTTACCTCTAAACTGCCCTCCAACTTCCTTTTGTCTTCCTACAAGCGAGATAGCAGAAACTAGTCTTTTCTGCTCATGTTATTTTTCTTTAACTTCAGCATTTTTTTCACTACTTTGCATGATTTATTTTTTGTGCTGCAGAGGATCCCCTTGGCGGACAGCTTTGGCTGTGGGATATCTGAGGTGCAGAGTCTGTTTCCAGGGGGTTTGGCTGCTTGGCAGTTCACCCACCTGGACAGCCTGCATTCACAGTTTGTGAGCTCAGGGACTGTTCCCTTGGGAGCATGGTGGTAGCTGTCCATCTATGCAAGATGGGCTTGCAGGTTCATCCATACCTTGGCAATTGGCTGATCAGAGCTCTGTCGTTCCCAGAAGGTAAACAAGTGGCTCATGTGGTCTGGGTCCTGCAAAGTCTTGATTAAATAGTGAATTTCTGAAAGAGCCAGCTGGTTCCCTCTCAATCCCTGGAATACCTGGGAGTCTTCTTAAACACAACAGAAGGCCATGTCTCTCTTCCAGAAGCAAGCAGACAGATTTGCACACAGATAATGAGTTTGTTGGCCAAACCAGTACTTCCATGTGCTAGACTCCATGGCAGTCACGATAGTCATGGTCCTGTGGTCAAAAGCGTCCTCTCCAAAGTGAGCTGCTATCACAGTGGTCACCTCAGTCAGACTCCCTGCAGATGCCTCTGCTGTGGGCTCTGGAAGCCCAGGCTAGTATGGGCTGGTGGCTCTGCCCACAGGAGTTATCAAGGGTCATGCCCCTCAGAATAGATTTGTGGGTAATTATGAAAATGGATATCAGCGTATTCGGCTGTGGGGCTCACTGCAATAAGCACCAGATCAATACCATACCATTTCTTATACCCCGAAAATGTCAACTAGGAATCCAGGGATGTTGGTCGGCCTCCCAAATGAAGCAATCAACAGATCTGAACTTCAAGCCATTCGATTGGCTTTGCAGAGGCTGGAGAAGAGTCTGGAGGGACAAGCAGTTCAAGTCTTCTTAGACAATACAACTGCTGTGGTGTATATCAATCACCAGGGAGGCACCAAGAGTGCCCAGTTGAGTTGGAGGCTCGTTTACTGTTCAAGAGGGCAGAATTTCATCTTCAGGCTCTTTCAGCAGCACATGTAGCGGAGTGGAAAATGTCGAGGTCAATTTTCTCAGCAGACATACACTTTATCCAGGAGAATAGAGCCCTGCTGCAACCTTCTAATCCATTGTTCGTTGCAGGGGTCAGTCAACATCCAATCTGATGGCAACAGCAAAAAACAAGAAGGCGGACTGCTTCTTCAGTCGCAGATCTGAGCCTGAAAGCACATATCTGGACACTCTGGTCTAGTCGTGACCAAAGAACGAACTCTTGTATGTGTTTCCTCCGTGGCCCATAATAGAGTAGACACTCTACAGTAGTGGTCTCAAACTCAAACCCTTTGCAGGGCCACATTTTGGATTTTTAGGTACTTGGAGGGCCTCAGAAAAAATAGTTAATGTCTTATTAAAGAAATGACAATTTTGCATGAAGTAAAACTCTTTATAGTTTAAAAATCTTTCCTTTTGGCTAAGTCTTAATAATAATATTGTCATTTATAGCTAAATGATCAAGAAACTTTATTTTACTTTTGTGATTATGATATATATACCGAGGGCCTCAAAATAGTACCTGGCGGGCCGCGAGTTTGAGACCACTGCTCTACAGGATTGCAAGCAATCTGGGAAAAGTCATTCTCATGGTTCCAGATTATCAATGCAGATCTAGTGCTGGACCTTCTTTCTCATGGGCCAGTGGT
Source organism: Geotrypetes seraphini (assembly GCF_902459505.1). Taxonomy (NCBI): domain Eukaryota; kingdom Metazoa; phylum Chordata; class Amphibia; order Gymnophiona; family Dermophiidae; genus Geotrypetes; species Geotrypetes seraphini. The sequence continues at coordinate 21,431,988 of NC_047086.1, forward strand.
CATATATACAGTAGAAGATCTGGATCACTTTGCTCTTATGGTATGGCTCTTGCGTTAGTGATCAAAGAATACTCAGAGTGATTGTTACTCTTCTCAGAGCCAAAAAGCATACAATAGTTTCTGCTTATGCAAAAACATGAGCAGCATTTCAACACTGGTGCATTAAAAAGAAGGCAGAGCCTTTCACTGTTCTGATCTCAGTGGTGTCAGCTTTCCTCCAGGCTGGTCTTGACAAGGGTCTTACAATGGTGGGACGCATCTCATCCGTATATAGCCAGATTCCTAAAAGGTGCACTGTGGCTCAGTTCCCCAGTAAAACACCCGTTTCCATCTTGGAACTTTAATGTGGTCTTGCAAGACCTCAGTCAGGCTCCATATGAGCCACTAAAGGAAGAAGCACCCTTGATGGATCTAATGCTCAAGACTTTTTTTCTCGTGGCCATTACCTCAGCGAGAAGAGTCTTGGAGCTGCAAGCTCTTTCCTGCAGAGCCCTTCGTCAAGATCATGGAAGCTAGAATTTCTATGCACATAATTCCATCCTTTTTGCTGAAGGTTATTTCAGCTTTCCATGTCAATCAAGAGGTCAGATTGTCGGCGTTCCTGTCCACAGGATCTAAGAAAAAGGACTGGATTTTGAAAAAGTTTGTGAGGAGAATGCTTCTACAATATCTTGAGGTTACCAGTAAGTTCAGGCTGTCTGACCATCTTTTTGTGTTGACTTGTCTGACTCAGTGTGTGGCTTCCCTGGGCTATTATTGACACTAAAATTGCTGCCGCGACAGCCATCTTGGATTTCTCGATTTGAAATTAAAAGCTTCTATCTGCCTCCTCAGGTCAGGATACTTTAGATTCATGACCTATTAGTGGCAGATGGTAGTCTGCAGAAGAGCTTACAATCTAATTTGGACAGACAGGACATCTCAAGGTTGAGGAGATTCAGGTAGAAGGAATAATACAATGGCTTTAGGTATCTGATAGTGAGTGGGAGGTTAAGAGTTGAAAGCAGCTTCAAAAAAGTGGGCTTTTAGCTTGGATTTGAAAATACTGCTAGAGACGGAGCATGACGTATTGATTCAGGCAGCCTGTTCCAGACATACAGTGCAGCAAGAAAGAAGGGACGGAGTCTGGAGTTGGCAGTGGAGGAGAAGGGTAAGAAGGACTTATGTGATGAACGGCATTCACAGGGGGGGGGGGAGGGAAGCATAGGGGGAGATAAGTGAGGAAAGATATTGAAGGGGCTACAGAGTAAATGCACTTGTAAGTCAGTAAGAGGAGTTGAATTGTATTTGGAAATGGATGGGGAGCTAATGAAGTGACTTGAGGGGATAATGTGAGCATAGCGGCTCTCATGAATCATGCAGCATAATTTTGAAGGGGTGAGAGATGGATGCACAGGAGACTTGAGAGAAGTATGTTACAGTAGTCTAAGCGTGAGGATCATCCATATTCCATGTGCCATGCAGCAAATGAGGGGGTGGGAGTCGCTACTGTGGGAATCACTACTTTAGCCCCCTCTGTCCCCTCAGGAGGTTCTGGGACCCAGTCCACCCGATGAAAGAGTCTGAAGTCAAAACTTGAGCCGGGGATGTGGGGGCAATACAGGTGCATCCTCAGCAAAGCACAACTGCAATTCGGTAGTGAAATCACAAAAAAAGTGCAAAACAGGAGCCACAGGGGCAGGGATTCCCCCCTGAATTTATTAATATCAGGCCTATCTGATTAACAAGGGCCCCATGAAACCATCTGGTATTGTGGCCCTGCTAGCACAGGGGGTTCCCCCTCAGAGTCTCAAGAGCGCATGTCCCTTGCAGAAGGCCATGTACAGGTTGGGGACAGTCCACGTGCAGATAACTCGGATGATTAAGATTCTATTTTTGTGCCTTTACTCTCTCTGGTAGGAACTTCTACAGTGAGTGATGATGATGATCCAGATCTTGGTGAGGATCCCACTGTGTGCTGACTGTTTAGATTCAAACAATTTTTATTGATGTAAACATCAGCAAATACAGCAAATACAACATCAAAGCACATCAATAATGCATCAACTATTATAATATAATATACATAATAAAAGACAAATTCCAATTTCAATAAACCCCCACTATATCTATATGTGTTTGAACCTTTACCATCCCTCTTCACTCCCACCCCTCCCCACCCTATAGTACTCTCTACCCAATGATACTCTCTTCATTTAACTAAATAAAAGCCCAATTAAGAGATCCAACTTAAAATCGCACTATGGCCCTTAGGATGTAAGTCTTGCAAATAAGAACCCCAGATTTGTATAAATAACATCTTTCGCTTTCTTATAATTCCAGCATCTCTAGCTTCCCAAATGGACAGCTGATGTAATTGGTTTCGCCAATGCCAAAATCTAGGAGGATCGGGGATCGTCCAATATTGTAATATACATTTTCTAGCCAAGAGACTCATTTTCCTACACAACGCCCTATTTCCTTTAGGTAAATGTCCAACAGCCTCTGGCAAATCCAAAATAAAGAAAGGAGAACAGCGCAATGATCTTCCAATTATTTTTGACATATAATTTATTATTCGCTTCCAAAAGTGCTGAATTATGGGGCAAAACCAAAATGCATGACCTAATGCTGACTGTTTAAACTGTCAGTGCTGATGGGGAAGATCTCTGAATTCTTCCAGGAGTTAAAGCTAGAGGCTCCTCAGGCATCAGCTATGCAGTGCTCTCTTATGAATAGCACTAAGCTGCAGTCTTCCAGTTTTCCATCGCATTCAGACATCATGAAAACGCTTACGGAACACTGGGAGATGCTGGAAGGACCACTGCATATGGCCAAGGCTATGTCCAAGCTCTGTCCAATGGATGCTACATTTAATTAACTCTTTGTTCCCCCAAAGGTGGATTCTCTGGTGGTGCAGGTTACCAAGCTCACCTTTCTTCCCGGTGAAGGTAGTGTGGTGTTAAAGGATGCCCAAGACCACAGGATAGATTTTGTGCTCAAAATGATTTTTGACTCCTTGGCCTCTGGTTTGAAAGCGGCTGCGGCGGCATCATTTGTTGCCTGTGCCTGTCACTCCAAGTTGCGCCACAATCCAAATACTATTGTGGACAAGGATCTTCCATTTTTGATTACTAGAGTGGATTACATGGCTGATGCCTTATATGATACCCACAAAAAATAGGGGAAAAAGCTTGGTATACCAAGTAGCTCAATCCTAAATGTGAAACATTATGTCAAGAAACAGATAGGACTGGTAATATTGTCAAAATGCTTAAATCAGCTGTATGAATCAGTGCTCAGAAGGTGTTGTTCTCAGACCAGACTATGGGGCAAAGCCCGGATGTTTGCACGTCTGAATCTTAAGCTCTTAATCATTGCACTGGCATACTTGTTATTGAAAGAACAGCTTTTAACTTATGCTGAAAAACTGCACATATGATATATGAGTATATATAACTTGTTTGACCATACTTATCTTTAGATATAGATGACTCTGGGCTCTGACTCGGTGCGTTTCGCGGCTGCTGCCTCGGAGAAGCCCGTAGCTCATGTGGCTTTCCACGTTCGAAAGGTCTGTGGAAAGATAAAAAGCAGTTTTCCTGAATGCTATAAGATAAAGTAATAAAATAAACTACAAGAACTGACTCTTGGGAATTCAAAATGGTACCTGTCCCTTAAACTCACTCACAAAGGCCAGCAGCCCCCCCCCCCCCCCCGGTACCTTTTTTTTACATCTGTTGATCCAGCACTGTATCGGCAGGAGCTTTCTGCGCTCTTGCCCCTCCCTTTCTGGACAGCTGCCTTCATGACTTGCGGCAGAGCGGTGAACAAGGCAGGCGCAAACTTTTCATGCTCCTGCCTGGTCCCGTGCCATTCCCTGAATGGCTGCCACAGGATCAGGCAGGAGCATGAAAAGCTCGCACCTGCCTTGTGCGCTGCTCTGCCGCAAGAGATGGAGGCAGCCGTCCAGCGAGGGAGGTGCAGGAGCACAGAAAGCTCCTGCTTATACAGCGCTGGACTAACAGATTTAATAAAAGGTACTGGGGGAGGGGTATATTCGCTCCATAAGATGCACCTACATTTCCACCCACTTTTGGGAGGGGGAAGTGCATCTTATGGAGCGAAAAATACATTAATTCGGTGGTGTCAATTTTTATTTTTGTGAAATAATTGAAATCTTATTTATGTATATTTATGAATGTGCTGATGTACTTTGCCTTGTATAACGCAAACTATAAATAAAACAAACCAAAACCTTTGCTTCTATAGTGAAGAGATGGGGACGTCCAATGTTCAACCAAATGGCTTTGGCTTCCAATAAGAAGGCAGCTCAGTTCTTCAGCTGAAAGCGCGAACCAGAAAGCAAAGGTCTGGATGCCATGGGTTTGCCGTGACCAACGGCAGGTCTTCTCTATGCCTTCCCTCTGTGGCCCATGATAGGCCATGTTCTGCGCAGAATCATGGCACACCAATGATAGTTGATTCTATTGGTGCCAGATTGACCAAGATGTCCATGGTATGCAAACCTGGTATGTCTACAGCAAGTTCAGGGTCTAAAGCTTCCTGTCATTCCCTACTCCTCATGCAGGGCCCAGTGGCTCTGCAGGATCCAGAATGCTTTGGTCTTATGGCATGGTTCTTGAGCATGCAGCACTAGTGCGCAGGGGCTACTCAGATGGTGTAGTTGCTACCATTATACATAGTAAAAAGAAGTCAACTGTTGCAGTATATGTGAAGGTCTGGAAATGTTTCCAATCATGCTGGTGTGCTCGGAGGAGCGAAGACCTAAGCTCTGCATTGGTCCCTGTGGCACTTGCTTTTCTCCAGGGGGGCCTGGAAAGGAGTCTAGTAGTAAGCTGTCTGAGAGTTCAGATAGCTGGGTTTTCTTGCTTCGGCCCCAAGCTCCATGGGGGCTCTCTTGCAGCTCATCTGAATATGATTAGATTTTTAAAGGGAGATTTACGTATCCACCCTCAGCTGCGGCAAAAATTTCCGACTTGGAATCTTAACCTGGTCCTCAGGGCACTTGTGACTCCACCCTATGAGCCACTGAACCAAGCATCTTTGATGGATCTCACCATCAAGACGTTTTTTTTGGTGGCCATTACCACCATCCAGAGAGTGTCTGAGCTTCAGGCTTTGTCCTGTAAAGATCCTTTTCTTAGAATTATGGATTCAGGTGTGACTTTAAGTACTGTCCACTCTTTCTTGCTGGAAGTGGTTTCTAGCTTCCACATCAATCAAGAAGTGCGCTTGCTGGCCCACACACCCTTGGGTTCAAACAAACAAGACAGAATGTTAAAATCTCTGGATATGTGCAGGCTTATCCTGAGGTATTTGGAGGTCTCAAATGACTTTTGATTGTCAGATCATCTGTTTGTCCTGGTTGGTGCGGCCCAAAAGAGTCAGCCAACATTGAAGGCATCGATTTTCAGATGGATTCAAATGGCCATTTCTTCCACATATATCGGAGCTAGGAAACAATCTCCTATCTCGGTGAAGGCCAACTCCATGTGCAGCGTTACTTCTTCATGGGTGAAGTCTTCAGCGGTTTCCCCAGAAGAGATTTGTAGAGCCACCACTTGGTCTTCTATGCATACATTCATGAAGTTTTACAGAATAGATATGGCCAAACGAGATTCCGCATTTGGATCTTCAATTCTTATAGCAGGTTCATCGGTTGCACCCTAAGTTTGAAAGACTGCTCTGTTACCTTCTGAAGTTTCAGGAATAGAGTAGGGTTGTACAGGAAGGAAAGATTAGGTTCTTACCTAGTTAATTTTCTTTCTTGTAAACCCACACTCTATTCCTGAAGCCCACCCTGGGAGATGTTGATTCACCTTCTGTCTGCTTCAATAAGTACTGATAAGTTGGATTTCTTGTTTCTTTGTCCAGACTCAACATGCATATAATCTGCAAATACTGTGCTGTTCAATCCTGGGGGTCTATATACAACAAGCCCCCACACTGTTAGTGCAGGCTGAGTTCTAATTGTTCACTTGTTTATTCTGTTCCCAAATATTTGATTGATTCTTGTGCTGTTTACTGATATGAGCAGATTAGCAGCCCACAGGTAAGAAAGGAGAAACATAGAAACATAGAATATGACGGCAGAAAAGGGCCGACAGCCCAACAAGTCTACCCAATCATGATCCCTTCCACCATAGAGAAACTATCCTCTATCATATCTCTGTAGCGATCCCACATGTTTGTCCCATCGTTTCTTGAAGTCAAGCGTGCTACTAACCTTGATTGCCTGACGTGGAAGGCCATTCCATCTATCAATCACCCTCTCGGTAAAGAAGTATTTCCTGGTGTCCCCATTAAATCTTCCTCTAAGTTTTAGCGGATGTCCTCTTGTCACCTCGTGGGACCCGTAAGAGTAAAGATTTCCTCCTCCTCCTCGATGCGACCCGTTATGTACTTGAAAGTTTCTATCATGTCCCCCCTTTCTCTGCACTCCTCGAGCGAGTATAAGCGCAGACTGCTCAGACGATCTTCATATGAAAGATCTTTAAGTCCTGAGACCATCCTTGTGGTCATTCTCTGAACTGACTCAATTCTCTTCACATCCTTTTGGTAATGTGGCCTCCAAAACTGTACGCAGTACTCCAGGTGCGGTCTCACCATGGATCTATATAATTGCATTATAACGTTGGGCTTTCAGCTGATAAAGCTTCTTCTGATGCAGCCAAGCATTTGTCTAGCCTTTGCTGAGGCTTTCTCCACCTGATTTGCAGCCTTCATGTCTTCACGGATGATTACTCCCAAGTCCCTTTCTACTTCAGTTTTTGTTAAGTTTTCTCCATTTAGGGTGTATGTAGTGCAAGGATTCCCGCTGCCAAGATGCATCACCGTACATTTTTTGGCATTAAAGTTTAGTTGCCAAGTACTGGACCATTGTTCTAGCAAAAGTAGGTCTTGTTCCATAGTGTTTTGCACTGTTAGGTTCTGTTGCCCTGCCCACAATGTTGCACAGTTTAGCATCATTGGCAAATAACACAATTTTGCCTCGAAGTCCTTGAGTCAGATCCCTTACAAAGATATTAAACAGCATTGGGCCCAAGACCGAGCCCTGCGGCACTCCACTGGTCACTTTTGACGTTGTTGAGAGAGTACCGTTTACCATCACCCTTTGAAGTCTGCCACTAAGCCAGTCTTCTACCCATGCAGTCAGCGTTCCTCCTAGTCCCATCGCGTTCATCTTGTTCAGTAACCTGCGGTGTGGAACACTATCAAAAGCTTTACTAAAGTCTAAGTACACGATGTCAAGGGCCTCCCCCCGTTCAGCTTTTTTGTTAAAGCTTATTAGGTTGGATTGACAAGACCTTCCCTTCGTAAAACCATGTTGGTGGGGGTCCCTTAATTTTTCCTCGTCCAGAAACATGTCTAATCTGTTTTTGATCATTGTCTCCATTAGTTTGCACACTATTGAAGTGAGGCTTACCTGTCTGTAATTCTCAGCCTCTGACCTGCATCCCTGTTTGTGAAGAGGAATAACATTGGCGATTTTCCAGTACAGGAGGAGCAAAAGTATGCAAATTAAGGTTCCTACAAGAGTTCTCGTGAGAAGGGATTGACTTTGTGAAGGTTCGGGAATAGAGTGTGGGTTTTCAAGAAAGATTAACGAAGTTAGAACCAAATCTTCCCTTAGCAAGGTAAGAACCTAATCTCTTTATATTTTCTCTGTCCCTAGTGCATTCCCCTGGTTCTTAGCCTACTGCACTAATCATTTGGCTACTCTGCAATGCTATTTTAAGAGATTGGTGTTGTACTTGTATGCACTTCATGTCTACATTCTGCCTGATCCTTTCTGCTTAATAGCTCCATCATGAGAGCAAAAAGTGGTTGTGATAGTGGGCAGCCCTTCCTAGTCCCTCTCCTCAAGAAAAACAACTCTTAAGTAATCTCATGCTTCTTAATCCTTATATATATATTGCCTTAATCCAGGTACAATATTACGTTCCAAACCCAAACTTCTGTAGTAGCTTGAACACGAAGGCCCAGTGCATGCAGTGGAACGCCTTTTCAGCATTGATTGCTATCAACATGACCAGGTCCAAGCTATTGGCTATCGTGGTAAAACCTGGGCTGGCTTAGTACAAGGGCCCCTTAAAGCCTTAGAAGCTGTTGATATTATGAGCTGCTTGGCATAGAAGCATCATAGCTGTTGTACTTTAGGTCCTTGTTCACTGAGATTGCTGATCATGCTAAATGCTTTTGAATATTGATCTTGTTATATTTAACCTTGTTATATATGACTTCTCCCAGAGCAATTTGTACCGTTTCTTTCTGTAGGGATATCTGAATAACTTTGTCACTGCATAACTGTTTTCATTGATGGTTTGACATGTTGATCTCATTTTACAGAATCAATTGAACCAGGAGAGGAGCCTAGTGAGAACACCCTCTGGTGGTGATGAAGAAAGAAGCCCTGTGATAATGCAAGAGGATAGTGACACACAAAAAGTGGATGGTGATTCTGCAACTTTGTATCCAGTAAACCAGAAAGGAATTCGAGAGTCCACAATGATGGGCAGCCAATCTGATGGCAGTGAACGAGGAGAAGGTAGTCACTCGGAGAGCAATGTGGATGCAGACAGTGAGGCCTCAGACTGCGAGAGCACCTCTAAACAGACTATTTCAAGGAATGCAGTACCCATGTTCATGCCCTGTGCTGGTAACATCAATGAGCTGCCTGTCAATGGCAGAGTGAAAGACTGTAGTAGCGAGATGCTCGCCGACACAGTTTCCAAGCTCTGCATCCGTTCAGCTTCTCACGAAAGTACTGGGTTCTGTGCTGGGAATTTATCATCAGGACTTGCAGGCAGACCCATCTTGTCTCAAAGCCCTCAGACGGCTTTCCAGACACTTTCCCAAGCCTATGTCACCAGCTCCAAAGAATGTTCCATTCAGTCCTGTCTCTACCACTTCACGTCCGTGGAGCTCCTGATAGGTAACAACAAACTGTTGTGCGAGACCTGCACAGAGAGGAGGCAGAAGTATCAAAAAAAGACTGACCCCATCGGTACATACTGCTCTACTTTTTTGTTTTGATCTAGAATTACAATGTACACTTCCCCCTCCCCATTCGCGGTTCCTGCACTCATGGTTTCATATAATCGCAAATTTTTTCTGGGGAGGGGGAAAAATTTTAAAAAACAGTCTTTTTTCCTCCCTGCCGTCTTCCCGGCCTTACCTGGTGGTCTAGAGGGTTTTCGGGGCAGGAGAGATCTTCCTACGCTCCTGCCCCGTGCAGATCGCCATGAGGAAATGGCTGCTGGGAGTTCCCGTAATCTCTCAAGACTACGTCGGGAACTCCCTATAGCCATTTCCTGATGGCGATCTGCACGGGGCAGGAGCGTAGGAAGATCGCTCCTGCCCCGAAAACCCTCTAGACCACCAGGTAAGGCCGGGAAGGCGGCAGGGAGGTGGGGGTGGGTCAGAGCCGGATAATCGCGGCTTTTCGGCATTCGCGGTCCAGCTCTGCCCGTATCCCCCGCGAATGACTAGGGAGAAGTGTACCCTAAATTAGGTGCAACAAATGGCATATGGGTACAATGAATCCCTGCCATTAAGTACTTAATTTAAGTGGATGCCTAGGACAGTGGAATCCTATGGCTTGCCAAAGGACACAGCAGATAATTGGTGGTTGAAGGAGAACTTGATATAAGGTCCCTATGTGATTCTGTCAAATTGCTCTACCACTCAGCCTGTCTCTTAGATATACAGTTAGTGAGCATTTTGTATGTGGCACCATTGAGGGTAGTAAAGTTAAAATTGGCTCCATTTGTTTACAAATGAAAACTGCATGTGCAAAATTATGCTGATTCAGCAGTGGGGTTAGCCTGGTTCTGCTGAACCACTGCTGTCTCCCAGGCCTCCTGTAACATGCCGGCAGTTTCTTAGAAGGTGGCTCAGGCCAGCTGTACTCTTCCTTAGTGAGACGTTCCTTGTTTTCATAAAATAATGCAGCAGAAGGGACTCTTCAGCACATTCTTTGTGACATCCCTTTGTAGATCTTTTCTGTTTTACCACAGTTAGCCACATATTTGCATGCTCATTTAGTGTAGCATGCCATAATCATCTAAAAACAGGGGTGTCCAACCTTTTGGCTTCCCTGGGCAGCACTGGCTGAAAAAAATGTTTCTGGGGCCGCGCAAACACTGCAAGACAGAGGAGGGGAGCCAGCAAGACGGTAAACACCCGAGGGCAGCAGAGGAAAACACTGCATCGCCCTTAACCGGGGCCGCACAAAATACTTCAGGGCCGCATGCAACCCTCGGGCCATAGGTTGGACACCCTTGATCTAAAAGGTTCACTTTTTATTTTTAAAATATGGCAAAGATTTAAAATAAAATGAAGCATGATTGACCACAGATAATGCTGTAATAAAATTACTTTTTCACAGCCTTCCTGATTCTCATGCTATTAAACTTAACTGGATCCCTGTGGCGTAATCCATGCTTTAGATGAAGGGAGCACAGCTTTGAAGTAGCCCCTGAGCACTACACAAGGAGCAGGAGACTAAGGGCCCAATGATCAAAAGTCCCCATTAAAATCCTGTATGCTGTTATAGTGCTGGTAAATTTTCCAATTTCTAAATGACAAGCGATGCTCAAAAACCTTTGCATGCAAATGAGGTTCACGGAAATTCCATTACATCAGTTGGAGAAAGTGACTGACACGTGCAGAATAGTTTTATGGAAAGGGGCACAAATGTACACATGCATCAGGAAAAGCTATGTCGTAGGTATGCATGAGCGTTAATCATAGGCATGCTTTATTGTAATGCATTATAGGCACATGTCATAAGCGCACGTCACATGCGTCGATAGTCACAAAAGCGATTTAAAAGTCCGGCGCTGTAAGGCATTTTCATTTTTCGTTCGTGTTGTAGTAGTAGTAGCAAAAGCTATTTAAAAGCTATTTCACTTGTTTAGTAGTACAGTAATTGCAAAAGTGATTAAAAATCCAGCAGTTTTCACTTTTTGTGATACTTTTTTTTTTTTTTTTTTAGTTGTGGGTTTTCACCTGTTTTGGAGGGGTTTTTTGGTATAAGTTTTCTATTGGTGAGTATGATAGCTGGTTTATCTGCTGTGATTGCACTCCCTTTTGCAACATTACCAAGTAGGTGTGGGTGGGGGTTGTTGGGGGCTTTGGTTTATCCTTGTTGGGATTGTTTTGGTTTCTTTGCTTTCCCTTTTGCAACATAACCAAGCACATGTATACAGCAGGGTAGGAGGAGAGGTTCTTTAGTATATCTCTGTTGGGATTGTTTCTTTGCTTGCTCTCCCTTTGGCATAATCAATGTTTTTACTTCCCTTGATGAGGCATGGAACAGCACATTCAGCAGCAGGCCCACATGGTGTAGGAGGAAGTGCAATCCCAACAGAGTGCCTTGCTCAAAGCCAAGCAAACGTGTGCACTGAAGTTCAGCTTGGAAGAGCTAGAGTTTCTGGTGCATCGTGTCAGTAAGGATTTTGAATGACTTTTTTTAAAAGCAATGCCTTTCTACAGGCCAAAGGATCCTGCTGTGGGTCCAAATAGCTGCAGATGTCAATGCCCTAGGGGTGAAAAAGTGCACTGTGGAGCAGGTGCAAGCACTAGTGGTAGGATTTCCGTTGCATGGTGACAATGAAGGTCTGCAAGATGTGGAAATACACAAAGGGTACGGGGAGAGGGCACCTTGGCGCAATGTGAGGCTCAGCCCCCTGGAACAGTATGTGTTGGTGTGCCCAGTGGTATGAACACATCTGTGGTGCCCATCAGTGGAAAAAATGGTGAGTTGGGTGTGGTTTGACAGGGGGGAGGGAATGATTAGATTTCTGGTACAGATTGAACAGTTAGATTACAACTAATTTGTGGTTTTTCTTGTAGAGGATCTGCATGAGGGAACGTCTAGCAGGATGGCAGGGGTTCCATGTGCATCAGGCACATCTGAAGAGGATGGTGAGTTATGTAGGTACGCTATGCACGGTGAGGGGGGGTTAGGCTAAATACTGCAGTTTGTGATCTGTAATACATTTATCCACTATTATATTTTAGGAGCTGTGCAGGTGAGGAGTGACCTAGTGGTAGAGCTGCTGCCTAAGTACCCTGAAGTTGTGGGATCAAATCCCAGCACTGCAGCTGGGCAAGTCACTTAATCTTCCATTGCCCCAGGTACAAAATAAGTACCTATATATATTGATTGATTTAAAAGATTTATAGCCTGCTTAAACCTAAGCATGTTCCAAGAAATTTGTAAACTGCTTTGAATGTGTAACCACAAAAAAAGCAGTATACAAGTCCCATTCCCTTTCCCTTTCCCCTCATCACATATACCTTGGAATTGTGTCTAATGGAGAAAGAGGAGACACGGACTTGGGCTCCAGAGCCTGTGAATTACCCCAGGAATAGACAGGTTTTGGCTTGTGCTGGAGATTCTATGAATCCCCCAGGAAAGAGGCAGGTCTCAGCTCGGGCTTCAGAGCTTGTGGGTCCCCCCAGGCGGGCTCTGGCTCCTGAGACATGGCCTGATTTTCAGCAAGGGTGGAAAAAGCAGGACAAATGGAATGCTGACACCCAGAGCTTGCTGAGGGAACATAGGCCATGTCACAACATTTCCAGGATCTGGTTATGGAGCTCCAGAGACAGAACCACTTAATCTCCCCATTGCCCCAGGTACATTAGATAGATTGTGAGCCCGCCGGGACAGGCAGGGAAAAATGCTTGAGTACCTGAATAAATTCATGTAAACCATTTTGAGCTTCCTTGGAAGATTGGTATAGAAAATTGAATGAATAAATAAATAAAATGATGACCCTGGCAAGCCATTAGGTGCAACAGTTAGGTCACCATAATGCTTTCCGACATGTTTTACTATTCTTTGCAGTCTGGCTCATGTCATAATTGAGCTCTGATGTGTTTTTTCTCCACAGGCTTCCATAACATTTATACTGTAGCCTCCATCCCCACCCCATATCGCCAAGTCCGACTCAGCATAGTAAGTATCTTCCATGTGTAATATGTTTTGTTATCCACCCTCTAACTTACCAAATTCTATGCAACCACTCCTGATCATCTTCCTTGTACTTTTTTAAGTCTAAAAGATTTAGCAAACTGGCAGTCGCCACTCCTGTTCCCCTGGCCTTCATCATCAAAGACAGGGATGTAGTTCAACACACACCATCGCAAGTTGACTATCGCATACACACAATGCTTTGGCTTTTCTTATCCTAACTATCTCAAATGTTTGTTTCTTTACTTGTATTTGGAGCGGGGACTTGTACACCATCCAGGTCACATACAGCGAGGGACATACTTCTCCCTCTTATCCTTCACCTTGCACCCTTAAGTGCCATCACTCATTATTTTTTTCTTTTCCAGACAGGAAGATCACCACTGTTAATCATGTTAACCGGTGGACGCAGATTTGATTGATGCCTGTTCTTAATAGGTTTATTTTCCACGTTTTTTGCACATTTTTGCATCTTTACACTGTGATATATAACAGTTTAAAAGTAAATATTGTATATATGTTTGGTTTTTGATGTTTAAAATATCACAATGGATTTCACTCCTGGTTTTGAAATTCATATTTAATCCCAGGACAAGCAGGCAGCATATTCTCTACATGTGGGTGACGTCACCGACGGAGCCCCTTAGTGGACATTTTCGCAAGCAGACTTGCTTGAAGACCTTCAAGCTTGCGATTGGACTGCGCATGCGCGAGTTCCCCTCCCGCCCGACCTAGGGCATGCGTCTCCTCAGCGTGGCCTCAGTTATATGTTTTCCGTGGAGCCAGAAGCACTGCTTCCTTGCTTCGCGTGATCTCGTTGTCCCTCTTGCACCGCGGCTTTTTTGTTATTTTTGATTGAGTTGCTGTGCTTGCGTCTTTTCTTATTTTCCTTTGGGTCTTTTTGACTGGGTCATCAGTCTTGCTCTGGCCACCTGGCCTCGTGGGGCCACAGCCGTATTTTTTCTTATATCCCAGCCTCGCACCGAGTTCAAGAACTGTACTAGGTACAACTGGGTAATCTCCATCACCGATCCTCATCGTTGGTGTATGGAGTGCCTGGGTGCAGAGCACCACGCTGAGTCGTGTCCGCGTTGTGCGACTTTGCAACTGCGGGCTCTTCGGAGGGTGGCCAAGATTCTCCAACTTTTTGGCCCGATGGATCCTGCGGGACAGGCCTCGAGCTAGGCCTCGGCACCGGTGTTGGGTGCCTCAGCCTCGAAGTCTCCCTCGACCTCCAAGGCTCCGGCCTCGGCTCCTCCTGCTACTCTGGCCTCGGGTAAGTCTCCTCTTTCCTCCTCAGGTGTGCCGGCAAAGAAGCCTACCTCAGAGTCTCATGCGAATGCCGCCTTGTCGGCATCTTCAAGACCTCATTCTAAGCGTGCTTCCTCATGTAGGGAAAACTCTTCCTCGAGGTCACCTCCGAAGGAGCGCACTGCTGCACCTATGACCCAACATCCTATGGTTTCGGTGCCTATGTTCGAGGATATGCTTAAGGCTATCCTTACATTGTGCAGCTTTCCTCGGTGGTGAACCAACTGGTCCCGACCTCGACGCCTCTGACCTCGGTCTCGACCCAGCCCCGGTCTAACCAGCCTGAGCATCCTTCTCTTGTGTCTCGAGTCCGTGCCCGCAAGACTCGCAGGATTCCCTCGAGCGATTCTTTGTCTCTGGAATCAGGGCCTGTGATTTTCCGAGCGTCCATGACAGGGGTCCGCTTTTCGCCCGCTACTTTGGCGAGGCTTGCCCCTTCTAAAAAGCTGCGGTCTTCTCCGCCCCTTCGGGGCAAGTCTCCGACCGCCAAACCTTCCAGACACACCCTTGTCCTCGAGTTGGACTCTAGTTTGCATTCCCCTTTGGGGCTGATGACTGCCTCTCAGGGGTCTTTTTCGAAACCAGTGGAGGAATTTTCCTTTGCCCCATCTTCTCCGAGGCTTCCCAAGATGGTCCCTCGGACTCCGGGGTCCTCCCCAACCCACCTTATGCGGGGTCGTTCCTCGACGCCCCAGAGGCAATTTAGTCGAGCCTCCTCGATCTCCCATTCGTGGAACTCCGAGGCTCCTGCATGCTATTTGAGGGAAATTTCTCCCTCTTTCTCTGCTGCCTCTAGATCTCGCTCGGGGTCTCCTCAAGAGGATGAGTCTTCTTCTTGAAACTCCTCCTTTACTCATTTCATTTCTGACATGGGCAGGGCCTTGAACCTGGACCTCCAGTCTGAGTCCCGATATACCCGGGAATTCCTGGCGGAAATGGGTGTTGCTCATCCGCCCCGTGAGGCACTGTGCTTGCCGTTGCACCAGGTTCTCCGGCAAACATTTCTCCAGAACCTGGAGACCACTTATGCGGTCCCGGCTATTCCCTCCAAATTGGAGTCCCGTTACCGGACGATCCCAGTCAAGGGGTTTGAAAGTTCTCAGCTTTCTTACCAATCCTTGGTGGTTGAATCTTCCTTGAAGAAATCCAACCCCTCGAAGGTATACGCAGCCGGGCCGGGAGGGCCGTACGGTAGACAAGTTTGGTCGCCGTCTTTATCAAAACTCAATGATGGCAAACCGTGTCCTCAACTATAACTTTATCTTCACGTCCTATCTCTGGTTCTGTGTGGAAGCCCACCACTCGTTCTGGGTGGAAGTGCCGCGCCGCCCCTCCCCCGAACCAGCGGGGTTACTTGATTTCATCGCCGCCTGAGCCCAGCCATTTCATCGGGAACCAGCCCTGAGAGAGGCACGCATGCACCGCGCCGCCCCTCCCCCAAACCAGCGGGGTTACTTGATTTCATCGCCGCCTGAGCCCAGCCATTTCATCGGGAACCAGCCCTGAGAGAGGCACTCGTGCACCGCGCCGCCCCTCCCCCGAACCAGCGGGGTTACTTGATTTCATCGCCGCCCCAATGGTGCGCCGCCGTTCGGCGCGCGGCTAAGGCGCACGGCAAAGGCGCGTGCGCCTTAGCACGCGCCTTTGTGAAGCGTCCTGGTGAAGCTTCCTGATCTGCTAGCCGGGAGAGGAGACTTCTTCTGTTGAGACTCTGCGGTGGGAACCAACCCACGACGCCTAAGTGAGCGAGAGACACCATAGGCCCCGCTCCGCCGCCCCCCCCCCCCCACTGCTAGTCGGGAGAGGAGACGTTTTCCGTCGAGATTCGGCGGCAGGAACCAGACCACGCAGCCAAAGAGAGCCCGACGCCGCAAAGACCATCCCTGCAACGACTCTTCTTCCGAGCCAACTCGTCTCCCCAGCTCCTTCGAGGGCCACCAAAAACCTCCTGCCCTCAGGACATTTCGGCCTCGCTTTTACCCACCTCACCGTTTGCAGAAATCTTCGCCCACTTGAGGGCCACCGAAAGTTTTGCCACTCAGATCAAACTCTTACCTGCTCCTGCCTTTAATACCATTTAAACTTAACATCCATATTGTTCAACTGCTGATACTGTTCATTGTCTCTTACAACCCACTGCTTGTATCCCTATCTAGCTCATAATCTTAACTTGTTCATCTGCCCACAGTCCCTCTCTCCCTACCGCTCACAAACACCTTACCCATCCGTATTATTTCATACTAACCCTACCACTACTCAAGCATCTGTCTCTCCTCCCACCCTACATCTCCAGTCTGCCCTCCCCCCTCTCCCAGTTTACCCCCCTAGCTACCTCACCTGTCAACAAACATGTCCAGCCCTACCCACAAGCTCACCGCCCTTCTCCTTCTCTACCTCCTTACTACAAGAAGCTGGATCCCCAAAGCTTCAGCCTTCGAACCTATACCTACCTACATCGCATGGACTAGAATCCCGGGACACGACAAACCCCTCCGACCTCACCGACTCATTCAGGACGTCACAGAAACAGGTCCTTTTCCCATCCCCGTCATCCACACTACCCGCCACACACCCAGACCAACACAAAACAAAAAACGATCCCTAAAAAATTTACAACGCACGTAACTCTTGCCCCCCCTAGAACAATCCATTCTCCCAGGCGCCTACCTGAACATTCGCTCGGTTAGAAACAAAGCCCAGCTCTTCAAAGATTGGCTTGAAGAAACCCATCTGGACTTTGTACTTCTAACAGAAATATGGCTCATCTCCGACCAGGATGCCATCATAGCAGACATTCTCCCACCACACTACAAAATAATCCCCCTCTCAAGAAACTCCAAAAGGGGAGGTGGCCTGGCCATCATATTACGCGACCACTTCCACTTCCAAATCCTAGATTCCAAATTAACCAATGATCTAGAAATCCTCACCTGCAAAATCTCTAAAACCGACCTCATCGATAATCTCAACATCACGCTATTCTACATCCCCCCTAATAAATGGAACTTAGCAAAAGAAGACTACTTCGAATTTCTTATCACAAACTCGGCAGCTGGCACCCACAACCTCCTAGCAGGAGACATCAACCTCCATCTTGAACAAGAAGAAAACCCCAGCGTTGCAGACCTATACTCCTTCCTCACATCACTAGGCTTCGCCAAACCCCCTTCCACCACAACACACAATAAAGGTCACCAGCTTGACATGGTCACTTTCCTTTCCAACCCCTCTACTACTCCACACATAAGTCTCACTAAACTAAACTGGTCTAGCACTCTCTGGTCTGACCACCTCCTATGCCATTTTGAACTATCCTGGCTCAAAAAACAACCAGACAGGAAACACACACCTAACCAAACAAAGACAATGACCTGGACAAGAGAAAAAATTAATCCTGTAGATTTCTGGTCCCACTACACCCTCATTTCCAAATCCGACCCCAACCCCAACTTCCACCTTGACTGGAAACACTTCAGCGACAAAGTCCTTAACACCATCGCCCCCCCAAGACTCCGCAAAAAATCCTCTCGGCCCACAAACAAATGGTTTGACATGGATCTCGTAGCCATAAAACGCAAAGTAAGGAAACTTGAACGAAAATGGCGCAAATCAGGGACCGACAATGACAGACTTAACTGGCGGAAAAAAGTCAGCGAATACAAAAAATCCATAGCTGAAAAACGCAGTAAATACTACTCTCAACTCATCAACACCCCTACTCTAAACAGCAAAGCACTTTTCCGACTAGTCAACTCCCTCCTAGACACCGATTCACATAAACGCTCCAGCTCAGAACTCCCGCCCCCCGCAATGATCCTAGCTGACCACTTCGCCAATAAAATCAAAACCCTAAAATTATCACTTACAACTCCCAACACTGAGACAATTCCTACCCTTCCAGCAATAGACACAACAGGCTCAAGGGCTGACATGACCTGGAGCTCATTCGAAAGCCCAGACTGGAACCTTTTTCTCAAACTCTTCTCAAAATATGCCAACTCCAACTGCCTATTAGACAACTGCCCACCCACCATTATTAAATCTGCTCCCCCTCAATTCAAAGCCGAACTCTTCAATTGGGTCTCATTATGCCTGTCCACCGGCCTCTTCCCGACTGAACTCGGCCACATTCTCGTATCCCCCCGCCTCAAAAACAACAAAGAACCCATCTCCTCCATCACCAACTATAGACCCATCGCCAACATACCACTCTTCCAAAAACTAATGGAAGGCCTCATTAACCATGACCTCATGAACTACCTAGAAAAGTTCAACATCCTTCCTGATTCCCAATCTGGCTTCCGCGCAAACCACAGCACGGAAACAGTCCTAGCTGCTCTAACCAACTACCTCCTCCAACTATTCTCCCTGGGCAAAAGCGCCCTAGTACTCCAATTCGACCTAAGCAGCGCTTTCGATCTGGTCGACCATGATATTATGCTCCGTTGCCTTGACTCCATCGGCATTTCCGGCCAAGTACTCCACTGGTTCTCTAGCTTCCTAACTAGCCGTACCTATCAAGTCCATAGCAATGGAATCTTCTCCCATCAATGGCGTAATTCCTGTGGAGTCCCACAAGGCTCCCCACTCTCCCCCTCCCTCTTTAACATCTACTTGGCACCTCTAGCACGTACACTAGCTGATTTAAACCTTAAATCATTCATCTACAGACGGAACAACTCACATCTTCCATCCTCACCAAATTAGAACAATGGACCTCACAATTTAAATTAAAATTGAACACCGAAAAAACCAAAATCTTCCTAGCAAGCCCTACCCACAAAATAACAAACACCTCCATAAAACTGAACGGCCTAGATTATCCTATCAACCCCTCCATAAAAATACTCGGAGTCATCCTAGATAGATGCTTAACATTAGAAGACCATACCAATGCCCAGGTCAAAAAATGCTTCTGTACCCTCTGGAAACTCTGCACTATTAAACACCACTTCGACCACCTCTCCTTCCGCTTACTGGTCCAATCATTAATCTTAAGCATATTGGACTACTGTAACATCATATACCTAGGAGCCTACAAAAACACCATCAAACGCCTAAGAATAGTACAAAATGCTGCCGTCCGCCTCATCTTCGGCCTCAAAAAATACGACCACGTCAGCCCCTATTATGCTAAACTCCACTGGCTGCCGGTGGAGGCAAGAATCACCTTTAAATTCGCCTGCCTCTGCTTCAAAACCTTAGCAGGCTCCTCACCTATCTACCTATCCGAACACCTTGAAATTGCACGCCCCTCTCGCACACGAAACACCTTCCTGTTCTCCTTCCCCTCCATGAAGGGCTGCCTCTACAAAAAATTCCTTGACCGATCTCTAGCATTCCAAGCGGGCAAATGGAACAAATGCCTCTCTACCCTCATCTCCAATTCCCCCCCACTATCAAACATTCCGGAAGTTAACCAAAACCTACCTCTTTGACAAATTCCTCTGATCAACCCTCCCTCCTTCCCCTTCCCCTCCTGACCTCTCCCCCTAAACCCTTACTACCTCATGTAACACTGCAATCTGTAACGCTGCTGTATCTAACTATAGCAATTGTAACCGCTCTGAACATATAACCTAACTGCCAAAATAACTTCACAGCATATTTATTGTCAAAAAATGTAAAGGTAACCTGACCGAATTTGTATCGTCCAAAATGTAAATCTAACCTTAACGAAATTGTAACATCGCTGTAAATGTACAGTCTCTTCTTCTGTTAACCGCATAGAACTTCCATGGTAATGCGGTATACAAGAATAAAGTTATTATTATTATTATTATTCTCGACATCAGGAGTTTCGTCTCCTCGAGGAGACGCTCTCCCAGCTCCACCTCTATATGTCTCAGGCGGCCTACGACACCTTCGAGTTGTCCTCAAGGGTCACGGCCTTTGCGATCGCCATGTGTCGCCTTGCTTGGCTCAGGATTGTGGATATGGATCCGAATCTCCAGGATCGTCTAGCCAGTCTCCCTTGCGTGAGTCATGAGCTATTTGATGATTCCATAGAGGTGGCCACTAAGCGCCTCTCAGAACATGAACGGTCTTTCACCTCTCTGGTTAGACTTAAGCCGAAGACCCCTCCAACTAGGCAATACAAAATTCCTCCCCGGATGTATCCGCAGAAATCTACTCCTGCGTTCTCTCGGCCTCCTTCGAAGCAGCCGCAGCAACAGCAGCAGCGTCAAGCTAAGACCCAGCTGCCGGCTCCAGCAAAGCCGTGGCCGTCTTTTTGACAATTCCGGTCTGAGCCTTCGTGCTCCCTTCCTCCTGGAGCCTTCTCCCCTCCCCATCGGAGGTCATCTCCATCATTTCTATACCCAGTGGGAAAGTCTTATCACCGACAGTTGTGTGCTTTCCATCATCAGGGAGGGGTACTCCCTTCACTTGAGTCACGTACCCCCGGACCTTCCTCCAAGAGAGTTTCCTTCTGTCCAGTATCAGCTGCTTCTCCTTCTGCGGGAAGCTCGGCCCTTCTTCGCCTTCGGGCGGTCAAGGAGGTTCCTCCGGACCTGTGGAATACGGGATTTTATTCCTGGTACTTTCTGGTACCCAAGAAGACGGGGGATCTGCGTCCGATCCTGGACCTCCATGCTCTGAACAAGTTTCTGGTCAGGGAATGGTTCAGAATGCTCACCCTTCCTACGTTGTACCCCCTCTTGGACGAGGAGGACTGGCTGTGCTCGCTGGACCTCAAAGAGGCGTACATGCACATTCCGAGGCACCCGGCCTCTCGCCGGTATCTGAGATTCCAGGTGGGGGATCTCCATCTCCAATATCGTGTTCTTCCCTTCGGCCTGGCGGCCTCTCCGAGGGTTTTCACGAAATGTCTAGTTGTGATAGCTGTGGCCCTGCGTCTCTGCGGCCTGCAGGTGTTTCCCTACCTCGATGACTGGTTGATCAAAGCGTCCTCTCGCCATGAAGTTCTGCGAGTGACGATTCAAACCATCTTGCTCCTTCAGAGTCTCGGCTTCGAGGTGAACTTCCCCAAGTCTCACCTCTGTCCGTCCCAATCTCTAGAGTTCATCGGAGCGTTCCTGGACACGATTCGTCTCCGCTCCTTCTTGCCTCGGCCTTGTCAGGAGGCCCTTGTTTATGCTAGAGAGTGGCCCATCTGTCCTCGGCCCCGGCTCGGCTCCTGATGGTCTTACTAGGTCACATGGCCTCCACGGTTCACGTGACTCCTTTTGCCAGACTTCACCTCCATATTCCTCAATGGACTCTAGCGTCCCAATGGAACCATGATCGGGATCCTGTCTCTCGACTCATTGTCGTGACTCCTTTGTTGAAGCAGACTCTCCGTTAGTGGATGCTCTCTTCCAATCTTTCTAGAGGTTTTCTGTTTCATGCTTGCGAAAACATCCGCTAGGGAGCTCCGTCGGTGACCTCACCCACATGTAGAGAATATCTGCCTGCTGTCCCTGGATAACACCTGTTACGGTAAGTAACTGTGCTATATGTAGTGTTGTAAACGGTAACATGTTAATTTATTTTTCCCCATGTCTTATGCACGTGTAACAGTTAAAACCTAAACTATTGTATACATGCTGTTGTTTTTATTTTTAAATACAACAAAACAAACCAATGGGTTTCAGTCTTATTTCCAAAAAAATTATGTCTGTGTGTGCTGAGGGTGGGTGGTCTCCTAGTAAAAATGATATCAGTGACGTGCTTCAAAATATATAGACATCACAATGTTTGTTTTTTTGTTTAAGTAATATAAAAATATAGATTATATCATGTAGATTTGTACAAATCAGTCAACAGAAAAGAAATATAATGGTTCCTGTGTTACACTGAGATGTCCCAGACATTTCTACATAGCAGTAAGATAAGACAGAGCCCATGCTAGAGAGTAGATACATGCTTGCAGTTCTGTTCATCACTCAGGTTACAACCAGAAAGTAGGAATCCAGCAAAATAAGACCCTCCTCCCTCTTCCCATCATTTATTTTTGTTTTATTTAAAGATATAAATATAAACTTTCCTTTCCCCCTGTCCCTCAAAATCGCGTATGTCAATATATTCATCTATTTTATGTCCAGCCTTTTATTTTACCTCATTCTTAAATTTATTTTAAAGTTTTTAGCTTTGTAACCCGGCCAGATACGTGTTGATGGTCAGTATATTAAAATGTAAATAAACTTGGAAATATATAGACATCAGAATGCCTTGGTAATATAAAAAAAATATATAGATATGTACATAGTTTATACTGGCCTAAGAACCATATGGGAGAAAGTACTGGTTCACACTTGGAACTAAAGAGAAGGCACATGCAGTTCTGGTTATCACTCAGGTTACAACCAGAAAGCAGGAACCTAGCAAGACTGCAGGGAGTCTTATAACAGCCATGAGACGGTGTAGTCCTGAAAAGCAAGACCTCCAACAGTTCCTTGAAAGGTTGGAGTCCTGTGCTGCAGGGAGTCTTATAACAATCATGAGACAGTGTAGTGTAGTCCTCAAATAATGGTTGCTGCTGGCCTCTAATCACAGTTAGGCTGACAGGCCCCAGGCCTTATGCATATAAACATATATGGTGGGGAGGGAGGAGGAGAGGGTCAGGATGGTGGGGGAAGGTACATAGAAACAGAGAAACATAGAAACATGATGGCAGATAAAGGCCAAATGGCCCATCAAGTCTGTTCATCCATAGTAACCATTATCTCCTTCTCGATCCCATGTGCCTATCCCAGGTTCTCTTGAATTCAAACACAGTCTGTCTCCATCACCTCTTCCGAGAGACTGTTCCATGAATCTACTACCCTTTCTGTAAAAAAGTAATTCCTTAGATTACTCCGGAGCCTATCACCTCTTAACTTCATCCTATGCCCTCTCATTGCAGAGTTTCCTTTCAAATGAAAGAGACACAACTCATGCGCATTTACATTACGTAGGTATTTAAACGTCTCTATTGTATCTCTCCTCTCCCACCTTTCCTCCAAAGTATACAGATTGCAATGTTTAAGTCTGTTCCCATACGCCTTATGATGAAGACCACGCACCATTTTAGTTGCCTTTTTCTGGACTGACTCCATCCTTTTTATATCTTTTTGAAGGTGCGGCCTCCAGAATTGTACACAATATTCTAAACGAGGTCTCACCAAAGTCTTATACAGAGGCATCAATACCTCCTTTTTCCTACTGACCATACCTCTCCCTATGCAACCTAACTTCCGCAGTCAACTTTTCAACCTGTTTGGCCACCTTAAGATCATCACATACAATCACACCCAAGTCCCGCTCTTCTGTCGTGCACATAATTTCTTCACCCCCTAAAACTGTACTGTTCCCTCGGGTTTTTGCAGCCAAAATGCATGACCTTGCATTTCTTAGCATTAAATTTTAGCTGCCAAATTTCTGACCATTCTTCAAGCTTCACCAAATCATTTTTCATGTTATTCACACCATCTGGCGTGTCTACTTTATTGCAGATTTTGGTATCATCCGCAAAGAGGTAAATCATACCTGACAACCCTTCAGCAATATTGTTTATAAAAATGTTAAAAAGAACAGGCCCAAGAACAGAACCTTGAGGCACACCACTGGTAACATCCCTTTCCTCAGAGCGATCTCCATTGATCACTACCCGCCTGATGCAGGTTTAGCTCCTGACGACGCTTTTATAGCGAAATGTGGTGCTACGTTGGGCTGACTGGAGACACGTCTGTATGAAAGGAGAAGGCATTTTTCCAACTTTGATAAACTCTACAAGAAAAACTCTACAATTACCATTGTATGCTCAAGGAAGGCAATTAATCCTTATAAGGACTATTAATAAGAATTAATCTTCATGATGGACTTTGAATAAACTCCAAGTTTTCTACCGCCATAGACAGTATATCACAGAAGTTGGGCTTACGCCCATGAGAACCAACATGCTCCTCCATCTTCTCAAAGGGGATAAGATACACCGATTATATATCCCCACATGCATAGGGGAGAAAAAGTCACATTGCCCCAGGATGCACAGGGTAGCTAGCTTTCAAACCTAAATCACCTTGGTACAAAATTAAGTTACATCATTCTAAGCACAAATTCTGTCGCATTAAATGCCTCTGAAGTAAACACCGTTCCCCTGCATTACAGGACCATTGTCAAAAAGCAAACCAATACTACAACTTTCTACTCAAACAAGCTAAAGCTTCTTATTTTTCGAAACTATTGGATCCTACCACTAACCCAGCTTGTTGTGTGTTCCATTTCAGTATCCTCTAATATCAAGAATATATCCAATACCTCGGATATTGCCATCAGCTGAGAATTTAGCTGAAGCCTTTTTCTTAAAAATCCTCAAGTTAGGGAGGAAGGAATTCAAGATGGCGGATTCTATCTAGCTGAGCTCGGAAGGCTTAGCGTTTTCTTCAATTTCTATAACGAATATCCTGGAAAGCTGATACCTTTTGCCGATATGCCCCATACTAAGAGGAAGGGGACTGTGAGAGCAGCTCAGTTACCGCTGCTCACTTTGTCGCCGGCCCAGCAGACGATCCAGCGTTTCTGCAGCCGCTGAGCCCAGCTGACACTCGGACATCCCCGCAGCGGTTGAATTCCGTGTTGGACTTCCCTGGATCTGCTGTCATCATTGTCATCGCCGCTTCTCTCTGCGCCACCGTGCCCAGCAGGAGCGCAAAGTGTTGAGCTTGATCCCGAGGGAGAGGAGCAGGAGACCCCGGAGCAGGCACTGGGAGGAGCTAATACCCTAGCTGGAATGCTGGGCCGAAAGATCGCTGAAGGAGAGGGAGGAACAGCAACTACCCCAGCAGTGACACTGGAGATACTCCTGGAGGCTATTAAGAAGGTGGATGTTGAAGGTAGAGAAGACTGCCTTGGACATGGAGTTATTGGTTCAGAAAATGGATACTTTCTCAGATAGTTTGCTTAAAGTTAAACAAGAATGCATGGACAAAATACAAACTGATTCAGCCTCCTTGAAAAACTCAATTACCACTATAATTAAAGAACAAAATTTTACTGCTCGTAAAATAGAAATGATAGAGAATTATAATAGAAGATTGAACTTGAGAGTTCTAATTTGCCCAAGGATACCGGCAATATCACAGATTGAGATTTTTAAAAAATTTCTTATAGAGTGTTTGAATTTTCCGCAAGACCAGATACCACCTATAAATAAAGCGTACTTTTTACCTGTTTCAAAAAGAAATTCTGTTGATAATGATATACCTAGGGGAGAGAATTTGATCTCTGACAAAGACTTCCAAAATCTTACAGCAGTATTAGAGGAACCGTCTATAGAAGTTAAAGAAAGAGTAACTCTAGTTGTTAACTTTATCTTTGAACAAGATCTTAATTCAGTGATGAGGTTATTCTTTAAAAAAATCTGGAACACTCTTCTGTGGTCAACATCTATGGTTGTATCATGATGTAACTAGAGTAACTCAGGAAAGGCGAAAATTGTATTTGGAAATGAGAGAAGAGACAAGGAGGCTAGGTGCTACATTTTTGTTAGCCTATCCATGCAAATGTGTTATTAAGTTTATGGGATTAAAATATGTGTTCTTCACACCAGAACCATCTACGATCCTTTTTAGATCTTAAGGGTTTATCTAGTGGTGGGAGTGAAGCTCAAAATAATGCCGGGTTGTAACGTTTAAGTCTTTTCTTTCTATTTTATTGCAATGTTACTCCCTGTAATCTTTTTATTTCCTTCCTCCTTCTAATTGAGGTCTAAGGAAGAGTTAGTTTCATAATAATTTTTACTTTTAAATGTTATTATGTTAATTTTGTTGGAATATGACTATTTCTATAACAAGTAGTTTATACTTGTAAAGTATCTTAAAATCAATTAAAAAAATTTTTTTTTAAAAAATCCTCACTATCTGCTATTCCTGCTAGTCCCTCTCCCAGACAGATTGACTTGTTACAGAATTCATGTACAGATGTTTCAAATTTGATTGGTTCCTTCACATGATCTTCATTTAACATCACAACGTTAACCTCTTTCTCTCTAATCCTCAATCATATGAGGCCTAATTTTTGCCCACTTGATATGTTACCTGTTTCTTGGTTAAAATCATCCACATAGCCTCTTGCCTATTCTTTTATCCATTAGAGACGGTCTGTCTTCTGGATCTGTTCCTTTTGATTGGAAAAAGGCAATTGTCACTCCACTCTTAAAGAAAACCCTCATTGGATGCCTCTGTCAAATAACTATCATTTGGTCTCTAATCTCAGTTTTCTCTCAAAAAATTCTAGAAAAACTTGTTCTGTCTCAACTGATTTCATGCTTTGAACATTCCTTGGTCTTACATGCAAACCAGGCATGCTTTCAAATGTCACACAGTACTGAGACAGTCATTATTACCCTTGTTAATAATAATAATAACTTTATTTTTATATACTGCCATACCACAAACAGTTCTATTGATCTCCATGCTACTCTTGATGCTAATAGAGTGACTTTGTTAGTATCACTAAATCTATCAGCTGCCTTCAGTCTGTTGGATCTCCAGCTACTTTTAGGTCATCTTTCATAAACTGAACTATTTGGCACTGTCTGGGCTTGGTTTTCTTCTTTTCTTTCTGAGCATTTATATGCTGTCTTCCACCAAAATAAAACTTTGAAGAGATACAATTTGGTCTGTGGAGTTCCACAAGGTTCACTTCTTTCACCAATTCTTTTTAATATATTTATTGGTCTAATAGCAACATTGATTCAGTCTTTCAGTATTAGGTTTATCACATCCTTTTGGTCTTCCCCTGCTCTCCTTTGAGCTCCGATTTCTTTCCTTTACAGTCCTGTCTTTCTGCTCTTTCATGTTTGTGTATTCATCGATTAGTACTTAACCCCGACAAAACAGTAATTTGTTGGATCACCGGGTCTTTACCACAACCCTCAATTGTTCCAATGTTATTAAGTCCTGTCTCCTCTTTTTGCTATCTAAGGTGATTTTAGACTCTCAACTTTCCTTTCAAGAACACATTTCATCAACAGTTTGCTCCGGTTTCTTTTCTCTATGTCAATTATACCCGATACATCCCCATTCCTTGATTTTAAGTCACTCCATACACTCATACATGCTTTTGTGGTTTCTAAGTTAGACTATTGCAATTTTAAGTTAGACTGTTGGTAGAACTGCAATTCTAGTTAGGCTATTGGTATATTGCAATTCTAAGTTAGACTGTTGGTAGAACTGCAATTCTAGTTAGGCTATTGGTATATTGCAATTCTAAGTTAGGCTATTGGTATATTGCAATTCTAACTTAGACTGCTGGTATAACTGCTGTTCAATTAAAATATTTACAGATGCTCCAAAATATAGCTTTACATTTCCTTTTCCATGCCAATCACCATGACAAGTTAACCCTATTACTTTTACGGATCCACTGGCTCCCTTAACAATATCATCCATTATTTAAGATTTTGGTTCTGACGCATAAGTCTTTACATAATGGCCAACATCTGTTATCGCTTACACTTCTTCATGTCAGTTGAGGTCTCTAGATGCTAGCTGTTTTGTCCTCCCTGCCCTGCGCCTTGTCCCTTGCCCATTACGAGTCTACTAGGAAATCAGCATTTTACTTTCTCTTGCCAAAAATCTGGAATGACCTTCCCTTATATATTTATTCAGAAATTAATTTCACCAAGTTCAAATCTCTACTAAAAAGTTTTTTCTTTCAAAAAACTTTCAGTCTGGTCCCCCTACATGATACTTCTTACCGTTCAGGTGACAGCCTGGGGGAAGATCAGGAAGTCCCTGATATGACGGCATTTTAGTTTGATTTTTTACTTATTAGTTTTTTAGTTCTATGGTGTGAATTGAGTGACTTTCCTATAATTGAATGGAGTTCCTTTCTTACTAAATGTTTTGTACTTTGTTAACCGCTTTGGTCCATGTGTTGGTAATAGCCTTATATCAAATCAACTTAAACATAAATATGCATCTAAAAAAAATGTGCACATAATAAGCACATCCAAAAATTTGTGGGGGGCGAGGTTCAATTGTACTATGATGCTGTGCACAAATATGGTTTATTTATCAAGGTTAAAAACTTCTGAAGAGGTACTGTACTTCTTTTGTGTTCTAGCAATTCATGAGATCAGCATATGGGAAATACATTCCCAGATCCTCAAAATGTTTACCATGCCAGCCTTAAGTATAGCCACAGCAGACACTTCTTTGTGTGTAGGGCCATGGGCATCATCAATTTACCAGCCCCCTCTAGTCTCTTACCTTGTCCACCCCTACCTCTGCTGAGTTTGGAATGCTTTTATGTGCCAAGAGGACAACCATGGAGATCTTGTTTGTTCCCCCAACACCCCCTTCAAAAAAAAAAAAAAAAGAAATCGGATGCAGCCAGACTCTTCAACTTGCTTGTACTCTTTAGGTATGCCCCAGAACAGGATATAGGATGGTTAGGAATTGGCACACAGGCACCAAAAATAAACTGCAAGGGCATAGGCCTTGGCAGCAGTTATACATGCCAGTTAAACAGATGATAATGCAATAAACCCCAAATATCTTTTGTACTGCTTCCTCCCCCCCATCCCCACACAATTTTTTTATTTTAACCATTTACAGCAGTATCTCTCAAACTTTTTAGCTCCGGCATACTAAATCAGTGTTTTTCAACTGCCGGTCCATAGAAATTGCCTGCATTTTGCAGGGCCGGCACATGCATCTGGCCCAAGACAGCCGCTGGTCCACGGTGCAATCGATGCAGCGTAATCGGGCCGACTCCTTCTTCCTCACTGCTGCAGTGCACAAAGCCGCAGGCAGCAGCTCCTACGCACGTTCTGCGCCTGAACCGGAAGCCTCTCTGATGTCGCAGTGGGAAAGTTTCCGGATGAGGCGCAGGACGTACAAGGAGTCACTGCCTGCAGCTTTGTGCACTTTGTCAATGAGAAAGAGGGAGCCGGCCCGAAGATAACGCCAGGAGCAGCATAAAACGGCAGGCCAGAAAGTAGGGCACAGCATGGAGGGAGGGAGACAACAAAGATAGGGGGAATGATTTTATTTTTAAATTTAGTGATTGAATTTTGTCAATTTTGAGAATTTACATCTGCTGTATTTTACACTGTTCAGGAAGAAATGCATTTGTTTCTTTTCCGCTGAGGTTCTACTGCATGCAGAGTCTTGCATCTTAGGATTTGTTTGTATATATTAGTACTTTTAGGGCTCCTTTTACAAAGGAGCGCTAGCATTTTTAGCGCATGCTATAGTGCAGGCTACATGAAAAACTACCACCTGCTCAAGAGGAGGCAGTAGCGACTAGTACATGTGGCAATTTAGCGTGCGCTATTCCGCACGTTAAGGCCCTAGCGCACCTTTGTAAAAGGAGCCCTTAGTTTTTGATCCCTTATGTGCTTAGGGGTTATCTGTGTTCTGGTAGAAATGAATATTGAGAAGCATACAGTGTGCTTTGTGTAGTTAAATTTTGTGGTTAACCATTATGTGTTGCTAATGAGATTATTGTGTGTGTGAACATAAGAACATAAGCAATGCCTCTGCTGGGTCAGACCAGAGGTCCATCGTGCCCAGCAGTCCGCACACGCGGTGGCCCAACAGGTCCAGGACCTGTGCAGTAATCCTCTATCTATACCCTTCTATCCCCTTTTCCAGCAGGAAATTGTCCAATCCTTTCTTAAACCCCTGTACTGTACTCTGCCCTATTACGCCCTCTGGAAGCGCATTCCAGGTCTCCACCACTCGTTGGGTAAAGAAGAACTTCCTAGCATTCGTTTTAAATCTGTCCCCTTTCAACTTTTCCAAGTGTCCTCTTGTTCTTTTATTTTTCGAAAGTTTGAAGAATCTGTCCTTCTCTACTCTCTCTATGCCCTTCATGATCTTATAAGTCTCTATCATAGCCCCTCTAAGTCTCCTCTTCTCCAGGGAAAAGAGACCCAGTTTCTCCAATCTCTCAGCGTATGAGAGGTTTTCCATCCCTTTTATCAAGCGTGTCGCTCTCCTCTGAACCCTCTCGAGTAACGCCATATCCTTCCTAAGGTACGGAGACCAATATTGGACGCAGTATTCCAGATGCGGGCGCACCATCGCCCGATACAATGGCAGGATAACTTCTTTTGTCCTTGTTGTAATACCCTTCTTGATTATGCCTAGCATTCTATTTGCTTTCTTAGCGGCTGTTGCGCACTGTGCCGTCGGCTTCATTGTCATGTCCACCATTACCCCCAAGTCCCTTTCTTGGTTACTCATTCAATAATATCCCTCCCATCGTATAGTTGTACCTCGGGTTTCTGTTTCCAACATGCAATACTTTACATTTCTCAACGTTGAACTTCATCTGCCAACTCGCCGCCCATTCCCTCAATTTGTTCAAGTCCCTTTGCAATTCTTCGCATTCCTCTTTAGTCCCAGCTCCACTAAATAGTTTTGTATCGTCCGCAAATTTTATTATCTCACACTTCGTGCCTGTTTCTAGATCATTTATGAATATATTAAATAGCAGCGGCCCGAGCACTGAGCCCTGCGGAACACCACTCGTGACCCTCATCCAGTCCGAGTAGTGGCCCTTCACCCCTACCCTCTGTTTCCTACCCGCCAACCAGTTTCTGATCCATCTATGTACGTCTCCGTCCACTCCATGGTTCTTCAGTTTCCGGAGTAGACGTTCGTGAGGCACCTTGTCAAAGGCTTTTTGGAAATCAAGGTATATGATGTCTATGGGGTCTCCTCTGTCCATCCGTTTGTTAATTCCTTCGAAGAAGTGCAATAAGTTCGTTAGGCACGATCTCCCCCTGCAGAAACTATGTTGGGTTGTTTTCAAAAGTTCGTTTCTTTCCAGATGTTCATCGATGTGTTCTTTAATCAGTGCTTCCGCCAGTTTCCCCGGAACCGAGGTCAAACTCACTGGTCTGTAGTTTCCCGGGTCACCTCTTGATCCCTTTTTAAAGATGGGCGTGACATTGGCTATCTTCCAATCCTCCGGGATCATGCCTGTTTTCAAGGATAGGTTGCAAATTTGCTGCAGTAGTTTCGCTATCTCCTCCTTTAATTCCTTCAGAACCCTGGGATGGATTCCGTCCGGACCCGGGGATTTGTCAGTTTTAAGTTTTTCTATCTGCCTGTGTACATCATCAAGGCTCACTTCCATGGATGTTAATTTTTCTGCTTGATTTCCATTGAAGATTTGTTCAGGTTCCGGTATGTTGGTTGTGTCTTCGTTTGTAAATACAGACGAGAAGAACATGTTGAGTCTTTCTGCGACTTCTTTCTCCTCCTTCACCGCTCCCTTCCTGTCTCCTTCATCCAGCGGTCCCACCTCCTCCCTAGCTGGCTGTTTCCCTTTAACATATCTGAAGAACGGTTTGAAATTTCGTGCCTCCCTGGCTAGCCTCTCTTCATACTCTCTTTTGGCTTTTCGAACCACACGGTGACATTCTTTTTGATACTTCCTGTGCTCCTTCTGGTTCCCTTCAGTTTTGTCCTTTTTCCATTTCCTGAATGAATTTTTCTTATTGCCTATCGCTTCCTTCACTATTTTAGTCATCCATACTGGGTCTTTTGTTCGACCCTTTTTGCACCCCTTTCTGAATCTGGGGATGTGCAGATTTTGTGCCTCGCTCACCGTGTCTTTGAAAAAAGACCAGGCATGTTCTACTGTTTGCCATTTTTTGTAAGTGTTCCTAAGTTTCTTCCTTACCATTTCCCTCATTGCTTCATAGTTTCCTTTCCTGAAGTTGAAAGATGTCGCTATGGTTCTCTTTCCGTTTGGTATGCCTACTTCAACCTTGAACTTGATCATATTATGATCACTGTTTCCCAACGGTCCTACTACTTCCACTTCCTTTGCAGGTCCCCTTAGTCCATTTAGGATTAAATCCAGAGTGGCATTTCCTGTTGTCGGTTCTCTAACAAGCTGCTCCATGAAGCAATCTTGTATAGCCTCCAGGAATTCTGTCTCCCTAGCGCATCTTGAGCTTCCAAGACTCCAGTCTATCCCAGGATAGTTGAAGTCTCCCATAACAACTGTGTAACCGCTTTTGCATTCTCGCTTCATCTCGGCATCCATTTCTTTATCGCTAACTCCGGTTTGCCCAGGTGTACGATAGTATAGGCCCATCTTTATTTCATGCCCTTTCCTACCCGGTATTTTAACCCATAGCGATTCCAGTTTGTTGATCATCTCCGCTGTGTCCATTCTTGTCGATTGTATGCTTTCTTTTACGTATAGGGCTATTCCTCCTCCTTTCTGACCTGACCTATCCCGGCGATAGAGCTTGTACCCCGGCAGTGCTGTATCCCATTTGTTTTCCTCATTCCACCACGTTTCAGAGATTCCAATGATGTCTATGTCCTCTGCATTGGCCATGGCTTCTAGTTCCCCCATTTTGTTTCTTAAACTCCTTGCATTAGTATATATGCAGTTTAGATCCTGGCATTTTGTCGTCTTCATTTCTTTTCCCTGTGCTTCGGTCTTTGGTGTCTTCTCTTTTGCTACAATCTTTCTAACCTCCTCTTCTGGGTTAGTTGACTCCTGTAATTTGTCTCTTGTTTCTTCCCTGCCTTTTTTCCCCTCAGTATCTTCACGGGATACCTTCTTCCGAATCATCGACGCTAGGTCGACTGTCGGCTTTCCCCTTTCTCTTAGTTTAAAGCCTGTTCTATTCCTCTCTTGATGTTGTTTGCTAGAAGTCTTGTTCCCGCTGTGCTCAGGTGCAGTCCATCTCTCCTGTAGAGCTTGCTCTTGCCCCAGAACGTTGTCCAGTTTCTCACGAAGAGGAATCCTTCTTCCTCACACCATCTCCTCATCCACGCATTTATTGATTGTAGTTCTTCCTGCCTTTTCACATCTGCCCTCGGTACCGGTAGGATCTCTGAGAATACTATCTTCTGGGCCCTCATCTTCAGCTTCCTTCCCAGAATCTTGAACTGTTCTATCAGCGTGCCTCTTCTGTAGACTCTCCTGCTGACATCATTCGTCCCAATGTGGATCATTACTGCGGTCTCTTCCGTCTCCGCTCCATCCAGGATCATCCCAATTTTGTCCACGATGTCCTTGGTTCTCGCTCCTGGGAGGCAGGTCACCAGTCGATCCTCTCTCCCTCCTGCTATGTGGCTGTCCACATGCCTCAGTATCGAGTCTCCCACCAGGATCGTTGACTTTCCCTTCTTCAATTTTCGTTTCGGTCTCAGGTCAATGTCCTCAGCGTGCTTCACTCTCTCTTCTTCTGGGCATCGACTAGCCAATTCTTCCCCCTCGTGCGGTATTCTTCTGTGGGTGTCTTCTATGAGGTCACCTGCTTCTTGCTCCCCCTTCCAAGTTGGTGTTGGTGTAACTTCATCTCTCCTCTGGAGTTCGTTCTCTTCCACCCTCCTCCTGTATGCTTCCTCAATGAATTCCTCGAGTTCCCTGACTTCCTTCTCGATGTGTCTCTCACTCTTGAAGTCTTCAAATACCCTGGTAGAGTCCTCTGTGGTGTACATTCCTTCTAGCTCCTGTATCTTGTCCTCAAGTTGCTTGACTTCTTTCCTCAAGCTTTTCAGCTCCTGACACCGACTGCATACGTATGACTGTCTCCCCGAGGGGAGGTAGTCATACATATGACAGTCCGTGCAGAACACTGGAAAGCTCATCTTCTGGTTACCTTCTGCTTCCATTGGGGTTACTACTTTAAGAAAACAGTTAAGTTTACGTGTTCCTTCTGTGCCTGCTGCCTTTGCACAACCTTGCCTAACTTTTGCTTGTGTGTGGTTGTTCCTTCTATATCTGCTTTTTGCCTTGATGCCTTCTTGTGTGTGCTGTCCTTTCTCTTCCTTACCTTACTGCTGCTTGAATGTGTTCGTCCCTTCTGCTCCTGCTTATTCTTACCTTCTGTGCTTGCCGCTTCTTTACCTTTCAGTCCTTCCCTGTGCTCTTGGGTGTAGTGACTTGGCCCTTCGCAAAGGCGCTCGTCTTCGCCGCGCGCCGTTGGCTCCGCCCCTTTTATGAGGGAGTTCGGTTTCTGACTCTCCGACGCGGTGGGGGTGGGCGGAGCTAACTCTCGCCCTGCCCCTAGCCTCCTGCTCTTCTCTGTCTCCCTCCTCTGCTTTAAAACAGCTTTAAAACTGCTTTTCTCCCTTTCTCCTGCTGACTCTCTTGCTTTCCTCTTTGCTTCTGCTGCTCCTCTTGCCTGATGCTATTGCACCATGTTCGCCCTTGGCTCCGCCCCCTTTTATGAGGGAGTTCGGTTTCTGACTCTCCGACGCGGTGGGGGTGGGCGGAGCTAACTCTCGCCCTGCCCCTAGCCTCCTGCTCTTCTCTGTCTCCCTCCTCTGCTTTAAAACAGCTTTAAAACTGCTTTTCTCCCTTTCTCCTGCTGACTCTCTTGCTTTCCTCTTTACTTCTGCTGCTCCTCTTGCCTGATGCTATTGCACCGCGTTCGCCCTTGGCTCCGCCCCCTTTTATGAGGGAGTTCGGTTTCTGACTCTGACGCGGTGGGGGTGGGCGGAGCTAACTCTCGCCCTGCCCCTAGCCTCCTGCTCTTCTCTGTCTCCCTCCTCTGCTTTAAAACAGCTTTAAAAACTGCTTTTCTCCCTTTCTCCTGCTGACTCTCTTGCTTTCCTCTTTGCTTCTGCTGCTCCTCTTGCCCCTGTGTGTGTGTGTGTGTGAGTGTATATATGAAAAATGAATGGAAAAAATGGTGTTACAGTTAGTACTATTATGGGGGTGGGGTCTGGGGTGGAGATAGGCGGGGTCTGACCTACGATTTAGGCCAGTGTTCTTCAATTGCCGATCTACGGACCGGTGCTGGTCCACAAAATAGTTATTTTATTTATTTTAAGCTATATTAGTTCTACGTTAATACCCTTCAAGTATTTGAACGTCTGAATCATATCTCCCCTGTCTTTCCTTTCCTCTAGGGTATACATATTCAGGGCTTCCAGTCTCTCCTCATACGTCTTCTGGCGCAAGCCTCCTATCATTTTCGTCACCCTCCTCTGGACCGCCTCAAGTCTTCTTACGTCCTTCGCCAGATACGGTCTCCAAAATTGAACACCATACTCCAAGTGGGGCCTTACCAATGACCTGTACAGGGGCATCAACACCTTCTTCCTCCTACTGACTACACCTCTCTTTATACAGCCCAGCATCCTTCTGGCAGCAGCCACTGCCTTATCACACTGCTTTTTCACCTTTAGATCTTCGGACACTATCACCCCAAGGTCCCTCTCCCCGTCTGTGCATATCAGCTTCTCTCCCAGCATATACGGTTCCTTCCTATTATTAATCCCTAAATGCATTACTCTGCATTTCTTTGCATTGAATTTTAGTTGTCAGGCATTAGACCATTCCTCTAACTTTTGCAGATCCTTTTTCATATTTTCCACTCCCTCTTCGGTGTCTACTCTGTTACAAATCTTGGTATCATCTGCAAAATGGCACACTTTTCCTTCTAACCCTTCAGCAATGTCACTCACAAACATATTGAACAGGATTTGCCCCAGCACCGATCCCTGAGGGACTCCACTACTCACCTTTCCTTCCTTCAAGCGACTTCCATTAACCACCACCCTCTGGCGTCTGTCCGACAGCCAGTTTCTGACCCAGTTCACCACTTTGGGTCCTAACTTCAGCCCTTCAAGTTTGTTCAACAGCCTCCTATGAGGAACTGTATCAGAGGCTTTGCTGAAATCCAAGTAAATTACATCTAGCATATGTCCTCGATCCAGCTCCCTGGTCACTCAATCAAAAAATTCAATCAGGTTCGTTTGGCACAATTTACCTTTTGTAAAGCCATGTTGCCTCGGATCCTGTAACCCATTAGATTCAAGGAAGTACACTATCCTTTCTTTCAGCAAAACTTCCATTATTTTTCCAACAACTGAAGTGAGGCTCACCGGCCTGTAGTTTTCTGCTTCATCCCTGTGAACACTTTTATGAATAGGGACCACATCCGCTCTCCTCCAATCCCCAGGAATCACTCCCGTCTCCAGAGATTTGTTGAACAAGTCTTTAATAGGACTCGCCAGAACCTCTCTGAGCTCCCTTAGTATCCTGGGATGGATCCCGTCTGGTCCCATCGATTTGTCCACCTTCAGTTTTTCAAGTTGCTCATAAACACCCTCCTCCGTGAGCGGCGCAGAATCTACTCCATTTTCTCGTGTAATTTTGCTAGACAATCTCGGTCCTTCTCCAGGATTTTCTTCTGTGAATACAGAATAAAAGTATTTGTTTAGCACATTCGCTTTCTCCACATCATTTTCTACATATTGGTTCCCAGCATCTTTTAGCCTAGCAATTCCATTTTTCATCTTCCTCCTTTCACTAATATATCTGAAAAAATTTTTGTCTCCCTTTTTTACATTTTTAGCCATTTGTTCTTCCGCCTGTGCTTTCGCCAGACGTATCTCTCTCTTGGCTTCTTTCAGTTTCACCCTGTAGTCCTTTCTGCTCTCCTCTTCTTGGTTTTTTTTATATTTCACGAACGCCAACTCTTTCACCTTTATTTTCTCAGCCACTAGGTTGAAGAACCATATCTGCTTCCTTTTTCTCTTGTTTTTATTGATTTTCTTCACATAAAGGTCCGTAGCCATTTTTATCGCTCCTTTCAGCTTAGACCACTGTCTTTCCACTTCTCTTATGTCCTCCCATCCTAACAGCTCTTTCTTCAGGTACTCTCCCA
This sequence comes from Geotrypetes seraphini, assembly GCF_902459505.1. Lineage (NCBI taxonomy): Eukaryota > Metazoa > Chordata > Amphibia > Gymnophiona > Dermophiidae > Geotrypetes > Geotrypetes seraphini. Next base: position 21,468,872 of record NC_047086.1, read on the forward strand.
TAGCATTAAAGTCCGTACGTTTGAAATCTAGGACTTTAAGTATCGTGCGGCCGCTCTCCACTTTAGCCGTTATATCAAACCAAACCGTTTGATGATCGCTACTACCCAGGTGAGCACCCACTCGAACATTAGAGATACTCTCTCCATTTGTGAGGACCAGATCCAATATCGCTTTTTCCCTTGTGGGTTCCGTTACCATTTGTCTGAGCAGAGCCTCTTGAAAGGCATCCACAATCTCCCTACTTCTTTCCGATTCTGCAGACGGAACATTCCAGTCCGCATCCGGCAGGTTGAAATCTCCCAACAACAGAACCTCCTCTTTCCTTCCAAACTTTTAGATATCCACAATCAGATCCTTATCAATTTGCTGCGATTGAGTCAGAGGTCTGTAGACTACACCCACATAGATAGACGTTCCATCTTCTCTTTTCAGAGCGATCCATATCGCTTCTTCCTCTTCCATTTCGGTCGCTTGGATATTGATCTTTATATAGAGAGCTACTCCTCCACCTTTATGACCATCTCTGTCCTTCCTAGAAAGATTATATCCCGGTATGTTTGCATCCCATCCATGTGATTCACTGAACCATGTCTCTGTGATAGCGACAATATCTAGATCTGCCTCTAACATCAGGGCTTGCAGATCATGAACTTTGTTGCTTAGACTGCGAGCATTTGTGGTCATCGCTTTCCAGCTATTTTTCAGCGGTAATCTCCTTTTTCGTATAGATTTTTGTTTCGTTTCACTTTCTGTTGCAATACTAAGAAATGAGTTGCTGATATTGCTTATGTTGCAGTCTTTATTACTATCACATCTTTTCTTTTGCCGGGGGTGGTCTCTATAATTGTCCTTCGTACATACACCACCCCCACCTTCTAGTTTAAATGCTTAGAAAAATATTGTCTAAATTTCTCTGCAAGGTTTCTTTTTCCTGCTGTAGTAATATGTAGCCCATCAGTGCAATATAGCTTCTTGTCCTTCCATGTATTTTCCCATCCTTCTATGTACCTGAAGCCTTCTTGATGACACCAGGCTTTGAGCCATCTATTAAAGTCCTCTGTGTTTTTCACTCTTTGCTCTCCCTTTCCATATGCAGGCAGTATTTCAGAAAAAGCTAAAGTCTTTACAAAAGATTTCAAGCCCTCACCAAGCTCCCGAAAAGCTTTCTGTGCTGCAAGTGTGGAGTTGTTGGCCAGGTCATTTGTTCCCAGATGGATAATAACATCAGTGTTAAAATCCTTAGTTTCTTCCTTAATTATAGTCAGTATTTGCCTGGAACTCCTGGTAGCTGAGGATCCTGGAAGACATTTCACTATTTTGGTCTCCTCGCCTTGTGTTCTAAGGTTAATGCCTCTGATGATGGAATCCCCCAACAGTAATAGTTTTCTGTTTTTGGCCTTTTTATTTGTGCTTAGGGTGTGCTTGCTCTCTTGAGTTACCTTCATTGGTTCCAGTCCCACCTCCCTTCTGTTTTCTTGAGTATCGCAGTGCACTAGTGGAGCGAAGGAATTCTGTAGAGGTAATATTTGTGAAGGTGGATGTTTTTTAAGCTATATTAGTTTTTTAAGCTATGTATGGGTAATTGTAACAAATAATGTTGCTTGTCTGGATGGTTGTATCCTTATGCACACAGAAGCTCATAACATTGAAGACTCTTGTATACTTATGAAGGGAATTTTTTTTTTAATAAAGCAAAATTTTGAATCTCTTTGGGGCATACCACTGTGCCCTGGAACACAGTTTGAGACAGGGTACAATTTTAGTTAAGTTTTGACCCTCATCCTTATTAATCAAACTTGTTTTAAGTGAAAATACATTTTATTTAAACAGTGGGTTCATTCTGAAAACAAAACTGCAAATTTGTCAGGATAAATACTCTTGATCAGCTTGTGTCCCACTGTGTTTTCCTTGCAACATCTGATCCTAAAGCAGGTGCGGTGATGTCCAAGTCATTGTGTGCCACATTGATAAGAATCTCTACTTGATGTCTCAGTGCAATATTGTGCAGCACACTATCACAATGTCTGACACTTTCTGAACGCTATACTGCAAGGATCCTCCCGAGAGATACACATTTTTAATAAACACCTGAGATGTACTTTTAACACACACATAACATATATTGTGTTCAATGCTAACATCACCTTCAAACCTGCCGGTAATTTTGGAGTTCTTAAGGTTGGCGCTTCATTTTGTGCATTGCCTAGAATGCTCATTTTAATGTTAATGAGCTCACTGTAATACTTTTCCATAGTATGCTCAGAGGCACAGAATAGACCGCGCAGAGCCATTTTTGCATCAGAAGCTGAAATGCTTGTACGCTAAATCGGTTAGAACTGGTTTAGCATCACATGTTACAGGCACGGTAAGTTTTGAGCATCGTGGCCTGAGTTGGGCGTCAACCTTGGCACTACAGAGTTAATTGTTAAGCCGTGTGCACTGTCAATGCTTGAGGACAATACCTGGCCTTGCTGCCTCTTTTACATCCCTGTTCTCCCACCCTCCCTCTCTATCTCTATTTGTGTTTCCTTCTATTGTTTTATGTAGAAATATAAAACTGTCATGATTCCTGGAAAATCCAATTACTTTTTTAGTCTGTTTAATGTTAGCAGAAACAAATAGGAAACACAATCAGAATATGGTTCATAGAATTGTTTCAATCCCTTTGTATGCAAATGTGCATGTGTTTGTGTGTGTGGGGGGGGGGGTTGGTGGGGGGAACTACCAAACCCTCACCTTGGTTTACTGAAAACCTAATAGTTGAAAAACAATCTTGCTGAAGATTTGAGAGGCAATGGCAAAATAGCAGCCTACCAGAACACAAAATAGCCTGGAGAGTTGCAATCAATAAATACAAATTCAATATCACTGAAGCCACTATGCTTGCAAAATTGAAAACAAAAAATTTGCACCATGATTATACTCCCTAAAGTAGGTTTGACATTAATTCCCAGCCAAATACCCATATACTAGCTGACTTCTTAAACAAGATCAAAAATGTACAAACTAAGGTTGATAAGACAACGTCACTATAACACCAGAATACACGCTACACCCAACAGACACCTATATGGCTGACCGAATTTGGAATACCTTCAAGTCTAACACCATCTGACAAAGCCTCCCAGCTAAAAAAAACTATCCACTTGCAGCAGCATCCATGACATATGCCCTACTCGTTTATTAGCAGACACCCCAGATCACATATCCTGGCTGACCAGACTCCTAAATAGCCTACTACAATATGGACAACTACCACCTCAAATGGGTCATATTGGCCTCACTCCTATTCCCAAGACCCAAAACACAGATCTCTTAAATCCTTCAAATTACAGACCCATCTCTGGCAACCCTATACTTACTGAACTTCTAGAAGTGCATGTCTGCAAACAACTCTCAACTTATATTGAAAAATTATCCTGCCTCCATCCCTCACAGTTCAAGTTTTATTCACAACATAGCACATAACTTCTACATAACATAACAGCAGATTTCTAGACCGTATAGCCATTAGTTCAGTGCGGTTAACAAAAGATTATACTATGAGAAAATATAGTATTAGTGAGATACAAAGAAATTTAACTAGTCCAAAATTTGGAGAAAAGAAAAGTCTTCAAAAGTTTTCTATAGTGCTTTCCAAGATATAGATCTCATCAATAATGGATAGAAGTCTTTAAAGTGAAAGCAGCCTGATAAGCAAGACAATGCCCATGATGTCTCTTACTCTAACAACCTTAATCACCAAAATCAAACAAATCTTAAGCATGGAACACCAGGCAGTTCTACTCCAATTTGATATCTCAGCCACTTTTGACTCAGTCAATCACCACCTACTTCTAAACAAACTAAATGAAATAGGCATTAAAGGACACTGTTCTAAACTGGTTCAAAGATTACCAACAGAATATGAAATACCTTATCAGGAAAGATGGAACATTTTCCAGAAGCTGGAAAGCATTCTGTAGCATCCCTCAAGGATTGCCACTTTCCCCAATACTATACAATCTCTTCATGATAAATTAATTTTGATAATGAATGCTTTCTATCTTATGCAGATGACATCCTCCTGCTCATCCTGATCAAACACAACTCACATGATCTCTCTCAAAAAATACCCAATGAAAGAAACAAAATACATACCTGGGCTACAAACAATAAACTCAAACTAAACACAACAAAACCCAAAGTCCTATGGTTTCATAACACCTCACAAACAGTCCCTACAACTGTTACATAAGAAAGTCTTACTGGGTCAGACCAATGGTCCATCAAGCCCAGTAACCCGTTTTCACGGTGGCCAATCCAGGTCACTAGTACCTGGCCAAAACCCAAAGAGTAGCAACATTTCATGCTACCGATCCAGGGCAAGCAGAGGCTTCCCCCATGTCTTAATAACAGATTATGGACTTTTCCTTCAGGAATTTGTCACTACCCTCTGCCATTCAGTCTCTTCTGTCACTACCCTCAAGAACCTCTAAATATAGACAAAACCTCTAAGGTCCTTGAAGCTCCTTCTTATGAACCCCAAATCTCCAACCTATGGAAAAAAAACTTCTTTAGCATGAGACAACCAAGACTAATCAGATCCTTCTTCCATGATCATCACTTTACCATACTGACACAGATGCTTGTGTTATCCCAACTAGACTACTGTAACTCTCTCTATGCTGGCATTAACTCTACAACTACACAACTACAACTGACACAAAGTTCAGCAATAAGACTAGTATTCAGACTGAAAAAATATGATTCCATTTCTTCTTAAGAGCATAAGAATTGCTGCTGCTGGGTCAGACCAGTGGTCCATCATGCCCAGCAGTCCGTTCACACGGTGGCCCTCTGGTCAAAGGCCAGTGCCCTAACTGAGACTAGCCCTATCAGCATATGTCAGGGATGTCCAACCTGCAGCCCGAGGGCCGCATGCGGCCCCATGAAATATTTTGAGCGGCCTTAGTCGAGGGCAATGCAGTGTTTTCCTCTGCTACCCCGGGGTGTTTAAGAACATAAGTAGTCGCCTCCGCCGGGGCAGACCAGAGGTCCATCCCGCCCAGCGGTCCGCTCACGCGGCGGCCCATCAGGCATATTGCCTGAGCAGCGGTCCCTGACTAATTTTATACCTACCTCTACACTTATCTCTAAACCTTCCACTGCTCTTATCTGTACCCCTCAATCCCTTTGTCCTCCAGGAACCTATCCAGGTCTTCCTTGAAACCCTGTACTGTGCTATTTTCTATCACGGCCTCCGGCAGGGTGTTCCATGTGTCCACCACCCTCTGTGTGAAAAAGAATTTCCTTGCGTTTGTTCTAAACCTGTCCCCCTTCAATTTCATCGAGTGACCCCTTGTTCTTGTGGTTTCTTTCAAATTGAAAAATCTGTCCTTGTCAACCTTTTCGATGCCCCTCAGGATCTTGAAGATCTCTATCATATCTCCTCTGAGTCTCCGCTTTTCCAGGGAGAACAGCCCCAGCTTCTTCAGTCTGTCAGTGTATGTAAGGTTTTCCATACCCTTAATCAGTTTAGTTGCTCTTCTCTGGACTCCCTCAAGCATTGCCATCTTGCCAGCGTTTACCATCTTGCCAGCTCCCTCCTTTGTCTTGCTGCAGCGTTTGCGCATTTATGCGGCCCCAGAAACATTTTTTTCAGCCAATGCAGCCCAGGGAAGCTAAAAGGTTGGACACCCCTGGCGTACGTCCTTGTTCAGCAGTAGACTGCACTGGCTACCTATTAACGCTCGCATCGCCTACAAACTATCATGTATAATGTTCCACATCCTATGTGCAAACTCCGCAGAGCCACTTATAAACCTTTCTGTCCTGGTCAACTCCTGGTCAATATCAGCCACAAAACTTAAAACATTTCAATTGATCCTTCCCGTTCCCAAAGGTATAAAAAACAAGCGCATATTTAACTCGCTACTCACCTACCTCAACTCTAAGACCTAGAACAATCTTCCAATAATTATAAAGACAGAACCTAACTACCCCAGATTTTGAAAGAAACTGAAGACTTTCCTTTTTGAGAACATATACTCCATCGATACTTAACAAGTATGCTTTTCCACAGTAACCTACATTGCATTCCGCCCTTTCAGAAACCACAAGTGATCCTTCCCCAAACTCTACATAACATAATCACACCAATCTACTTGTATCTAATTCAGCTGTATTGTACTTCAAACTGCTGTGCTGTAATTCTAATGACAGCTCAGTTTTTCCTGATTACTACATCTCCAATCTCTGATAATTTGGGTCCTGGGTTGGCCACTGTTGGAAACAGGATACTGGGCTTCATGGACCTTCGGTCTATCCCAGTATGGCAATTCTTATGTACTTCATAATACACTACCCCTCTATATTTGTGGGGGTTAGGGGCAAAGCTGGCCCACGAATAAGAAAAATTTGCAAATAACTTTAGAGACAACTCGGACCCCCCCCCCCCCTCCCTCCTGGACCCCTCCATTTCTCTGGAATTCTTGGTCCAATTTGGCCCATTTTCAAACTCGATGTTTTTTTGTTTTTTTACTGGGTTTTCCCAGATGCCAAATTTCATCTCATTTAGTTAAATTTTCTGAAAATGATTTTTGTCCATTGGTTCCTTTTTTATTGGATTTTAGAATTACCTTTCTATATCTGAGTTCAAAGAGAGTTATAATTCAGGTATTGTAGTTAATTCTTTCCCTAAATAATCTAAATTGCACATGAAGCAATGGAAAGGATGTGACTCTTCCAAGATAAGGAGCATGGGTGGCAGAAGCATGGGATTTGAGCCCTTGCTTCCCTTATTATCAAATTGTTGCTTTAATTAAGCTGCTCCTCTCTTGTCTAGACAGAATTTGAGAGAATTCCAAACATTGCACCATTAGTATAAACTGATATCTACAGTGGTCTGCAGGCCTGCTATCAGTACTGTTGTGGACAAGAACCCTGGATTCTGCTACACACACATCCAGGTGCCTATAATTTAGTCTCCTGGTCCATAAAAAGCAGTAAATAAGCATATTGTTCATCTAGAGAGTCTTACATCAATGCACGGAAGTAGAACAGTGAGCCGAATTATTAATACCAAGAATTTTAGCAACATAATGAAATTTATTTAAAATGTATAATCAGTAATGCAAGCAAATAAATCTCTGTAAGGCTGGACCTCATGTAAATGCTTAATCTGTTGCAATATTCATTTTGTCTATCTAGAAAATATAGGAGATTTCAGTACTAGCAATAGCCACAAGTTACTATAAAATATAAGAAGTTGCAATATCTTCTGTGGCCACAATATGTCAGTGTCTTCATAATCATAGAATCGTTTCAGTGCAGTGGCAAGGGTCACTTCTAGTGCAAAAGACATGAGTCTTGTACCAGTGCATTATTAACTTCTACTCATGAGTTTGTGTAGAAGGTGTCAGCTGCAATTTTTGACGCCACCTCCCTTATCTCTGCACTGTGCTCTGCTCCTCAGTTTCTCTTTCTACACACAAGCTGAAGGTGTCTTTCTGATCTAATCTGCTCAATTTGTTATTTTTGGGCTTTTTGGTCTCATTTTTATAATAATAATAATAATTTATTGTTTATATACCGCCAAAGCCAAAGTAGTTTGAGGCGGTTTGCAATAAAGAAGAGCTGGACATTCAGTGAAAAAACAATGAATTCTTTGAGTACATGAATATTTGTACAGAGTAAGGTTACATTGTAGGGGCGGGTTTACAATAAGAAGTAGCTCAAGGCGGTTTACAATAAGAAGGGTTGGTCATACAGCGTGGGGTAAGCAGTGAAGACTTTAGGCATCCTTGGTCACAAATCGGTTGAACAGGTTGGTTTTAACTAGTTTTCTGAAGTTGAGGTAGGATGAGGAGTGCTTAATGATGCTGCTTAGCCAGTCGTTCTGCAGACTTGCTTGGAAGGCAACCGTTCTGTCAAGGAATCTTTTGTATAGGTTTCTCAGTGCTATAGAGGTCCTCAGGTTCCCTGGGGCAGCTCTGCTTGGGTGAAGACACAGACTCTCTCTTTTAGATGTCTTTAGTTGGGAGAGCAACTTTTTTTTCAGGTCACCTACCTTGCCAGCCTACACTAACACTTATGGTGGCTTGGAGACTGTTCCCTTGGTAGCAAAGCTCGCTTCTGGTCATTACCGAAGCTGGAGCACAGGCTGTCTGGCATCCATGTTGGTCCCAAGGACTTTATCAGTTGCCGGCTGCATTCTCCCCCATTGAAGACATGTGAGAAGCTGTGGGAGTCTGGGGTCTCAAGCTGTAACATATTCTAACTGGCAGCCTGAAGAAACACACATCTGGAACTATTTTTACAGGTTTGTCTGAGGCAGTGGTCTTCACCATCTTCCAGTTGCTGTTTAAGCTGAAGCAGGCATAGCACCAGCTGCACTGTGAGTACTGCCTATTGTAGTCTGTAGGAGACATCGGGGGGGGGGGTCTTAAATTACATTTTGGGGAGTTTCTGGGGCTTGAGTATGTGTCCCCTACCTCCAAACACTCATGGCCAACATTTTGTGAACTTTTATTTAGCTCTCCCAGACCATTTTTTGGCACAAAAATGCTTCTGTGGCTGCCATCTTGGATTTTTCAATCTGAATTAAAAGCCTCCATCTGCCTCAAATACAACTCAAATGATTAAAATCATTAGAGATGGACTCCTGATCTATGCTTTTTGGATGGCTGAGGAATGCCCTTGTTCCAAGTGCCGGGGGGGGGGGGGGAATGGGAGCTTGGAGCTTAGCCTCCTCTAGTCCCTCTAAGGCGATGGAGTCATGGAGCCTGTTTGGGGGGAAAAAATTCTCCCTGGAGACCTCAGACAGTGACTCAGCATCTTTGGCAAAGCAAAGATGCCTCTAAGCCCACGAGGAGACAAGGAGAGTCCCTGCAGGTATCCATAGGGCATCCTGTTCAGGGATTTACCCCAGATTTTGTCAGGCTTATGTTTAAAGTGTATATGGGCTATCGAGGCCCTTTTGTGCCATCTGGAGTCACTTTGGTTGTGGTGCATGGGGGTTTTCCCTCACAGAGCATGGTTTTCCCCAACAGTTCCTCTTCAGGAACTGGATGTCCAGTCAGAGAAGGACTGAGATGAATGGGGGTCAGAATCCATGTTTTTACTCCCTCAAACTGATTCTTCAGTTTTGGAGGAATCAGGGTCTGAGGCAGGGGCCACTAATCAGGAGTTTGTGATGGCCCTAGACCAGGGGAGAACCCAACCACAGTTGCTTTTAAGCCGGCAGCTTTGCTGAATGTTATCACAGAATCCTTGCGGGTTTTGAAGCTAGAACCTCCACAGACCTCCACTGCTCAGTGCTTTGTCATGAGTAGCTCTAAGCCTCAAACCACTTTTTTTTCCTTTTTCACCCAGACACTATAGTTAATGGAGAATTAGGAGACTTCAGAAGGTCCCTTGCAGGTTGCCATGACTGGCAAAGTTCTATCTGATGCCTCCTGATTTTCAAGAGCTGTTTGTCCCGCCTAAAGTGAATTAAATTGGTAGCACAAGTTACCAAACATACTTCTCTACCTAGTAATTTTAAAGGATGTGCAAGGCCAGAAGGTGAATTTGGTCCTCAAAAGACTATTTGAAGCCTTGGCTCTGGAGCTGAAGGTGACAGCAGTGGCTTCCTCTGTTGTACACATGCCTGCTGTACTATCCTGTGTCAGACTCCGACAGCAGAGGAGGACACATGCTTCCAGTTACTAATTTCAGGGGTTGATTATGTAATGGATGCTTTCTATGATGTGTCCTGAGCAAAATGTCTACTTATTTATTTCTACCTTTAAAATGCTCTGGATCAGGCAATGGGCGTGAGATTCTGATTCCAAGGCTACTTTGAGTAGGCTACCTTTCAAGGGCTGCATGCTCTAATAATGGACTGGATGCTCTTATGGCCAGTGTGGCAGATCATTGCCCTAACTCTGTGTTAGACAGTAGACCACAAGTCCCTGGGAGGATGGGTCATGGTGCTTTTCATGATTCTCAGTGATTTCGGCAATACTCACTGGGGTCCTGTTCAGAGATTATTTCAGGGATCTTGACGGAGGTTTCAAGGCTCCAAGTGAGCTCAACCATCAGATTCATGCACCGCAAAAGCCTCCAAGAAGTCACAATGCTACCAGGCCAATAGCCAAACTCCAGCGGATAGGACGTAGGTTGTTGGCTTAGTGGAAGGCCTGGGTGAGAATTTGCTCAGACCATTGGGTGCTGGACATCATTCAAGAGGACTACAATTTGGAATTTCATCATCTGCTGGATTTATTTGTTGTCTCCCTGGCCAGATGACCAGAGTAAGCGAACAGGGTCCAAGCAATGTTGAAATGGCTCCTGGATATTCAAATCATAGAACCCGTTCCAGCTGAGGAATCGGGCTTGGGCAGATTACTTAAATACTTTATCGTGCCCAAGAAATAATCAGCCGACTGGAGGCTAATCCTGGATCTGAAGTCAGTCAATGCAGCACTGAAAGTGCCCCAGTTCTGGATGAAGACCATTCAGTCATTGCTTCAGTGTGTGTGTGTGGGGGGGGGGGGGGGGATTTCTAGCCTCACTGGATCTGATGGAGGCTTACTTAACATATTCCAATATTTCTGGAACACGGAAGTTCCTGAGAGTCCATATATTGGAGAGATATTTCCAATTCTTGGCACTCCCAGTGGGAGTGGGAGGCAGTGGGCCTCGCACCTTTACCAAGGTGATGATCATTGCAGCAGCTCATTTACATAAGGCATGGATCCAGGTGCATCCATACATGGATGATTGGTTGCTCTGAGCCCCTTCAAAAGCCAACTGTGACAAAGCAGTGACACAAGTTATCCAATTTATTTAAAAAATTGATCACCTGCTTAAAACCTAAGCAAGTTCCATAAAACCATACATAAAATCAAATATCAAAACCTAAGTCATCAGATTCTAAAAAAGGGAAAGAATACAACTGATTTACTATTGGGTTAGATCATCAATTTTTGAAAAAGCCATCTGGAGTCGGCACAATCCCTAGAGTACTTGGAGATCCACTTCGAAATGGCAGAAGGCCATGTCTTTCTTTCAGAGCCATGCAAACTGAATCTACGATATCTTGAGTCCTGCTAAATCAGTCCAGGGCTTAGCCGGGAAGACAATGGAGTTCTGGAAGTTATTCATTTTCTTTTTATACAAAACTTTCTGTAATGCTCATGGCTTCCCGGTTCCGGTCCTTGAGATTTACTGGCAGGCCAGTTTTTCAGGATATCCACAATGAATATGCATGAGAGAGATTTGCCTGCACTGCCTTCTTAGTATGCATATCTCATGTATGAGAGAGATTTGCCTGCACTGCCTTCTTGGTATGCATATAACTCATGCATGTTCATTGTGGGTATCCTGAGGACCTGGCCTGCTAGTGGATCTCGAGGACCAGAATTGGACAGCCCTGTTCTGGAGTGTACATACAGGTTGAAAAGGTGACGACGAAAGCTAGAAGGATGCTAGGGTGCATAGGGAGAGGTATGGCCAGTAGGAAAAAGGAGGTATTCATAGTGAGACCTCATTTAGAATATTGTGTACAATTCTGGAGGCCGCACCTTCAAAAAGATATAAAAAGGATGGAGTCAGTCCAGAGAAAGACTACTAAAATGGTGCATGGTCTTTGTCATAAGGCGTATAGTGACAGACTTAAAGATCTCATTCTGTATACTTTGGAGGAAAGGTGGGAGAGGAGAGATATGATTGAGATGTTTAAATACCTATGTGATGTAAATGCACATGAGTTGAGTCTTTTTTATTTGAAGGTAAGCTCTGGAATGAGAGGGCATAAATGAAGTTAAGAGGTAATAGGCTCCAGAGTAATCTAAGGAAATACTTTTTTTTTACAGAAAGGGTGGTAGATGCGTGGACAGTCTCTTGGAAGAGGTGGTAGAGACAGAGACTGTTTCTGAATTCAAGAAAGCCTGGGATAGGCACATGGGATCTCTTAGAGAGAGGAAGAGAATGGTTGCTGTGAATGGGCAGACTGGATGAGCCATTTGGCCTTTATCTGCCATCATGTCTCTGTTAGCAGCCAATAAAAAAGTCACTCGCTTCTTCAGCCAAAGATTCAAGCCCAGAAGCGCTGACATGGATGTTCTAGTATAACCTTATTATACAGGTAATTTGAAGAATAGCAACCCACCTAGGGTTAGTAATCCTGGTTGCCCCAGATTGGCCGTGTTGGCTGTGGTACATGGATCTGGTCCTTCTACAGAGGGACCAATGTTTCAAACAGCCACTTCATTCAACTCTTCTCTCACAGGGTCCAGTGGCCCTGGGGGATCTGGAACATTTGGGGCTTACAGCATAGCTCGAGCACGCAGCCTAAGTGTGCAAGAGCTACTCTGAGGTGGTCATGGTTACTCTCCTAAGATCTAAGGAACCAGCAACAGTTGTGGCCTATACTAAGGCTTAGAAGACTTTCAGCGCTGGTGTACTAAGCAGAACATAGAGCTTTTCACTCTCTACTGTTGCTGATGGATCTTACCAGTAAGATAGATTTTCTGTGGCTATTGCCTCAGCGAGAAGGGTCGGAGCTGCAGGCTCTGTTGTGCAGAGAGCCTTTCCTCAGGTTTGCAGAGGAGGAATTTTGTTATGCATGGTACTTTCCTTTTTGCCAAAAGTGGTCTCGGCCTTCCATGTAAATCAGGAAATCCGGTTGTCTGCATTCAATGCCATGGGTTTGAAGAAAAAAGATAGTCTTGGCATTGCTGGATGTTAGAAGAGTTCTTTGTTACCTCGAGGTCATCTGCCCCACCCTAGATTCAGGGGAGTGCTTTGTACATCGCACTGGTTCAAGAGTCATATGCCTTTTGTACTAGAAGGGAAGATTAGGTTCTTACCTTGATAATCTTCTTTCTAGTAGAAAGGCATATTGAGTTTTGAAGGCCCACCCTGTCAGATTTCAATTTTGTCTGCTTGACTGTCTCAGACATGTATGTGTTTTCTAGATGCTTGACCTACTCCTGTCCAGTTTTTCCCTTTCCTTCTTTCCTTTCCTATTGAATTGTAGTTTTTTTATTTTCTAATATTATGTACATCACCTTGGTCTAAGCGAAGAGCGGATTATGTTAATCAGGTTTTCTATTCTGCCTTTACCTATTCAGTGCGAGGTCAGATTGCATTACGAGAGGTTAGGTCACTCTAGCCCTTCAATATCTCTCCTCACTTATTTCCCCCTATGCTCCCTCTTGTTAACTACATTCGTCGGGTAAGTTCCTCTTATCTGTACCCTTCTCCTCCATTGCCAACTCGACTCCATCCCTTCATTTTTGCCACACTGTATTCCTGGAACAGGTTGCCAGAGTCATTGCATCACGTTTCTAGCAGTAATCAAATCCAAACTAAAAGCCCACTTTTTTGAAACTGCTTTCAACTCTTAACTCACTCACCGTCAGTTATGTTTACCCATTCTTCTGCTAGAAATACCCCAACCCTGAGATGTCCTGTTTGTCCAAATTAGATTGTAAACTCTTCTGAGCAGGGACCATCTATTGAATGTTAAATGTACAGCACTGTGTACATTTTATAGCGCTATAGAAATAAGTAGTAGTATGTAAATCAGGTTTTCTATTCCTCCTTTCAGTTCAAGGTCAGTTTACATTACGAGAGGTTGTGTCAGTTACCCAGGAAGTTACAAGGTTTTGACATGGATATTCAATATAGTTGCTAATATAGGTAGATCAGCATGGTTATTAATAGTTAGGTCTTAGTTACAAATACGTAGCTACAAGTTCAAGTAGGTCATTGTTAACTCATCGTTATGTACTAGGAGTTGTAGAAATGGGCTTTTACAATATCTATTTCAGTTACTTCAGGGTTAGCTCCCTGTCTTAGTACAGAAATGCTTTTAAAAGTTTTCTGAACCTAAGTTAGTGGTTGCAAGATCATAGTGTAAGTGGTAGTTGGTTCTTATTAAACATTAGTGATGAATACCCAGAAGGTCTCCACAGTGTCCTCGAGAGGGGAGGTTTGTCAGTAGCACTCTATTGTGTATAAGAAAATGTTTTGATAAATGGGAGCCTGCGGGAACAGCATAAGTGTTAGTGCTAGTTGCACTCAGATTGTTAAGTTCTACCTTGTTTTTATGTTCCTGTTGGCTTTGTTTATCTTTAATGGTAGTTGATTAGAGCAGAACAGATTTGACTTCGTCGAGGAGGTCACTGTGCCCCTTCTATTTCTTTTTCCTGTTGTAGTGTCTGTCAATTGCTTTGGTACGGACTGAGGAGCAGAGCACAGTGCAGAGATAGAAAAATATAGATAATGCCTTCTACACAAACTCGCAAATAGAGGTGAATAACCCATTGGTTCAAGATTCATATGCCTTTCTACTCGCTCTTGAAAGAAGATTGTTGAGGTAAGAACCTAATCTTCCCTTTTTTCAACCTGGCCAATGGCTTATGGAATCTGTCAGGGTTCTCCATTGTCACTAATGTATTTAATATACAGTATATTTAAGTCCTCTAAGTCAGGTTTTGTAGTTTTTAGATGAATGTAATTTTTTTTGCTTATGATTTTGTTACATGTATCAATGTTTTATTCTGATTTTCTGTCTCTCACAGAGAAAAGAGTGGAACGTGTGTACACTAATGCCAGGAAACAGCTGCTGATCTCTACAGTGCCAGCTATTTTAATTCTCCATCTGAAAAGATTCCACCAGGTACAGCAGAGCACTTTCCTTGATGAAAAGAAGACTTTGTGAGTTCTGATGTATTTAAATGAGTGCCTGTAAATCTGAAAAGAAACTTAAATCCACACACACAGCAAAATCTAGCTGCCTAACTGTGGATTAGAGAATGACACGGTGACGGTTTACCCGCGGCCACCGCATTTAAGCCGCGGGTCACCGCCGAAAACGGGGAAGAAAACTAGCAGTCGCTGCGGTGACGGGGACAAGGCCATTCACCGACCGCGGAAACGGTGAACAGGTTTGTCCCCGCGGGCCAATGTACCCCCTTCTAGGAACCGCTATTTACCTGTGTTTCACCGTGCTCCTCATTTGTCAGATCAACCCTTCCTGCCAATCGCAGCAGAAGGGTACCCAACCCCTCCTGCCGGTCCTCCCAATGGCCTCCCCTAAGATCGCCGGCAGGAGGGTACCCAACCCCTCCTGCTGGACCCCCCCCCAACGAACCCTCCCACCCCGGAACCCCCTTAGTCTTACTTTCCAAGTTGGACCGGACAGCTCCTCGCTTGTCTGGCCAGCAGGCCTGCCTCCGTCCAAATGAGGCGGGCCCGCCCCTCCCCTCCCCTGCCTAACCCACAGGATCCTAGGGCCTGATTGGCCCAAGCACCTAAGGCCCCTCCTATAGCGGGAGTGGCTTTAGGTGCCTAGACCAATCAGGCCCTAGGATCCTGTGGGTTGGGCAGGGTAGGGGCGGGCCCGCCTCATTTGGACGGAGGCAAGCCTGCTGGCCATACGTGTGAGGAGCCGTCCGGTCCAACTTGGAAAGTAAGACTAAGGGGGTTCCGGGGTGGGAGGGTTCGTTGGGGGGGGGGGGTCCAGCAGGAGGGGTTGGGTACCCTCCTGCCGGCGATCTTAGGGGAGGCCATTGGGAGGACCGGCAGGAGGGGTTGGGTACCCTTCTGCTGCGATTGTCGGGAGGGCCGTTGGGGGGGTCTACAGGAGGGGTTGGGTGCCCTCCTGCCGTGATCGCTGGGGGGAGGGGAGACTTGCAGCCGTAGCCGCGGTCACTATGCTAATCACGGCAGGGAGATCTTTGCCGCGATTAGGTACAGCGGCCGCGTCTAATTACCATATAGGCTAACATTGTAAGCATTTAAAGTACATGTCGTGTTTGTTTTTGCATTGCTAGCCCCAGGGGTGGTGGAAGATTAGTGATTGAAAAACTGTATGAAAAATAACTATTTTAAATTTAGTGATCAAAATGTGTCAGTTTTGAGAATTTATATTAATTAATTTTTTCTCTGCGTGTTTTGTTTTTGTATAGTTATTAACTAATATTTAACTAAGATTTAAAGTTTTAAAGAATGTTTCCTTTATACGTAAATAAAGAAAAGTGAATGGGATTGCAGTGGCGGTGACGGGGCGGTGAATGGGGTGGCAGTGGCGGTGACGGGGCGGTGAAGAGGATGGTGAGACGGGGACGGGGCGGTGACGGGGATGGTGAGACGGGGACGGGGCGGTGACGGGGACCAATTTTTTCACCGTGTCATTCTCTACTGTGGATTTAGGTAGCTAGATCTGCATTGCAGTGTCCTGTACTGGGCTAGTGCTATTTAAATCAAATTACATAAAACTATCCAAGTTGTTAAAACATATGTGGACTGTGAAAAATTGCAGGAAGACTTAGGAAACTGAAAGACTGGGTATCCCAATGGCGATGAAATTTAATATAGACAAATGCAAAGTAATGCACATTGGGAAGAACAATCCAAATCATAATTACCAGATTCTAAGGTCCAACTCAGGAGTCAGCAACCAAGAAAAAGATCTAGGTGCCATTGTAGACAGTAGGTGGAAATCTTCTGTCCAGTGTGCAGCAGTGGCCAAAAAATCAAACAGGATGCTATAAACGTTTAGGAAAGGCATGATAAATATGACCAAGAATATTATAATGCCTCTGTATCACTCCATGGTGTGAGCTCACCTTGAGTGTTGTGTTCTATTCTGGTCTCCTTATCTCAAAAAAGATATAGCAGAATTAGAAAAGGTTCAAAGAAGAGCAACCAAAATGATAAAGGAGATGGAACGCCTCTTATATATAGAAAGGCTAAAGAGGTTAGGGTTCTTCAGCTTGGAAAAGAGACAGCTGAGAGGAGATATGATTGAAGTCTACAAACTCCTGGGTGGTGTCGAGCAGGTACAAGGCAAAATGCTGGCCTATATAGTAAGTAGATGTGGCCGCTATACTTAATCGCGGCAAGGGATCTTCCTGCCATGATTATATAGCGGCTACGGCTGCCAGTCTCCCCTCCCCCCCTGACAATCGCGGCAGGGGGTGCCCAAACTCTCCTGCTAATAGAACTCCACGAACGCCAGCAAGAAGGTGTTCAATCCTTCCTGCCGAAAGGCCCCCCCCCCCCCAAAGATCGCTGGCAAGAGGGTACACAACACCTTCTGCTGTACCCGCCCCCAATGTCCCCTCCAACAAAATGCCCCAACTCTCCCTCCCCGGACCCCTTTCCAACAAAAAACCACCACCCCGGAACCCCCCCCTTGGGCTTACCCGCAAGTTGGCCGGACGGGTCCTTGCACCATCCGGCCAGCAGGCCCGCCTCCATCCAAATGAGGTGGGCCCGCCCCTCCCCTGCCCAACCCACAGGATCCTAAAGCCTATTGGTCTCCTGCCACAATCATCAGGGGTGGGGGGCTGTCTACAGGCAGTAAGGGTTGAGCACCTTCCTGCCGGTGATCATGGAGTTCTGTCGGCAGAGGGGGTTGGGCACCTTCCTGCCGTGATCGTCGGTGGGGAGGGGACCCCTTGCCGCAATTGCCACATCTAAAGTAACCTGGTTCTGTAACCGGCGTCTGCAACATGGACATCGGTTACAGAATCGGGTTTAGTTTGGGCAGGTGTAGGCCTGATTCTGTATAGAATGCCCAGGATGGGCGTCCTATACAGAATTTGGGCCTAAATGAAGTTAACATGGAAATGTTTTTAAAACAAAAATGAGGAAATATGTTTTCACTCATTTAAGTTAAGCTCTGGAACACGTTGCCAGAGTATGTGGTAAAAGCAGTTAGCATAGCTGAGTTTAAAAAAGGTTTGAGGGAGGAAAAGTCCATAGTCTGCTATTGAGACAGACATGGGGGAAAGCCACTGCTTGTTTTGGTATCGGTAGCATGGAATATTGCCACTTGTTGGGTTTCTTCCAGGTATTTGTAACCTGGATTGGCTACTTTTGGAAGCAGGATACTGGGCTAGAGGGACCACTGGCTAAGACTATTCTTTTTTTTAATATTTTAAATTTTTATTAAATTTTCATAAAGAAAAACAAACCAAAATAACAAAACAGTTCAATATACAAATCATGATGCTCCAGTACCCCCCAGTCACTACCTAATACATCAAAATCCTTGCTAAGAAAGGAACACCATCCCACAATTGAAGCCACATAATAGAAAACACTCCCCAACACCAAAAGCTCATCAAGAACAACTCCCTCCTTCCCACTTTTTCCCTAATACTCCATAAGAGGGGGCACGCCATGTGTTCTTTAACGCGCCCCCCCAAACAGCTCCCCCCTCCCTCCCAAAACAACCACCATATCCCACAAAACAAGGATCAAAGGAAAGCAAATATTTTCTTCCAAGTCCACTCCTGGTGTTCATAAAAACCATAGTGTTTAGCAACAAGGCGTTCCATTTGCACCAACTGAAGATTCCAATCCTCTCCTGTCAGCGTTGAGCTGCTTTTCCACTTCTGGGCAATGAGACATTTAGTAGCCGACAGACCTAGGCGAACCAACTTGGTCTGCCAAGGAGTAGATTTGACATTGTGCAACACCAGAAGACAGCTCTGGGGTAAATATTGAACCGGATCCTGTATCCAAGATGTCAAAGTGGTAGTAACATGTAACCAAAACAATCTGATATCAGAACATTCCCACCAAATGTTTAAATAAGAACCCTTTCCCCTGCTACACCTCCAACATATATCACTTGTCTGGGGATACATACAATGCAAGCGTGCTGGGGTAAGATACCAGCGCGTTAACACCTAATAAGCATTTTCTTGCACCAAAACACTTTGGGATGCCTTTTGGACCTCAAGACATATTTGTGCCCACTCTTCCTTTTGAAAAGTAAGACCCAAATCCTCTTCCCATTTCTACATATATGGATATTGAATGACCTGCCCCCGAAAATAATAATATAAAAATGAAATGGGCTGGGTACCCTCCCCAAAAGAAGCCACATATTTTCTAAATGTTCAGCATTCTGTGGCAACTCCCTCACCCATCCCATAGGTAACATAAAATGGCAAAGTTTCACATATGCAAAGAAATCACCCCGTATATCCTCTACCCTCTCAACTAGCTCATCAAAACTGGGAATCCTCTCACCCAAAAACACATCCCTAAACGTATTCAAGCCCAAAGCAGCCCAATGTAAGAACGAAACCCTGTCCATACCCACCGCAAAGCGAAGTTCCCCCCTAATGGGTGCCAGAGAGGATATACCCCCCCCACCCGCTCTTTTCTCTGAACTTTACCCCATAAACCCACCAGATGTCGCAAAAAAAGGTTATGTAACTCTTGTAAGTTGTCAGAATCTAGAGACGAAGTCCAAAGCCAATACCATAATTCAAGTTGGGGAAGGAAAAAATGCTCTAACCTGACCCCCAACTTAAAATCCACAATGGACTAATCCAACAGAAAGCGCATCTGCGCTGCCAAATAGTACCAGTGTAAATTGGGAACTGGTCTGCCACCGTCCTCCCTAGCCGACCACAGCACCTGTTGAGACAAACGAGGATGTCTACCCTGCCAGATAAATGTGCGAAATTCTTTATGCAACGATTGAAGCACCCTGTAGGATACCTCCAATGGTAGAGTTTGGAACAAAAACAACAAACGAGGCAGCACATTCATTTTAATCACAGCTATGCACCTCCACCAGTTAAGCCACAGCCCATACCATTCTGCAAATCAGCCCTTACCAAAGTAATAATGCCCCCATAATTAAGATCATAAAGGTGAGATAAATCTCTTGGTAAGTGGCTACCCAAATATAGAACCTACAGCCCTCTTGAAAGGAAAAGACTCAAGCAGCCTCCGCTCCTCATTCTCCGTCAAAGTGACCCCCCAAAATTCTAATTTGTCCATATTAATAGTAAATCTGGCTAGTCGACCAAAAGAGCGGAACACCTCGGAAGGCTCAGGCGCCATCTTTTTTTTCCGAGGAACCAGCCCACTGCCCTCTCCCTGCGATTTCACATCCGAGTCCTCAGCAAAGCGGAATTTTTCCAGGTGCTTTCGGGTTGTCATCGTTAGCCCCAATCAGTGTGTCGGTTTCCAGCAAAAATTGCAATCAAATAATGCTTTATTTCTCATTAAACACCGCGGCCCCTATGGAGCTAACAATTCAAGCAGCCATTCTGTGGCGTGATGTTACTTCCTCCCTCCGGCTATGACTATTCTTATGTAGATCCAGCAAGCATAATTATAGGAGATTTTTTTTAAATTTCTAAATCTAGACATACAATTTCTGGATGCTATATTTAGTTGATAGAAGATTAGCCTATAGTTGTTGGATAAGCTTTATTAATCAGCACTGTTAGCTGACTGATATGTTCTCGTAGGCTTTCATTTAACGTTAAGGAATCAAAATAGCACCAGTTTAAACAGAACAAAAAATAAAGTGTGGCATAGCGGAATGATGGCACTGTCACTCACTGCTGTGCAGGAGGCCCAGCTTCAGATTCCAAGCACTTAAAGGAGTGGAGCTGCATACATCTCAACTGCAGATAGTGTTGTTTCAGAGCACATGCATGCCAAGTTCTGCTAGGGGCCATATCCCTGTGTCTCTCAGCTCTGAGAGTTGTTGGGGCAATAGTTGGGGTAACAAAACACAGGGTCCATGAATGAAGAGCTATGGCATTTCAGCTTCACACCCATCCAGTCTTTGTCAGTAAGAAGGACCGAGGCAGGCTTTGACTGGACGAAAGCTGTGGGGATGAAGATGCATGCAAAGACATTTGCATTATGCTGTGCTTGGAAGAAGGTAGCTGAACATCTTTAAGCTGTCAGCTTGGGAAACGTAATTCACTTATGCGGATGATATCTTTATATTAATTGAGATTGATCCGGATATTACCAATCTAGTTTCCAAAGTAAATCTTTGCATTTCCAAACTTCAAGCCTGGGCTTTATCTGTCCGAATGAAGCTTAATACAACTAAAACTAAGCTTTTGTGGTTAGGTCCAAGATTGGACTGTCTTCCTCCTACTGTAGCTCTGGTATCTGGGTCCTCCTTACCAACTGAATTCTCTGCTAAGATATTGGGAGTCCTTTTTGATTCCTCTCTTTCCTTTAAGGACCAAATAAATTCCTTGGTCATTAGTTTGCAAATGCTGAAGAAGGTTAGACATCTTTTTCATCACCGTCATTTTTCTATCTTAGTTCAATCAATTATATTATCTCGTCTTGATTACTGTAACGCTATCTACCTCGGCATTACAAAAATTTGTCTTCATAGATTACTATTAATTCAGAATACTGCTGCAAAGCTGATCTTTGGAAAATGTAAGTTTGACCCCTTTGCTTCAGAGTCTTCATTGGCTCCCTGTTTATTTTAGAATTCAACTAAATGCGCTTATTTCTTTAAAAATTCTACATGGTATCTTTAATCCTCTTATTTCTTTATTTTGGAATGTTTACCAATTCTCCTTTGCGAGAGGTATCCAAGAATTTAAACTTTCCCTCCCTTCTAAAAAAGGGATTAAAGGAGTCAAGATCTTCAGTCAATCTTTGGTCTTTAAACTCTCTCAACTCTGAAATGATCTCCCTCTTTTTTTAAGGAGTTCAAGTTCATTTCAATTTTTCCATAAATCTTTAAAAACTACTCTATTTGCCAAATATTTTGAAAATTAATTCTTTTAAAATTTTGCTATTATCTTCTATTTATCATTTGTAAATCATTCCATGTTTATTTAATTTCTGTAAACCGAGTCGAGCTTTCTCAGAATGATGACTCGGTATACAAAGTTAAGCTTTAGTTAGTTTAGTTTCTCTGCTTTTTGGCTTCTCTCTTCATTTAAATCAGGGGTCTCAAAGTCCCTCCTTGAGGGCCGCAATCCAGTCGGGTTTTCAGGATTTCCCCAATGAATATGCATGAGATCTATGTGTATGCATTGCTTTCAATGCATATTCATTAGGGAAATCCTGAAAACCCGACTAGATTGCGGCCCTCAAGGAGGGACTTTGAGATCCCTGATTTAAATCCTGCATATTTGTTTTTGCACTGATATATTTTCTTATGCTTTTCTCCATTCTTTTTTTATTGGCAAACGGAGGTGGGGTTGGCGTCCCGACGGTACCGGTGGTGGGCCAAGCCGGGCACACGGCGACGGCGGTGGCTGTGGGGGTTTTCTGACAGCAGGAGGAGTGGGCATCCCTCCTGCCATATCTAAAGTTCGGGGGGGTCTCGGCCAGGGGGAGGGCAATGGCAGGAGGGGAATGAGCATCCTTCCTGCTATATTCATGTGGGAGAGATGAGAGCATTTGGTGGCAGGAGGGAGTAGGAATTTTGGGGGGTTAGGGGAGGGAGGAGATTCTGCTTCTCCTGTCACTATTGTCAGGGCTCTGCCCAGACTCAATTGCTCACTGAGCAATTGAGTTGGGGAGTTTGCATGCAAATGATTTCCACCTCCGTGCAAATTATTTGCATGCAAACAAAATAGTAAATCAATCGCTGTTTCAAAATCAGCCAGAGAATCAGCCAGCAGTGATTGAATCGCTATCTTTAGTGAATCTGGGCCTTACTACTGCCCGTGACTTATGCTGTGGCTTTCCTGTCTCCCCTTAGAGAGTAGCCACCACTGAGGAACGTAAGCTTCCTCTCACCTGTGTGCAATGGGTCAGTCAGTAACAAAACTCTCTTGCCTTTGCCCGGCACTATGCTGCAAACATTTCACAGGTTTTAGAGACAAGTACACTTCCCCCTCCGAATCTGTGGTTTCGATTCGGTTATTTGCGATTTTAAAACAGACAAAAAAAAAATAATTTTTTGGGCTATTTTAAGCCCTGTAAGGACCCCACTTAAGCCTTACCTGGTGGTCTAGCGGGTTTTCGGGGCATGAGCGATCTTCCCACGCTCCTGCCCCGTGCAGATCGCTCACAGGAAATGGCTGCCTTGAGCTCCCGTAGTCTCTTGAGACTACGACGGGAGCTCAAGGCAGCCATTTCCTATGAGCGATCTGCACGGAGCAGAGGCGTGGGAAGATCGCTCCTGCCCTGAAAACCCACTAGACCACCAGGTAAGGCTTAAGGAGGGGGCTTATAGGGCTTAAAATAGCTGGGGGGAAGTGGGGGTTAGGGGCAGAACCGGCCCGAATATTATCCGCGGGTTTTTTTTAATATTCGCAGGCTGGCTCTGCCCCTAACCCCCGTGGATACGGAGTGAGAAGTGTAAACATTTTATGAATACTGTTTGACTTTCCTAGCAGGAAGAGCTCTTAGGAAAATAGGGCTATATTCACTAAACAAACCAATCGTGTACCGATCGGTTTGCAACCCCTTAACGAGCAGATTTCCCTCCAGCCTGATTCACTTACCTCTCCTGCGATCTACTTCGAATCCATGCATGCAAATGAGGAAAAAGGCATGGAAATTGGACAGTGAACCGATTCATTACACAAAATTTCACATCAGACAGGTCTGGCCGATCAACGGAAGAAGCGACTGCTGGGGACCAGTTGTTCAATGGTTTCCAACTGCATATGCTGCTCTCTGCCCCAACTCAAGCACAAATCTCCTGCCCCGAAGTCCTGCCACCCTGCACTGCCTCAAAGTCCTGCCGTCCTGCACTGCCAAAACAATGGCCAATCAGGGACTTCCTTAGACACCTCCCTAAGAAAGTCCCTGATTGACTGAGGTGCCCCGGCCCCTCCAAAGGGAGGAACCGCAGCCAATCAGTGCCATAGGCCTCTCCCTGTGCATCAGATGATGTGCCGGGGCCTAAGGCCGCTATTGGGCAGTGGCGGGCAGCAAAGTAGGAACAGGAGGAGGGTCCAGGCACCCCTCCTGCTCCCAACTATTTTACAGGTAATCCCTCCCTCTTTGATTATCAATTCTCACTCTCTTCACCTTCTGTAGTCAAGTTACCTTATAAGTCAAAGTGAGAATGTTTCTAAAAAGAGGGAAAAGTTAGCATAAAATATAAAATCTACCCTAAATAAAAGATACTGGGTGAACAATAAATGAAACCTTTTAAACAAATACTGGTTCTAAAAGTTTTTGTTAAGTTTATTTTTACAAATCTAACAAAATGTATATATCTATATAACTTTAGAACAAGTTTCCATATAAAATCTTTCTCAAAGAATTTAGTTCTTTGAAATAATTTTTTCCTCACAGGGTCCAGGTGTTCTTTTTTCTGCAGAGCCGTTGGGTACCAGCGCTTCTTCTTCCTCTCTGGAGATTCAGCTTCAATAAATGGAGTACCTACTCCCTAACTAAAAAAAACCCCAAAGGAAACAAAACCCTATGACACCCTGAAATTTATATTTGTTTCTTTAGTTTTGACTAGCTACCCAGAGAAAAAAAATGGATAATTAAAATTTCCCTAAACTTTTTCCCACCCACAATGTATCTTAATCTGTAGGCTTATCTCCAAGGTTATAAATCAAATGGTTATCTAAACCAAAATATTTTAGTGACAGAATTCACTCCAATTCACAACTGGTTTTTATAAATAACAAGAATTCATCAATAAATTTTTCCTTAGCACTACTTCTTACAACGTCAAAAAGATACTTTCTATCCTGTTTTCTTAATGTTAACCAGGACAAAATTAATTTAACTGTTACTAGATTCCATTTAAATACAAGAGCTCTGCACCTCAACGCAAAAGTGACAGAAAATCACTGTATGACATAACCAAACACAGCCCTTGCCACAAAAATAGGCCAGACTTGAATTTAATTAACATTAGCCAAAAATCCACTATAAAATTTTTTAAAATCTTTTTCTATTCTCAGGCAACCAAGACCAACCTGTCTTCCAGGCTGATAACCCCCCCACTGCTCTCCCTGGCAGTTTTAGAATTCTCCCCAGCACTCCTGACTTCTCCATGAGGTCATCAGACCTGTTGCAGACATCAGCAGTCTAGAGGTCCAACAATCAGTCATGCAAACACAGCATTATCTTTGCTGGGCAAGAACAACTAAAAAACTTCTCACTTTAAAATATTAGAGGAAAAAACCTCTGTCAGGTCTCTCCTGCCCTGGGTCAACTATAACATATTTTGTAACCCATGGTTACATTCACCCTTGCTGAAAAGAAAAAAAAATTTGCCTTCAGACAAATTTTATTTTTTTTTTTTTACATCTACAATTTCCTTGAAATTGTCAGTATTCCAACCTTAAACAAAAATTTTTTATCATACACAATGTCCCATAAATTTATCATACCAGATATCTATTTCCTTTACAAATTTTCCATAAATAACCCCCAATCTATCCTTTGGGATCAGAGCCTTTTCGGAATTTCCACAATGCAGTCCTTCTTTCTTCTGGGCGGGTTGGGTGGGCCGTGCCCGACTGCCTAACCTGACTAGGACTGGGCCGGGGGATGGGAGGCCTAGGAGCAGGAGGGACTGAGCACCCCTCCTGATCACAACTTTTTACTGCTGGGGGTAGGCCATGCCGGTCGGCAGGGGGGGAGGGCAAGGGCCGTGGCGGTTGGGGGGGAACGAGGGCCGTGCTGCATGCATGCAGCATTTAAAAAAAAAAAACAAAACACCGATGGCAGCAGAGAGTTGGTATCCCTCTTGCTTTTTTCTCCATGGGGGGGGGGGGGGCAGGCGGAGCAGGGCAGGCAGGAGATATCGGGGCCTGGGAGAGTGTCGGACAGATCTCTTTTGCTTGTTTCTGGATTCTCCTGCTCTCTGCCACCATTCTCCACAGTGCAGGCCCGCTTTAAAACCACAGGCTTGCACTGCAGGGAATGGTGGCAGAGAGCAGGAGAGTCCGGGAGCAGGCAAGAGAGATCTGGGCTGGGCTGGCCTGAGCAGTGACAGGAGGCTGCTACTACTGTCAGGGTGTGCGCATGAGCAGGGATCACTCTGGCCGTGGGTAGTGGGGATGCTAACTATCGCCCCCATTTGCATGCAGGCCTTTACTGAATCAGTCGGCAGGCATGCCATAGGAAACGGATCGTGCATGGTTTAGAGGTTAAGTGAATCATGCCCATAGTGAGGCAAAGGGAGATCTAAAACTCCTACAGATTAGTGGAGATTAACAGTCCTTTCTCATTCACAAAACATGTCATCATCTGTTTGAAAGTCTTCAGAGACCTCTTCATCCAAGCTCAAATCGCTGGCTATCTCTCCCTCAATTAAATTATCATCTGATACAGACTGCATATCACACTCTGTTAGCAAAAGGGTGTAAGCTTTGAGGACACTTATCTGTCTGTGACGGTGAAACCCTCAGTCAGCTTACTGGACTCAGCTTCCCCTTTGCTCCTGTCTTTCATTCCTCTGGTTCCTTGTTCTTGTTCCTATTCCTGATCTCTGTGTCCCTGTACTCTGCAACTCTGGTTGTTTAACCACAGCCCTGGCTAGAGCTGCAGCTCTGATTTTTGATAGCGAGTTTTTTCGGTTATTGGTTCAATCTTTACTATCAACTTTGGACTATTGCAATATAATTTATTTGTGGTTACTTAAAAAGATTATATTAAGACTCTGATTGGTGCAAAATGCTGTAGTTCGCCTGATTTTTAATCTTAAAAAACATGATCGTATTAGACCTTTCTATATTAAGTTGTATTGGCTGCCTTTTGGGGCCAGAGCGCTTTTTAAGTTCGGATGCATTTGCTACAAGGTGCTTTTTGACTCCCTATTTGAAACTTTCCTATTCAACAAAAGGTACTAGAAATTCTGGAAAGTTCATCTTCCCTACTCCAAAGGCCTGCCATTTTAAAACTTTCTTAGACAGGACCTTGGAGTATCAAGCTGGGAGGATGAACTCCTGGTTAAGTCCGATGATTGCTCAATCTAATTCTTATTTCACATTTAGGAAAACATTAAAGACCTATTTATTCGACAAATAAGAATGCTGATTCTGATATATTTTTAAATAAGGTCTAATGTTTCTACTGTTGTTATAAAATAATTTTTAATAATTTCTAGTAGTATGTTATAATTTTTTTAAATAATTTGTATCACTTTTAACATATAATTTTAGATTGTACTATACATAGATAGTGTGTTCTATGAAACTATCATGTGCTGAAATGTCTCAGTTTTTCCTGTTGTGAACCGCCCAGAACTATTGGTTGGACAGTATACAAGAAAATAAATTATTATTATTATTGCTGTCCCTATAATGGCTTGATTGCCCTCAGGGAAACCTGATCAGCAATGTGTGCTTGTGCGGTTTCTCTCACCCCACCCCCCCTTGCCTCCTGCTAGGGACAGTGGGTAAGAAACCTGCCTCTGGCCTTTGCCTAGCAAAATTCTTCTTACCAGGCAAATAAGGCTTAGGCTCAGGAATGTTCCTACTTCCTGCAGCCTTCTGTTTTATTTTACAGGCACTAGTACTGTGTTTCTCCTCAGTGACAGGACTTAAAACTACTGGAATCCTGGATGTTGCAGTGGTTCCTGCCTTCTCCCTGTACAGTGTACAGCGAAATTGTTGATAGGTAATATAGCATTTGCATAGAAATTTAAGGAAAAAAATAACTCACAAAGAGGGCACATAATGAAAGAAACTTACATTCATTTAGGTTTCTTTTTAATAGTCCCCACTGTTATCTTCTTTTTTTTGTGTGTGGGGGTTAGGTTTCCCTCCCTATCTGTGCTATATTCCTGATTGTAGAACATAAGCAATGCCTCCGCTGGGTCAGACCTGAGGTCCACCTGTGCAGTAATCCTCTATCTATAGCCCTCTATCCCCCTTTCCAACAGGAAATTGTCAAATCCTTTCTTGAACCCCAGTACCGTACTCTGCCCTATTATGCCCTCTGGAAGCACATTCCAGATGTCCACCACATGTTGGGAGTGCTGCTTACATGGGGTTCAGAGGATCCAATGTTACACAGTCCTCTAATCTGCAGAGAATTTGCTAAACCACCTATTCTGATACACAGGATGAAGTGGTGTACAATCTAAAAGCATAAAACAAAGGAACGCCAGATATCAGACAGACAAGGTAATATTCACATAAAGGCTATATGCTGACTACTCACCAAACCACTCCCAGGGTGACAATCCCCAATACTAGTTCACTCTAAGGGCTAGATTCACTAACCTGCCCGAATCGAACTGATCCATTTCCAATTCAGGAAGGTCCGAGGGATTCACTAAGGAAGAATATTCAAATGGGGGTGATCGGAGGAACACCCCCATTTGCGAGCAGGGATCACAAATGTGCGATCCCCACTCATGCGCAGACCCTGACAGTAGTGACAGGAGAAGCAGCCTCCTGTCACTGCTGTCAGGCCTCTGCCCTGATCTCTCTTGCCTGCCCTGCTCTGATCTCTCCTGCCTGCTCGCCCCAACTTTCCTGCTCTCTGCTGCCCTTCCCCGCAGTCGGCCCGAAACTCCCTCTGAATCAAACCCGACCGTCCCCACCGCTTCACCCACGACCAACCCACCCCAGGTTGGGCAAGGTGGCCGTGCCTGAACCACCAGCCCGGCGTACCTTACTAATTGTTGGAAGCAGGAGGGGTGCCCAGTCCCTCCTACTCCTTAGGCCTCCCCATGCACATCTTCGGGAGCAGGAGGAAGCACAAAGTTCTTTTGCTTTTAAGGCCGCTAGGCCATAGCGGCCTTAGGCCATGCCCCAGTGCATCATCTGATGCACGGGGAGGGGCCTAAGGCCCTGATTGGCTGAGGTGCTTTGGGCTCCTCAACCAGTCAGGGACTTAGGCTCCTCCCTGCGCATCAGATGATGCATCGGGCTATGGCCTAAGGCCGCACTCGTCAGAGGAGGAGACGTGGAGCAGGCGGGACTGAGCACCCCTCCTGCTCCCAACAATATTAAAGTACGGGGAGAGGTGGGCCTTGCCCGGTCATCCTGCCGGCCTTGGAGGAGGCATGGAGCAGGATGGGGCTTAGCATCCCTCCTGCTCCCAACAATTTTGAAAGATATAGGGGGAGCGGGTGGGCCTGGCCTGGCCCGGTCAGCAGGCCTGCCTAGGTTAAAGTACAGGGAGGGAGGTTGGCCAGGCCAGGAGGAGTTTCACATTGCAGGAGGGAGTTGGCATTCTCCTGCCTTTTGTGGGGCATTGCGGGGGGGGGGGGGCGCATGGGGGGCATGCGTCTGCCGCAACTTAAAATTTTTTTTTTTTTTACTTTAGGCCGGGGACCTCCAGGCCCGGCTTAGATATTTTTTTTAACGTTAGAAGCCCATAGTTTTAACCCACTTAAAAGCCCATGGGTTAAAACCACGGGCTTACACTGCAGGGAAGGGTGGGAGTCAGAGCAGGCAGGCAATCAGGGTAGCTACAGTCGGGGCAGGCAGGCAGATCTGGGAAGCAGGAGATCGGGGCAGCAGAAGGCAGTCGGGAAGGGCTTCAGCAACTGGTCCTCAGCAGTCACTTTTTGGGTTGATCGGCCAGCACAGTCGAATCGGCAAATTTGTTTAGTGAATTGCGTCCCTGCTTACTTTGCTTGCAGTTCCTCTCATTGCATGCATGGATCGGAATCGGATCGCAAAACAGGTTAGTGAATATTGCAGGAGGGAAATCGGATCGCAAAGGGCTCACAAACCGATCGGTTTGCTTAGTGAATCTAGCCCTAAGTTCCCCAAAGATTTTCTTAAATAACAGAGAATCAGTCAAAAACTTCAAATGCTAGCATCCAGTTAGAAGAGAAATTGTTTATCTACCAGTTAATTTATTTAGAGGAAATTTTGTAAACTCTGCTAAATTGAGCTAAATGCCTTGGTACTCCTGGATTAACATTTTTTTTTTTCTTATGCACTGGCCCAAACCTTATCCTTCTGCTTGTCCTCACACTGACACTGCCTCGTCCTGGAAGGATGTGAGAATGTTATCAGAAGTGAGAAGGCAGACCTGTGTGATTCTGTGTGGTCAATAATGATGAAAGTGAAGCTACATAGAGGCAGTCTTGTACCTTAAACTGGATCATTTGGGTTCTATTTTGTACCCTACTGTTTACAGCTCCTTGCTTGCCTTTCTTTATTTTTACTGTACCACCTTGAATATTTCTTAATTTCTACAACATGCTGTTCAAGTTTTGCTATGCACTTACAAAATAAATTTATTGGCTCTTTTCTTCTAGGCTGGTTTCAGTTTACGGAAAGTAAACAGACACGTGGATTTCCCACTTACTCTAGACCTGGCACCTTTTTGTTCAGCATCCTGCAAGGTACTTTATACTATAAGAACAATTCAGAGACGTAGAAATTGTAAAACTGAAGGACATAAATTGAGGGTGCAGGGTGATAGACATAGGAGAAATGTCAGGAAATTCTTTTTCATGAAGAATGTGGTTGATGCCATGAATGCCCTCCTGAGGGAGGTAGTGAAGACAGAATTGGTAACAGAATTCAAAAGGCATGGTATAAAACCAAAACTTAAATAACTGTATAGGCTTTGATGTGTTTCAGTAATGCTTAGATGGAGACACTCTGGCTCTGGCGTCAGTGCTAGGCAGACTTCTATGAGCTGTATTCCATATATAGCAAAACAGTTTAGAATGGGCTGGAGAGGGCTTTCTCAGAAACTCCAGTAGTTGGAACTTGAAAACAGTGCCAGGTGGACTTCTATTGTCCATGTCCTGTATATGACAAGACAGATTGGGATAGGCTGGAGTGGAGTGGGCTTCAACAACAATTCAGTAGTTGGAGCATAAGGGCAATGTGGACAGACTTCTATAATCTGTGTCCCAGAAATGGCAAAGAAAGAACATGATCAAGTATTTTATATCACATAGAGATGTTTAAATACCTACATGATGTAAATGCACATGAGTCAAGTCTCTTTCATTAGAAAGGAAGCTCTGGAATGAGAAGACATAGAATGAAGTTGTGATAGGCTCAGGAGTAATCTAAGGAAATAATTTTTTATAGAAAGGGTGGTAGATACGTGGAACAGTCTCCCGGAAGAGGTGGAGACAAAGACGGTGACTGAATTCAAGAAAGCCTGGGATAAGCACATGGGATCTCTTAGAGAGAGGAAGAGATAATGGTTACTGCAGATGGGCAGACTGGATGGGCCATTTGGCCTTTATCTGCCATTATCAAGTAAGTTGCTATAAGAATAGCCATACTGGGTCAGACTGGAGGTCCATCTAGCCCAGTATCTTTCTTGCAGCAGTGGCCAATCCAGGTCACAAGTACCTGCCAGAATCACAATAGTAGAGAAATCAGACCTAAAATTACATCTTACCTGATATAAAACTGTATAGGAAGAAATATGGGTAACACGATGTTCAAAATTAAATTTGTAAAGCACAGCTATAAAAAAATTCCTTTGAAGTGCTAAAACTAGCTACTACATTTTCTACATTTACATAAGAACATAACATAAGAACATAAGCAATGCCTCTGCTGGGTCAGACCAGAGGTCCATCGTGCCCAGCAGTCCGCACACGCGGTGGCCCAACAGGTCCAGGACCTGTGCAGTAATCCTCTATCTATACCCTTCTATCCCCTTTTCCAGCAGGAAAATGTCCAATCCTTTCTTAAACCCCTGTACTGTACTCTGCCCTATTACGCCCTCTGGAAGCGCATTCCAGGTGTCCACCACTCGTTGGGTAAAGAAGAACTTCCTAGCATTCGTTTTAAATCTGTCCCCTTTCAACTTTTCCAAGTGTCCTCTTGTTCTTTTATTTTTCGAAAGTTTGAAGAATCTGTCCCTCTCTACTCTCTTTATGCCCTTCATGATCTTATAAGTCTCTATCATATCCCCTCTAAGTCTCCTCTTCTCCAGGGAAAAGAGACCCCAGTTTCTCCAATCTCTCAGCGTATGAGAGGTTTTCCATCCCTTTTATCAAGCGTGTCGCTCTCCTCTGAACCCTCTCGAGTAACGCCATATCCTTCCTAAGGTACGGAGACCAATATTTGACGCAGTATTCCAGATGCGGGCGCACCATCGCCCGATACAATGGCAGGATAACTTCTTTTGTCCTTGTTGTAATACCCTTCTTGATTATGCCTAGCATTCTATTTGCTTTCTTAGCGGCTGTTGCGCACTGTGCCGTCGGCTTCATTGTCATGTCCACCATTACCCCCAAGTCCCTTTCTTGGTTGCTCTCATTCAATAATATCCCTCCCATCGTATAGTTGTACCTCGGGTTTCTGTTTCCAACATGCAATACTTTACATTTCTCAACGTTGAACTTCATCTGCCATCTCGCCGCCCATTCCCCCAATTTGTTCAAGTCCCTTTGCAATTCTTCACATTCCTCTTTAGTCCCAGCTCCACTAAATAGTTTTGTATCGTCCGCAAATTTTATTATCTCAAACAAATTTTATTATTTCAAACAAATTCTTGCAGAACTATCAAAAAGTGTTTTTATTTCATTTTTATAAGGTTTCCATCAAAATGTATATATCACTTGGGATTGGAGGTGAGCATATCATAACCTACTGGATGACCATATCATAGGAACTCCTATAATCTCTATATCATTCCAGGTCCGCATCCTGAATTGAGTATTATAATCATTTATGCTCTAGTTCTCCCTGAATCAATTATCCACAAGTGCTAAAACTTATTATAAAAAGCTTATTCAAAGTACATTTCCCCCTCCGTATTCGCAGTGGTTAGGGGCAGAGCCGGCCCGTGAATATTAACAAACCGCGAATAATATTCTGGCCGGTTCTACCCCTAACACCAGCTTCCCCCCGGCTATTTTAAGCCCTGTAAGTCTTAACTGGTGGTCTAGTGGATTTTAGGACAGGAGCGATCTGCCCACACTCCTGCCCCTTGCAGATCGCTCACAGGAAATGGCTGCCTTGAGCTCCCGTTGTCTCTCGAAACTACGACGGGAGCTGAAGGCAGCCATTTCCTGTGAGCGATCTCATGGGGCAGGAGCATGGGAAGATCGCTCCTGCCCGAAAACCCGCTAGACCACTAGGTAAGGCTTAAAGGGGGGCTCACAGGGCTTAAATAGCCCAAAAATTGTTTTTTGGCAGAAAATCGCGAATAATCGAAGTGGTAGATACGGAAACTGCGAATACGGAGGGGGAAGTGTAGTTCAAAGCAGAACACACCAGACAACCATAGTGTTATTTAGTGAACACTTTTAGGAAAAAGGCATCACTTATCTTGGGTGGAACCAGCCACGCCACCACAAATGCTGGTATGTTGAATACAAACTCCCGACACCTGATGGTATTGGTGTTTCAATCCAAAACAGATCTTCCTCAGGAGATTATTTAGAGTTACTGCCTCTCCCTGTAGGTTAATCAAGTGCAAACAATCGCTCGATTAATGGTTTCAATACTGCAACTTAAGTTGTGTCATGCTCCAGGAGTGGAGGCCAATTCGGATCACCAGTTCCTTATGTTGGGAGTGGATTATGTGCAATGCTCTGTATGATCTCTTTAGAGTGCTGAGCAAGGTCTTCGCTTATGCCATTTCCGCCCACAGAATGCTTTGGATTCTTCTTCCAAGGCTACTCTGAGCAAATTGCCTTTCAAGTATCAACTGCTCTTTGGCAAGGGTCTGGATGATCGCAAGCCAAAATCTTTACCAGACAGCAGGTTGTGCTAATTTTCATGTTTCTAAGCGTTTTCACCAATATTCGGGAGTATTGGTCAGAAGTCTTATCAAAGGCTTGCTGAAATCTAAGTAAATTACATCTTGCTTTCTCAAACTTCTCACTTAGAAAGTCATTTTCCTTATAGTCCTCACCTCTGCACACTGTGTGAGTGAACGTCAAGCGCTTAAATTGGATCCTCCCTACACAAGATTCTACCACAATGGCATAGTGCTTCGAATTCATCTAAAATTCCTACTTAAAGTCATTTCAGAATTCTACCTCAATCAATCTATAGTTCTGCCTGTTTTCTTTCCAAAACCACATACACATCCTGGAGGCAGCTCTTCACACCTTGGACTGCAGGCATGCTCTGGCATATTACCTGGATCGGACTAAACCTCATAGAGGATCCTCCCAGCTTTTTGTGGCTTTTGACCCTAACAAACTTGGAGTTCCTGTTACCAAGAGAGCCATCTCCACTTGGCTAGCAGACAGGTTGTTGACTCAGTCATAAACATCAAAGAGATATCCCAATACCTCCAAACATTCAACTTACTATTCTATTCAGAAGTATAACCAACCTTCTACATCCACCCATTCAACAATAAGGAGGCGTCCCAGGCAACAAAGACAGTAGAAGACTCCATCTCATCTTCAATGCAAGCAACAACAATCTTTATGATTCCCTTATAAAGAGCGTTACCAGCATATCTTTAACATTACCTCAGACTCTACCCATAGGAGGTTGACTTTTACCATTGATAGACCTTCATAACAACAGATACTATCACCTTTAAGTGGTGAGTCAGGGCAGTGCCTTTCATTTACAGTGAAAATCTCCAACCCATCCTCCAAAAACCTCTTTTCAACTCCCTTCCTTCACCAAGAGCTCTCAGCCCTCCTCCAGCTAAATGCCATAGAACAAGTTCCCCTGCTGGAGATGGGTCGAGAGTTCAACTCCAAGTTCTTTCTGATACCGTGAAAGACCGGAGGTTTCCATCCAATTGTGGACCTTCATGTCCTCAACAAATACTTAGTGAAGGAGATTTTCATGGCCTCTTTGGGAACCCTGTTACCACTGTTAGAGAAGGACAATTGGCTCTGCTTTCTAGACCTCAAGGAAATATACACCCATATTTCCATTCTGCCTGCCCACAGGAAATATCTTTGTTTTTGAGTGGGGACGTGCCACTTCCAATATAAAGTACTACCATTTGGACTGGTGTCAGCACTGAGAGTATTCACAAAATTATTTGTGATATTAGTTGCAACCCTGCACTCATGTGGCTTTCATGTGTTCCCTTACCTAGACAACTGGTTAATCAAGGCCTCATCATTGCTACAAGCTCAGCCATCAACTCCACAGTTTGTCTACTGGGACTTCTAGGTTTTGCAGTTAATTACCAGAAATATCATCTTCAACCCACTCAAACCTTAGAGTTCATTGGAGTTCTCCTCAACACAACTCAGGCTTGAGCCTTTCTACCATAGCAGATTCTCAACACTTCTTCATCTGTCAGAAGGTCTCCTCTCTTCAATGCATTACTGCATGTTAATTGTTGGGTCTCCTAGGCCACATGGTATCTATAGTTCATATGACTCCATTTGCCTGTCTACATCTCAGAGAACCTTAGTGGACCCTCCCAACCCAATGGTCTCAAGCCACTGGGGCACTATCCCAACGGATACAAGCGACCTCAGACCTTCATCAGTCCCTTCAGTGGTGGCTGTTACCAGCCAGTCGTTCCAGGAGCCTTCTTTTCCCCACTGCACCACATCAAAAAATATTAACAACAGATGCTTCTATGCTCAGTTGGGAAGTCCACCTTGACAAACTCCATAATCAGGGCAGCTAGACTCCTCACGAGAAAACTCTCAATCTTCTGGAACTTCGAGCAATCCGCAATGCTCTCCTTACATTCCAAGATTGCCGTTTCAATAAAGTAGTACTCATTTAAACAGTCAACCAGGTAGCCATGTACTACATGAACAAAAAAGGAGGGACAGGGTCTTGCCCACTTTGCCAAGAAGCGATCCAAATCTGGTCCTGGGCGATTCTTCGCAACATATTTCTCAAGGCAGTTTATCTAGCAGGAAAACAGAACATCTTTGTAGACAAAATGAGCAGACTCCTATAACCTCACAAGTGGTCACTCTGTCATCTTACAACAGATATTCTCAGATTGGGGAATCTTGGAGTTAGACCTCTTTGCTTCCCCCCACAACCACAAACTTCCACTCTTCTGTTCCAAACTCTAGACTCCTAATTGTGCGGAGTTGGATGCCTTCTTCCTTGATTGGTGGGGCAAGTTTCTTTATGCTTTCCTCTAGTTGAGAAGACTCTATTCAAACCGCCAAGAACAGGCCATCATGACGAGCAGAACCAAGATGGCTGCATGCTAGCTGGTTTTGAGCAGCATTCCCCCTGAAGCTCCCTTTAATTAACCTCCGTTGTTACAATTTTACCTGCTTTTGGGCAATGCCGAAGAGGAGGGGACGAAGCGCTGCTGGAGCCTCGCAGCGCTCCAGGACGACCGCCTTCAGCAATATTGAGGAGCTGGTGAGGAGAATGCAAGGTACGCTGTTGCCATCAGGGAATTCCCAGCAAGAGACACACAGTGGAGGCGAGTCTGTGGCGATCTCTATGGGACTAGAGACATCCTTAAGCCCCGATGTTAGAGCACCTCTTCCACGCCCTCAGTCCACCAGCTCCCTGCGAGAGGAGGCACTACCGGAAGTTGGAGTTTACCTCCTCCCGGAGGCTAAGGAAGTCGAGAAGGGGACTGTGTTGTTGGTGCAGGGGAAACTCGGCATGAAGACTGAGGAGGAAGCGGTTGGAGAGGAACAAGCTGTTCGACGAGACACGCTGCCAGAGGGTGAGCCAATTAAATTAAAGTCACATTCCTTTCAAATTGAGGAGCCTCGAGAAGTAACACTAGATTCTTTATGGGATCTTGTGGCTAATTTGGCAAGTTCTATAAACTCACAGCTACAACAGTTGGAAAGGAAATTTAATAACCATGAAACTGAGATTAAAAGCTTAAAGACTGAAATAGAGGACTCCAAGACTATAGTACAGACTGTCCATCAAGAATTAAAAGTCTCTAAGCAAATTACTGAAATATTAATTAAAGACAATACTAACTTAAGAAGGAAGATGGAGACATTGGAAAACTTTTCTCAAAGACTGATTAATTTCCCTAGGGCTCCAATGATAGCCCCTAGGGAAATGTTGAAATGTTATATGTTAGAAGTATTGGAGGTTCCTGAGGAGTCAGTTCCTCCATTTACACAGGTTTATTACCTTCCAAATAAGACGCAGGATCGACAACAGCAACACGAAATGGGACATGATTCAATGAATATATCAAATCTGTTGGAACTATTTGATAAAGATTTAGTGACCCCAACAACTTTACTTCTGACAGTAGCTCTCGCACCAGATAAAAACTGGTTGTTGAGACTTTTCTTTAAAAATAAACAAAAATAATTTTTAGGTCTTAAAATACAGATGTTCGCAGATTTGGTTAAAGATACACAGAGAAGGAGATGTGACTTCCTATTAATGAAACCTGGTGTTATAGCTCTGGGGGCGACCTTTTACTTGCGACACCCATGTAAATGTGTAATTAATTATCGATCTCATAAATTTGTTTTCTTTGAGCCATCCCAACTGACAACGTTTCTCTCAACATCACGTCTGGAGAAAGATGGAACATGCTCAGTTTAAAGAAATGGTGCCTTAGTTTCACCCAGCTGGTTTACTGCCTTTGTGAATGTAGTTTTCTTTAATATTCGCCTATAACCATTTTGGTTCCTCTTTTGAGGACTTGAGTTGAAATTCAAGCGTATATTTGATTCCTTGTTATGTTAATTTTTACCTTATTCTCTTTATTTCTTGCTGAATTTCCTTTCTGTACAAGTTATGCTTGATTATGATTGAAAAATCAATAAATATATAAATGGAAAAAAAAAGAAAAGAACAGGCCATCATGATTCTTATAGCACCTTGGTGATTACGTGAACTATGGCTTACTCTCTTCCTACAGCTCAGCATACAGGAACCCATCACACTTCAAATCTTTCCAACATTGCTGATATAGAATGAGGGTTCTCTTCTCCATCCCAATCTATGTTCATTAACACTCATAGCTTGGCATTTCTCTCCCACCAAGTAGATGCTTTTACACTATCTGTACCAGTGTCAGCCATCATTGAAGCTTCTAGAAAACTTTCCACACAGCACTGCTCTTGATTCAAGTGTACTTGCTTTACAGTCTGGTATAATCTCTACTCACTCGATTCGATCACTTGTCCTCTTGCATCGGTTCTAGACTACCTTCTACACCTTTCCAACACTGATCTCAAAACTACTTCAGTAAGAGTTCACCTCAGTGCTATTAGTGCTTTTCATACACCACTGGACCAGATTCATGGAAGGCCTTTATCATACCAAGCCACCACTCTCAACATCACTCAAACATCTCACTTGAAAAAAAATGGACTTCCTTGTAGCTATTACATCTGTACACCAAGTTAGTGAACTTCAAGCACTCATTTTGGATTCACCTTAAACAACTTTCTATCATGACAGTGGTGGTTCTTAGCACACATCTGGTTACTCCTGAAGGTCGTCTTGGAATTTCATCTGCACTAGTCCATAGTTCTACCTATCTTCTTTCCAAAACCACACACTCACCCTAGTGAATCAGCATTCCATGCACTGGACTGTAAACATGCTCTTGCTTACTATTTGGATCGGACAAAACCTCACAGAACTACCTAACAGACTTGGAGCTCCCATCGCCAAGAGAACCAACTCCACATGGTTGTCGACTTCAGTAGCTCATCTGTAGTCCACTTCCATTGAGGACATTTGTAAAGCAGCCACCTGGTCCTCCATTCATATCGTCACATCCCACTATTTTTGGGAGAATCACTCAGATGGAATAGTCAGTTTGGCCAAGCAAAATTTATTCTCCACTTAGATGCTAACTTCCCTCCAACCCTTTTGGTTACGCCAGGCTCATGGTAGTTGTCAATAACCTTCTCAGAGGCATGATCCTGGCAGCTTGTGAGTCCCATATGCGAGGATATATAGCCTGCTGTCCTCGGCAAATACTTTTAAAACCAATAGGAGGAAATTTTTTTTCACTCAGAGAATAGTTAAGCTCTGGAACGCATTGCCAGATGTTGTGGTAAGAGCGGATAGCATAGCTGGTTTTAAGAAAGGTTTGGACAATTTCGTGGAGGAAAAATCCATAGTCTGTTATTGAGAAAGACATGGGGGAAGCAACTTCTTGCCCTGGATTGGTAACATGGAATATTGGTACTCCTTGGGTTTTGGCCAAGTACTAGGGACCTGAATTGGCCACTGTGAGAACGGGCTACTGGGCTTGATGGGCCATTGTTCTGACCCAGTAAGGCTATTCTTATGTTCTTATGCTACAGGTGAATAGCTATGCTTTCTCTGAGGACAAGCAGGCATTATATTCTAACCAATTAGGGGAGTTGAGAGGGTTGTGAGAATATAATGCCTGCTTGTCCTCTGAGAAAGCATAATTACTCACCTGTAGCAGGTGTTCTCTGAGAACAGCAGGTATATATTCTCACAACCCTCCCACCTCTGCTACTTGATTTCTTAGCTTGGTTAACTGAAGTGATGGTCCCATGAGCCGACATTGGGCAGGAAGGCACCAGCATGCATGTGGTATGGGCTGTCTTAAAGTTTTAAACAGTTTTTGACTGTCTGTGCTGGGCTCCGTGGATGACATCACCCACATGTGAGAATATATACCTGTTGTCCTCGTAGAACACCTACTACAGATGATTAACTATGCTTTAGCAGTGTGTACTGTTCTCATCGGTTTTTCAGAATGGCAGTAAAATAAATCCAAATGATAAACAATTTATTTTGATTTAGCTCATGCTTTTTCATTGAGAGCTCTTGGTAAGTTGCATTCAGATACATTTAGGTTTTTCCATGTGCCAAGAGGGCAAATCTGTTGGTTCCTGAGGAAGTGGAGGGTGAAATACTTGGCCAAGGTCACGTGAGATCAGTGGAATGGTATAGAGCAGTGCAAGTTAGGGCTTTTCAGCTTAGAGAAAGACAGTTGAAGGGAGAAATGATAAAGGTCTATAAAATCCTGAAAAGATATAGACCCAATCAAGTCACTTCACAACCAATCAAGATGACCTTTATTCTCTGCAATCACTGTGGTGCTTTAATTCCAAGACACACTATTTGGAGGCTTAAGGTTTGCCTCATCTGTCTTCAACTTGCTAGTATTAAGGAGGAGCTCTGCAAACAATTAAAGCAGCTTCCATCACTCCACAAAATCATACCAACTTACGACCTCTACCTCAAAGAATAAAACAGCCCAGGAATAAATGGGTCACAGTAGGCTCAGGAAGACTGCAACATGTAACACAGAACATCCACCTTCATTAATATTACCTCTACAAAATTCCTTCGCTCCACTAGTGCACGGCGATACTCAAAAAAACAGAAGGGAGGTGGGACTGGAACCAA
This sequence comes from Geotrypetes seraphini, assembly GCF_902459505.1. NCBI lineage: Eukaryota > Metazoa > Chordata > Amphibia > Gymnophiona > Dermophiidae > Geotrypetes > Geotrypetes seraphini. The sequence continues at coordinate 21,508,763 of NC_047086.1, forward strand.
TGAAGGTAACTCAAGAGAACAAGAGCACCCTAAGCACAAATAAAAAGGCCAAAAACAGAAAACTATTACTGTTGGGGGATTCCATCATCAGAGGCATTAACCTTAGAACACAAGGCGAGGAGACCAAAATAGTGAAATGTCTTCCAGGATCCTCAGCTACCAGGAGTTCCAGGCAAATACTGACTATAATTAAGGAAGAAACTAAGGATTTTAACACTGATGTTGTTATCCATCTGGGAGCAAATGACCTGGCCAACAACTCCACACTTGCAACACAGAAAGCTTTTCGGGAGCTTGGTGAGGGCTTGAAATCTTTTGTAAAGACTTTAACTTTTTCTGAAATACTGCCTGCATATGGAAAGGGAGAGCAAAGAGTGAAAAACACAGAGGACTTTTATAGATGGCTCAAAGCCTGGTGTCATCAAGAAGGCTTCAGGTACATAGAAGGATGGGAAAATACATGGAAGGACAAGAAGCTATATTGCTTTGATGGACTACATATTACTACAGCAGGAAAAAGAAACATTGCAGAGAAATTTAGACAATATGTTTCTAGACATTTAAACTAGAAGGTGGGGGTGGTGTATGTATGAAGGACAATTATAGAGACCACCCCCGGCAAAAGAAAAGATGTGATAGTAGTAAAGATTGCAACATAAACAATATCAACAACTCATTTCTTAGCATTGCAAAGGAAAGTGAAACGAAACAAAAATCTATACGAAAAAGGAGATTACCGCTGAAAGATAGCTGGAAAGCGATGACCACAAATGCTCGCAGTCTAAGCAACAAAGTTCATGATCTGCAAGCCCTGATGTTAGAGGCAGATCTAGATATTGTCGCTATCACAGAGACATGGTTCAGTGAATCACATGGATGGGATGCAAACATACCGGGATATAATCTTTCTAGGAAGGACAGAGATGGTCAAAAAGGTGGAGGAGTAGCTCTCTATGTAAAGATCAATATCCAAGCGACCGAAATGCAAGGGACCTGTGGAGAGGAAGAAGCGATATGGATCGCTCTGAAAAGAGAAGATGGAACTTCTATCTACATGGATGTAGTCTACAGACCTCTGAATCAATTGCAGCAAATTGATAAGGATCTGATTGTGGATATTCAAAAGTTTGGAAGGAAAGAGGAGGTGCTGCTGTTGGAAGATTTCAACCTGCCGGATACGGACTGGAATGTTCCATCTGTGGAATTGGAAAGAAGTAGGGAGATTGTGGATGCCTTTCAAGAGGCTCTGCTCAGACAAATGGTGACGGAACCCACAAGGGAAAAAGTGATATTGGATCTGGTCCTCACAAATGGAGAGAGTATCTCTAATGTTCGAGTGGGTGATCACCTGGGAAGTAGCGATCATCAAATGATTTGGTTTAATATAACGGCTAAAGTGGAGAGCAGCCGCACGATACTTAAAGTCCTAGTTTTCAAACGTACGGCCTTCAATGCAATGGGAGAGTACCTGAAGAAAGAGCTGTTAGGATGGGAGGACATAAGAGAAGTGGAAAGACAGTGGTCTAAGTTGAAAGGAGCGATAAAAATGGCTACGGACCTTTATGTGAAGAAAATAAATAAAAACAAGAGAAAGAAAGCCGATATGGTTCTCCAAACTAGTGGCAGAGAAAATGAAGGCGAAAGAGTTGGCGTTCATGAACTACAAGAAAAACCAAGAAGAGGAGTGCAGAAAGGCTACAGGGTGAAACTGAAAGAAGCCAAGAGAGAGATACGTCTGGCGAAAGCACAGGCGGAAGAACAAATGGCTAAAAATGTAAAAAAGGGAGCCAAAAATTTTTTCAGATATATTAGTGAAAGGAGGAAGATGAAAAATGGAATTGCAAAACTAAAAGATGCTGGGAACCGATATGTGGAGAGTGATGAGGAAAAAGCAAATGTGCTAAACAAATACTTCTGTTCTGTGTTCACGGAAGAAAATCCTGGAGAAGGACCAAGATTGTCTAGCAAAGATACACGAGAAAATGGAGTAGATTCTGTGCCGTTCACGGAGGAGAATGTTTATGAGCAAATTGAAAAACTGAATGTGGACAAAGCGATGGGACCAGACGGGATCCATCCCAGGATACTAAGGGAGCTCAGAGAGGTCTCTGGAGACGGGAGTGGTTCCTGGGGATTGGAGGAGAGCGGATGTGGTCCCTATTCACAAAAGTGGTCACAGGGATGAAGCAGGAAACTACAGGCCAGTGAGCCTCACTTCGGTTGTTGGAAAAATAATGGAAGTTTTGCTGAAAGAAAGGATAGTGTACTTCCTTGAATCTAATGGGTTACAGATCTGAGGCAACATGGCTTTACAAAATGGTAAATCGTGCCAAACGAACCTGATTGAATTTTTTGATTGGGTGACCAGAGAGCTGGATCGAGGACATATGCTAGATGTAATTTACTTGGATTTCAGCAAAGCCTTTGATACAGTTCCTCATAGAAGGCTGTTGAACAAACTTGAAGGGCTGAAGTTAGGACCCAAAGTGGTGAACTGAGTCAGAAACTGGCTGTCTGACAGACGCCAGAGGGTGGTGGTTAATGGAAGTCGCTTGAAGGAAGGAAAGGTGAGTAGTGGAGTCCCTCAGGGATCGGTGCTGGGGCCAATCCTGTTCAATATGTTTGTGAGTGACATTGCTGAAGGGTTAGAAGGAAAAGTGTGCCTTTTTGCAGATGATACCAAGATTTGTAACAGAGTAGACACCGAAGAGGGAGTGGAAAATATGAAAAAGGATCTGCAAAAGTTAGAGGAACGGTCTAATGTCTGGCAACTAAAATTCAATGCAGAGTAATGCATTTGGGGATTAATAATCGGAAGGAACCGCATATGCTGGGAGGTGAGAAGCTGATATGCACGGACGGGGAGAGGGACCTTGGGGTGATAGTGCCCAAAGATCTAAAGGCGAAAAAACAGTGTGACAAGGCAGTGGCTGCTGCCAGAAGGATGCTGGGCTGTATAAAGAGAGGCGTAGCCAGTAGAAGGAAGAAGGTGTTGATGCCCCTGTACAGGTCATTGGTAAGGCCCCACTTGGAGTATTGTGTTCAGTTTTGGAGACGTAAGAAGACTTGAAGCGGTCCAGAGGAGGGTGATGAAAATGATAGGAGGCTTGTGCCAGAAGACCTATGAGGAGAGACTGGAAGCCCTGAATATGTATACCCTAGAGGAAAGGAGGGACTGGGGAGATATGATACTTGAAGGGTATTAACGTAGAACAAAATCTTTTCCAGAGAAAGGAAAATGGTGAAACCAGAGGACATAATTTGAGGTTGAGGGGTGGTAGATTCAAGAGCAATGTTAGGAAATTCTACTTTACGGAGAGGGTGGTGGATGCCTAGAATGCGCTCCCGAGAGAGGTGGTGGAGAGGAAAACGGTGACTGAGTTCAAAGAAGCGTTGGATGAACACAGAGGATCTAGAATCAGAAAATAATATTAAATATTGAACTAAGGCCAGTACTGGGCAGACTTGCATGGTCTGTGTCTGTATATGGCCATTTGGGGGAGGATGGGCTGGAGAGGGCTTCAATTGCTGGGAGGGTTTAGATGGGATGGAGTAGGTTTTAACGGAGATTTTGGCAGTTGGAACCCAAGCACAGTACCAGGTAGAGCTTTGGATTATTGCCCAGAAATAGCTAAGAAGAAAAAATTTAAATTGAATCAGGTTAGGCAGACTGGATGGACCATTGGGGTCTTTATCTTCCGTCATCTACTATGTTACTATGGTAAACGTGAATCAATTGTTTACTCTTTTCCTGGTAGTTACAGTACATAGTAGTACATTTAAAAAAATAGAAGAAACTGTGTTTTCACTCAATGTATACTTAAGCTCTAGAACTCATTACCAGAGCAAGTTGTAAAAGCAGTTAATAATGCTGAGGTTAAAAAAGATTTGGACAAGTTGCTGGAGGAAAAATCCAGTGCTGCGTTTGTCTAGTAGTGCTTTAGAAATGATTAGTAGTAGTACCTATGGAAAACCACTGCTTATCCTTGGAGTTAAGTAACAAGGAATCTTGCTACTTTTAGGACTTGGCGAGATACTTGTGACCTAGACTAGCCACTGTTGGTAATAGAAACAGGATAATGGGCTCTGTGACCCAACAGAGCAATTTTTACATTTGTTAGGATCACAAGAGCATGAGGCAGGTGTTGGGAAAATGGTTGGAGAGTTTAAGGACTAGGATAGAGACAAGCTAAAAAAAGATAAACTTAGCTTCATAAGAAGACAAAAAAGGGGATCCTCTTTGTCAGTTTGCTGTAGAGATATAATTTGTGTTTTGCTATCAGGGCCACAAAAGGAGAATGCAAAACTAGGAACAGAGGGAATGGGACAGCTTATAATGAAGGAGCAAGATTTTGAGTGAGTTACAGTTTTTTCCTACTTTTTCTTGACTTCTTGGTATACAGAATGTGACAGAAGGTGAAAGAGTTCTCTACAGCCTATATGGAATCGTGGAGCATAGTGGCTCGATGAGGGGTGGACACTACGCTGCCTACATTAAAGTCCGAATGCCTTGCAAAAAACTATTGGAGCACATTACTGGCACCAGACATGTTCAAGGTGAGACCTGCAGGGAAAAAGCTGTCAGATTGAAATAGCAATCATTTGCATAGAAGCTGGGCTGAAAGCTGGCAGGTGAGATTCTCTGTTAAGTGTGATCCATAAGCAGAATGGCTCTTTCTCAGTATAGATCCCTACTTGTCACATTGGTCCTAGAGAATAATTGAATCCTTATGGGTTATGAAACATTTTATTAGGGCATAAATAAAATAGAAAGCCCTCCTTCTTCAGGTTCCACAAATTACCTCTTTCTGTTGGTCCAATTAAAGATATCACAATCTTCAAAGATTCCAGGATTCTTCCAGGAATGGTGTATCCTAAAATTCTCAGTCAAATTAAGTAACTTATTTGTAAGGAGTAACATACTACTACTACTACTACTAATAAAAATAATAATCATTTCTTTAGCTCTACTACTACTAATAATAATCATCATTTCTATAGCTCTACTGTAAATAATAATAATCATTTCTATAGCTTTACTACTACTACTTACATAGCACTGAAAGGCGTACGCAGCGCTGTACATTTTGATATTTATAAATGGTCCCTGCTCAGGAGAGCTTACAATCTAACTTGGACAGACAGACATGACATATAGGGTTGTGGATGCAGAACCCAATGTGAGAGGAGTTAGGAGTCAAAAGCACTGTCAAAGAGGTAGGTTTTTGACTGGGCCTTGAACACTGCCAGAGACGGAGTCCACCCTAGGGATTCAGGCAGCTTGTTCCAAGCATACGGCGCAGCAAGGTAGAGGGGACAGAGTCTGGATTGGCAGATGAAGAGAAGGGCACAGATAGGAGGGACTCTACATCGCTGTACATGAAAACATTGAAGAGACAGTCCCTGCTCAAAAGAGCTTACAATCTAGTCTAGAAAGACAAACTGGACAAGAAGGTGCATCTGTACACAGTGTTCAGGTGGAGGAATTACAGATATTGGTGTTTAGAAGGTGGGCTGGAGTTTGGAATTGAAAGCATCTTCAAAGAAGTGAGCTTTGAGTCTGGAATTGCAATATGAGGTTTACCTTTAAGGTCATGTATAATCTGATAAAGTCTGATAAGCTAACTCCCTTAGGGTTTCAAAAAAATTATATATAAGTAAAAAAATAATAATAAAAGCGGAAATGATCTTCCAAGTGATGAGAGCAAAAGAGAGACATGGTAAAGGGTCTGTATGTAACATGGCAGTTAAGCAATCAAAATTTTTTTTTTCTTTATTAGGAATAAGAAAGCGGTGGAGAAAGTACCTGTATATAATATGTACAGCACTGCATACATCTAATAGCACTTTTGGAATAATTATTTTTATTCTGCCTAATAACAAGATAGACTACAACACACATACATAATTAAAACAAACACAATAATCCAATAAAAAATAATAAATTATAAACTATATAAAAATGATAAGTTGTAGTTAATGCTCACATACAAATGACTGAAAAAAGTGAAATTTAATGCTACTTTCGGTGCACTGTTCAAGGGATTGTGTGCCCTCTCTTCTCTGGCATTCAATAGCACTACCATGGCATAGCATTTCAGACTTGTGCTTTGGAAGTTTCAAACTGCAAATCATAAGCATTAGGTCCCATCAAAATAGTTCTCTCATTCACTGACTCCCCACCTCTGCAGGCCAGTATCTCTCTTCCCTTCTCCTACAGCCCTCCAACCTTGCCTTTGGGTGGCAGTGCTAAAGAAATGCTGTGTGTGGATTACATTACATTAGTTTCTTTTATTCCGCCAATACCTTGCGGTTCTAGGCATATTACAAAAGGAAGAGGTTCTGGTCATTTCCAAAAGATTACAGGGAAGCTATTGGTTGGAACATTTGGAGTCTGGTGATGGAGTAAGGATATTGGTTGTACACTTCCCCCTCTGAATCCGTGGTTTCAGCATCCGCGGATTCGATTATTTGCAATTTTTTAAAACAAAAAAACCATTTTAATTTTTTGGGCTATTTTAAGCCCTGTAAGCCCCCCCCTTAAGCCTTACTTGGTGGTCTAGCAGGTTTTCAGGGTAGAAGTGATCTTCCCACGCTCCTGCCCCATGCAGATCGCTCATAGGAAATGGCTGCCTTGAGCTCCCCTAGTCTCTCGAGACTACGATGGGAGCTCAAGGCAGCTATTTCCTATGAGCAATCTGCATGGGGCAGGAGCGTGGGAAGATTGCTCCTGCCCCGAAAACCTGCTAGACCACCAGGTAAGGCTTAAGGGGGAGGCTTACAGGGCTTAAAATAGCTGGGGGGGGAAGTGGGAGTTAGAGGCAGAACCGTCCCGAATATTATTCACGGTTTGTTAATATTCGCGGGCCAGCTCTGCCCCTAACCCCCATGGATACGGAGGGAGAAGTGTATCAGGAGTTTAGTTTGATACATTGTAAACCGCTTAGGTCAGTAAAATGCAGGAATGGTATATCAAATCTTAAATAAACATAAACATATTTCTTGAAAAACCTAGTTTTTACTTCCCTCTTGAAGGTTCTGTAGTTTGGTGCTGAAATCAGTAAATTGGTGATGTAGCTGTCTAGTTTCACTGCTTGCGTGGCGTGTAGTCCATCGTGTATTTTTTTATGCTGAATACCTTTGATTGGGGGGGGTGAAGGGTGCCTGAATTCTCCTTGGTCTGGAAGAGTTGTTCCGAGTTAGGCGAGTGTTCAGGTAGGCTGGTCCATTGTCATGTAGGGTTTTGAAGAACATACAGTAGAATTTAAGAAGTATTTTTGCTTGTACAGGTAGCCATTGTGTGTCTTGGTATGTGGCGGTGATGTGGTCGAACTTCTTCAGTGAGGAGATCAGTCTGAGGTTTGTGTTTTGTACTGTTTGTAGTTGTTTTATCATGGTGGCGGGGCAGAGTAGGTATATGACATTGCAGTAGTCTAGTAAGCCTAGTATTAGTGCCTGGACCAGGAGTCTGAATTGTGTTCTATCGAAGAATTTTCGGATTTGCCTTAGGTTTTGCATGACTGTGAAGGCTTTCTGGACTGTTTTGTTGATATTTAGTTGCATGGTACAGCCTCTGTCTATAGTCACTCCTAGTATTTTTAGGTAGGGTTGTAAGGGGTATGAGAGGTTCTGTCATTTTTGAGAAGTAGGAACTTTTTGTGTGGGTTTAGTTTTAATTTGTGGTTTTTCATTCATTGTTTTACTGTTTCTAGTGTTTTGTGTAGTGCTTTTATTGCTGTAGGGATCGGTTAGTCGAAGGGAAAGAGGATGGTGATGTCCGTATAGCTGTATGATGTTATGTTTAGTTGATCTAAGCAGGTGCCTAGTGAGGCAATATGTAAATTGAAGAGTGTTGGGGAAAGTGGGGATCCTTGGGGCACACCGCAGGATACTGATTTTTCTTTGTTTTTACCCTGTAGTTTCTGGATTGAGGGAATCCTTAGAGCCATGTGTATACCCTGCTTGTGATTCCTATTGTCTCCAATATTTGTAGTAGTATGTTGTGATCCACCAGACAAATGCTGCGGTGAGATCTAGTTGCATGATAAGCATTTTTTTTGCCTTTGCTCATGTGTTGTCAGGCTGAGTCCAGGAGAGAGCCTAGTAGTGTTTCTGTGCTGTAGTTGGTCCTAAAGCCTGATTGGGAGGGGTGGAGTATGTTGTGGAGTTCTAAGTAGTCCATGAAAAGTTTTGCCACCAGGCCTTTCATGATCTGTGCTGCATCTTATTTCACTGGAAAACAGAAAGTTGCACCAGAAGAGGTAGGATGCAGCAGAGGGAAGGCACTGGGCTGGCTGGAGAAAGCATGACTTTAGTGCTGCTGCAGTAGTCTCAAACTCGCAGCCTGGGGGCCACATGCGGCCTGCCAGGTACTATTTAGAGGCCCTCTGTATGTTTATCATAATCACAAAAGTAAAATAAGACAGTTTCTTGATCATATGTCTCTAGCTATAAATTACAATATTATTACTAAGACTTAGCTTAAAGGAAAGATTTATAAACTATAGAGTTTTACCTCATGTAAAATTGTCATTTCTTTAATAAGACATTAACTATTTTTTCTGAGGCCCTCCAAGTACCTACAAATCCAAAATGTGGCCTCGCAAAGGGTTTGACTTTGAGACCACTGTGCTATTGCTACTGATCAAAGTCAAGTTTGGAGGGCCTTGGGAAAGGGAAAATGAGAGATGCCGAATCATGGGAGGGAAAGAAGAGAGAGGGACACATGCTGGATCCTTGGGGAAGAGGACAGGAAGGAGGAAAGAGAGAGGGGGATGATGCTGCCCGAGGGGTGGAGGCAGAAGTAAAAGAAGAAAGTTGAAGAAATACTGGGTCCCAGAGGAGGGGAGGGGGGCAGTGCAAGAGTAAAGGAAAAGTGAAGGGAGAAGGTGGACATGGGATACAGAGGGGTGATGCTGGACATTAGGAGGCTAGGGACACAGATGGTGCTGGAAATAAACGGAGGGATAGGGACACAAGGGGAGGTGTTTGCAATTGGTGGGGGTGGTAGAAGATCCTGATACTAGGGCTGGGAGATAGAACTCAGAGGAAACACACGGACAGGGGATAGGGGTTGGAAGAGGTATTTAATGCTGGACCTGAAATATACCTCCCACACATACAAAAAGGTTGCCTTCCCCATATGCAAATTATAGAAATATTTCTCTTTCTTCCATTAGCTGCTGAGGAGTAACTTCAAGACTGGAAAAGAGAGTCAGGGTTTTAAAAATAAAGAAATAGATTTATCAAAGCTTTACCCAAACATCTGGCCTATACTTGCAATAAAGAATCATGTTGATACTTAATAATTACAAAACTGTGTGCTTTCATTGCAGGTTTCAGAGAAACGATGGCAGCATCAGCTGGTCAGTGGGTGTATGTCAGTGACACTCATGTGCAGACAGTACCTGAGTCCAGGGTACTTAGCTCACAGGCATATCTACTCTTCTATGAAAGATTGCTATAGCAGCAGTCACCAGTTTTATCAGGCAAAGCTAGTAAAAATGTGGTGAGACTCAAGCTTAACCTTCTCCCACCAAACTTGTAAACTAATGAACTCTCAACCCTGCAGTCATGGATAAGATCATGGTGAAATAAATTGGACTTTATGGAACAGTGGAAATCCTTAAAAATGACTTGGATGTATTTTTTTAATTGATACAACTGCTATTTCTCAGCAATATTTGTACACCAGGCATGTTTAGAGTCAGCCAGAATTTTGCACCATTGAGAATTTGCCACAAAGCAAAACATGGCTGTCTGATCAGTAAACGCCAGGAAACGTCCACTAGCAAAATAGAAGATGTCAGAAGAAATGGACAATTTCTTCCACCCAGTCTGCTCATTTGCGCCTTCTCCATTGTCTCTGCCACTAAGGTCCCTTTGCATTCTTGAATTGTGTCGCTACTTTGGCTCCCGTAGCCTCTGCTTAGAAGTCTTTTCCAAGTGTCATTCACTACTCTCACAGCAAAGACACCACTTCAAAAGAAATATTTTCTCCCATTCTCTCTGAGCTTTGCTTTATGTGTATAAGAAAGTCTCAGAAGAAAAATAACATCAGAAAGCAATAAAACTGGGAAAAATCAATGTTCCAAAACCTAGATCACTGCTGACACTTATGCTATAATATTGAATGGTACGACCCCAGAAGCTCTTTAGAGCTGTCTTTTGCAGCCTCCAAATACATTTTAGCTTTAGCTTTATACCTCCTTGATTGCAGTTATTTTTTTAAGGCCATCATTTGTAGTATTTAATATATACACAGTCACAAAGAACATGTAATTCCTCTTGATCCCTGGCGTTTAACTTCACACATTTCTTTTGCATTTTTGGTGGCTGCTGGCTGATCTGTTTTAATGTGGTAGAGATGAGAATATTCCTGTTAATTTTGGTTCAGGTTAGCATGATGGTTCCTGTCTGCACTGGACATAGTGCACTGAATTAGAGAGGGCCCGATGTATTCTGCTCAGGCTGCTGAGAGTTACCTCATCTTGTAAGTGCATGCTCTTCTGATTTGGGCTTCCCTGCTAAGAGTATGTTTCATGGAACCAAATGGAATAAAACATTTGATGCAAAAATGTTAGTTACTGTCTTATTTTTTGTTTATTTATGAAACTTGATTTGCAAATGCACCAGTTTTGTAAACCTTGTTAATAAAAATTGCCTTTATTGTACACTTTGGTTAAAAAAAACCCACGTAATTAGTGGCACATGTTGTCTGACCACTTGAATGCTGTTACTGGTAGGGTGAGAAAAGGATAGTGTATGATACAACAACAATCCAGCACTGGAGCAGCAGGATCCACCAGACAGAACCCCTTCCTCGAGTTTCTGCTTCCCACATGTAATACTTTACATTTCTCAACATTGAACTTCATCTGCCATCTCGTCACCCATTCCCCTAGTTTGTTCAAGTCCCTTTGCAGTCCTCTTTAGTCCGAGCTTCACTAAATAGTTTGGTGTTGTCCGCAAATTTTATTATCTCACACTTCGTCCCTATTTCTAGATCATTTATGAATATATTAAATAGCAGCAGCCCAAGGTGTCTCATTTATTATTATTAAAATTTTCTGGTTTTCTTAACAGCCAGTGAATTTTCTTTGAGGGGTATATACAGGGCACTACCAATTTCTTTTGTTCTATTTGATTATATTTTTGGTAGTTTTCTATAGCGTTTTTGGATTGCCATAGCCTATGAGGAACATTGGAGGGGGGGGGTCTGTAAATTTTATTTTTGCAGTTTTCTGCCTTTTCCCTGATGATGATCACCTCTAGAATCTGTTTTTGGAGTCAAAATGCTGCCATAGAGCTTTATGGACCCCTACACGTTTACATAGAATTGATAGCTCTAAGTCTAATAGATGCTGGCATTGTCATCTTGAAGCAGGGACATTAGATCATCTTTTATTCTATTGTCCATTCATATTAACATTTTGGAAATCAATTTGGCCCCAAATCAATAGGATGTTAGAAAATCCTGTAGCCTTGACATACGATACAATTCTATTTGGTACTGCAATGAGATCTCAAAGTCAAATTTCATCAAATAACAACAAACTTTTATTTATAATGACTGGAATAGCAGTACAACAAATTACACACAACTGGAAAAATTGTGACAGATTGAACTATAATTTTTGGTGGAACTCAGTTTGCCATATATATAAAATGGAACATACATTTGCAACACAAAAAGGATATATGGATAAATTCAAAAAAATTTGGGGACCATTAACAAAATATTGTAATAATTAAATTTCATTTTCCCATAATAAGAAAATAGTTAAAGAAGAAAGGGAGGGAGGGGATATGGGAGGGGGATTTATACTCTTTATTATAAATTATAAATAAAATATTATTAATAAATGATATTCATACATGAAAACAATGTAATAAAGAGAGGGGAAAAAGGTTAATAATTTAAAAAATAATTGATAAAATCATTACAATATATATGTTGTATAACTTTATAAGAAAAATAATTACAGTTATATGATATATAAAATCATAAGAAATATAAGATAAGAAATGTTATGTACAAAATATATTATAGAAATATCAAGTGTATTATTAAGATAACTAGTCTTTAAGCCCGTTACATTAACGGGTGCTAGAACATATGTGTGTGTGTCTGTCTTTTTTTCTCTCTCTCTCCTTAGCCGCTTTCTTTCTTTCTGCCTTTCTTTTTCCTTGGCTGTCCATCACCACCCCTTGCCTGCTCCCCCTGTCCATTTTCCCTTCCTTTTACCTCCACTGTGTCCACCACCACCCCTTCACTGCTCTCCTTATGCAGCAGCAGCCCTTCTCCCTTTGTTTTACCTCCCCCCTGTCCAGCAGCACCTCTTTCCTTCTCCCCCTGTCCAACATTAGTCCTCCGTTGTTTTTTCTTCACCTCCCCTGTCCATCAGCATCTATTTCCTTCTCCCCCTGTCCAGCAGTAGGCATCCCTTCCTTTTTTATCCTCCCTCCTCCTTCTTATCCCTATGATACTCTTACCTTGCTCTGCCCCTGATCAGAGGTTCCCGACAGCTGCCCAGTTGCACCCATTGGAAAAGTTCCCAGTGCCGCATCCCGCACCCCTCCTGACGCGGCTCCCGCTGTCCTTTCTGTCTGTCTCTGTCCCCCTTTGCCTGTCTGTCTTTCTGTGTATCTCCCTGACCCTGTGTCTTTCTTCTTTCCTTTCTGTCTCCCTTCCTCCCTCTGTCTGTCTGTCCAAAGCAGCATTCCATTCCCCTCCCCCCACACCAGTTCCCTGTGCACCTGCCCCTGTGTCTTTATTTTCTTTGTGTTTCCCTTCCTCTCTCTGTCTGTCCAGCATTCTATCCCCCTCCCCCCACACCAGTTCCCTGTGCCTTTCTTATTTTCTTTGTGTTTCCCTTCCTCTCTCTGCCTATCCAAAGCAGCATTCCATCCCCCTTCATTTCCCTCCCCCCACACCAGTTCCCTGCGCACCTGCCCCTGTGTATTTCTTATTTTCTTTGTGTTTCCCTTCCTCTCTCTGTCTGTCTGTCCGTCCAAAGCAGCATTCCCTTCCCCTCCATTTCCCTCCCCCCCCACCAGTTCCCTGTGCAGCAGCATTAGCGTTTCCTCTACCCCCCCTGTCCCTTCCCCTTCCCGCGGGCCGGACTACAAAGGTGGTGATTCCAGCAGCGCTTTTATCAGTCTCCACACGCTGCTTCGGGCCCTTGTGCCCTGATTTACTCTGGCACGTCCCTGATGACATCATCAGAGACGCGGCAGAGCAAATCAGGGCAGAAGGGCCCGAAGCAGCGTGTGGAGACTGATGTACACGCTGCTGGAATCGCCATTCGGGATCGCGGGAAGAGAAGGGGGTGGGCGGCAAAGGCGAAACGGAGATCGGCGGCGGCGACAGGAGAAACGGAGAACGTCGTCTGGCTGCGGTCCGGCTTGTGGAGGCGATCGGGTGGTGACGTATTCGCGCGCATGCTCACTCCTTCGGCCACAGACCTACAGCGCACGGAACACGCAAATAGAACTGCGCATGCGCGAGTTAGCCTTTTATTATATAGGATTGTATGAAAATTTATGACATTTGTTGTTAAATGAAAAAATCAATAAAAAACTTAAATCAAAAAAAAAAATGCTGCCATGGTGGCCATTTTGGATTTCCCAATTTTTTAATTTTTTTTTTTCAAAGCTCTCCAGAAGCTTCAAATCACCATATTTTGCCTCAAAACTGGCAGGGATGGAGTCCTCAAGCTCTTTTAACTCTAATTCAGTCCAGACCTGCACTAGACAGGTGCCCAAAGAGTGCCCTTGTGCCATATGCCATGCAGGACGTGAAGGGGGGTCAGAAGCAATCAGCTTAGCCTACCCTTTGCTCTCTAGAGCTGAGGAATGGGTGGGCATTCCACTGGTTGAAGCCAAATTCCTTGTGAAACCCCAAAATAGTGGGCATCTTAAACACCGGGACGTGGAGATTGCAGAGCCCAAGAGACGCAAGCTGGAGTCCTCTACAGGAGACTCAGTGCTACATAGTACAGCATTTTCTCCGGAATTTGTTAATCTGATATGGAGAGCCAAACTTTCAAAGGGAAGTCTCGACAAAGCATCTGAGGACGCACGAGAGGGCTATGACTCCCAGGGTTCATCTGCCCCCCTGTCAGTGATTGACCAGGATCTAGGGGGTCTTTCATAGGGTGACTCGGAGGATGAAGGGTCTATTACTATGTCCCTTCTCAAAGCACACCCTTCCTGTCGGTTGGTGGTGGGTCACAGACATTTGTGTATGCGTTAGATTCTGTAGTGACCCTGGATCAAGGCAATAACCCTATGGTCCACTGTTTGTTCAAACCCTTGGCTTTGAGGGATCTTGGTACTGATTCTCTGTGGGAGCTAAATTTGGACTCTCAGCAAATTCCCTCTGCTCCCTGCTCTATAATGAGCAGGGTGGGAACCCATTTCAATGTATTGGTCATGGAGCATTGGGATTTTCCTGAAGGGTCCCTTAAAGTAGTTAAGGCCATGGCTCAGCTATATCGGATGGCACAGGAGTGTTACCAGCTGTTCTCTTAGCCTAAGGTTGATCCCTTGGTAGCAAGGTTACCGAACACTTGTCTCTACTGAGTGAGGAAGGCATGGTATTAAAGGGGTATGGGCAAATGCAAGCAGTGTCTCACTTCCGGTTCACCACACAATTGTTTCCCACGTACTCACCTTTATAGGACCCCCAGGGACCCCTGAAGAAGACTTTTTGTCGAAACGCGGACCGTGTTGGGTCCTGTATCCCTAGCGGACTAGGTCCTTTAAGGCTCTTATGTGGATGATTTACTTTTATGTGGATGGAATTATTTTATGAGGATGATTTTAGTGTACCTTTGGAACTTTGATACTTTCAAATAAAGTCCTTTTGGGAACATCGTCACTCCACAGAGTTTTTTTGGTTTTCTCTTCATTAAAGGGAACCTGTTATACCAGGTTGCAGATTCTTGAGTTGGTGGGTGACGAGCCTTTGCCCCTGCTCCTATTGGCAGGGGCGGATTACATGGCAGATGCTCTTTACAATATCATTAGAATCGAACTTATTACACTTCTTCGAAGGAATTAACTAACAAATGGACAAAGGGGACCCCATTGACATCATATACTTGGATTTTCAAAAAGCCTTTGACAAGGTACTCCCTGAACGCCTACTACAGAAACTGAAGAATCATGGGGTGGAAGGAGACGTACATAGATGGATCAAAAATTGGTTGGCAGGAAGAAAGCAGAGGGTAGGAGTGAAGGGCCACTACTCGGACTGGAGAAGGGTCACGAGAGGAGTTCCGCAGGGGTTGGTGCTCAGACCGCTGCTGTTCAATGTATTTATAAATGATCTAGAAACAGGGACGAAGTGCGAAGTTATAAAATTCACAGACGACACCAAACTATTTAGTGGAGTTAGGACTAAAAAGGACTGCGAAGATTTACAAAGGGACATGAACAAACTGGGAGAGTGGGCGAATAAATGACAGATGAACTTTAACATGGAGAAATGTAAAGTTTTGCATGTAGGAAACAGAAACCCGATGTACAGCTATACGATGGGAGGGCTTGTAATGGGTGAAAGTAGCCTAGAGAGGGACTTAGGGGTACTGGTGGACAAAACAATGAAGCCGTCGGCACAGTGCGCAGCGGCCTCTTAGAAGGCGAATAGAATGCTAGGTATAATCAAGAAAGGTATTACAACCAGAACGAAGGAAGTTATCCTGCCGTTGTATTGGGGGATGGTGCGCCCACATCTGGAGTACTGCATCCAATATTGGTCGCCGTACCTTAAGAAGGATATGGCGATACTCAAGAGGGTACAGAAAAGAGCGACGAGATTGATAAAAGATATGGAAAACCTTTCATATGCTGAAAGACTAGAGAAACTGGGGCTTTCTTCCCTAGAGAAGCGGAGGCTTAGAGAGGACATAATAGAGACTTACAAGATCATGAAGGGCATAGAGAAAGTGGAGAGGGACAGATTCTTCAAACTTTTGAATACTACAAGAACGAGAGGGCATTTGGAAAAGTTAAGAGGGGACAGATTCAGAACCAATGCTAGGAAGTTCTTTGTCACTGAAAGGGTGGTGGCCACCTGGAACGCGCTTCCAGAGGGTGTGATAGATCAGAGTACGGTATTGGGGTTCAAGAAGGGATTAGATGATTTCCTGAAGGAAAAGGGGATAGAGGGATATAGATAGAGGATTACTATACAGGTCCTGGACCTGATGGGCCGCCGCGTGAGCAGACTGCTGGGCATGATGGACCTCTGGTCTGACCCAGCAGAGGCACTGCTTTGAGCAAAGTTTCCGCCTATTCAGTCTCAGCCTGCAGAATGCTCTGGATCAGGCAATGGTCTGGTGATTCTACCTTCAAGGCTACCCTCAGTAGGCTTCTTTTCAAAGGACAAATATTGTTTGGAAAGGGACTAGATGATCTCATAACCAGTGTGACAGATTGTCAACCAAAATCTCTGCCTGTCAGCAGATCAAGAAACTAGAGGTTCAGGGCAGTCTAATTTTCGTGGCTCCAGGCTTTTTTGGCAGTACTTAGGTTGATCCACCTCTCTCAGATTCTTCCAGGGATCCAGACAAAATCAAGGCCTAGGCAAAATCAAGTCTCCAGTTTTCGTTCTGCATCAACTTCGAAAAAGACAGTGATACCAGGTCTGGAGCAGTTCCCCTAAAAATGGGGGATGGCTCTCGGACTATGTATAGGCCTGGGCACAGATCTCATCAGATCATTGGGTACTAGAGATCATTCAGAGTGGTTACAAGCTGGAATTCGCCCAGCCCTTAACAGACTAGCTTATGGATTCTCCGACAGAACCAGAAAAAGCAAAGCAGGGTCAAGGCCATAGTTCAAAGACGGTTAGATATCTAGGCCATAGAATTTGTACTGCCTGAAGATTTGGGCTCGGGCAGATACTCCATATACTTTATCGTGCCAAAGAAAGGCTCAGACAATTGGAGATCCATTCTAGATCTTAGAGTTCCGCACTTTCACATGGAGACAATGCGGTCAGTCATAGCAGCGGTTGCGCCGAGAGTTTCTAGCTTCTCTGCATTTGACAGAGGCCTATTTGCACATTCCCATATTTCCAGACCACAGGTAGTTACTGCAGATTGTCAGACTGCATGGGCCATTGGCCTTTATCTGTCCTCATGTTTCTAATGTTTCAAGACCATTGGATAATCAAATAAATAACAAAGCTGTCATGTTTTATGTCAATAAAAAAGGAGAGATTTGGGATCCATATGCCTGTGCTGGAGAACAGCAAGAATTTAGGGCTTTGTCCTAATTAGTCACATCCATATCCAGGCCGCTTTTCTTCCTAGTCTACAGAATCAAATAGCTGACAAACCCAGCAAAGTTATTCAGTTTCCCCATGGACTGAGGAACTCTGTGCTACATCTTTAAGTCATCACATACCTTGCCCCAATAGACCTCTTAGCAAGCAACATAACATGATGGCAGATAAAGGCCAAATGGCCCATCTAGTCTGCCCAACCGCAGTAACCATTATCTCTCTGTGGTTCAGTTTACCCATCTTCAAGTCTACTAGTAAGGGATACCCTGACAAGTCCCTGCATGTGGCCTCTTCTTTATGCTTATTCCTCCATCCTGCTCATAGTAAAGACCCTGCACAATTTCAGTAGATACCCAGTACCATTATTCTCATAGTGCCCTATTGGCCTCATTGAAACTTCTTTTCTCTACTCGTGACTTGCAGTTCCACCACTGTGAAGGCTTCAGGTATTTCCCTCATTGATCATCCAAAAATTAGGGCTGCTACCTTCATTCCATTCTTAACTTGCTAGCCTTCATAGTACATAAATTGAGCAGCATTTAGCCTCCACCTTAGGACTGCCAGCACTTACTTAAAATACTTATTTATATACTTCACTTGATATATGCTCTTATCCCAGGACAAGCAGGCAGCATATTCTTTACGCATGGGTGACGTCACCGACGGAGCCCCGGTACAGACCTTTTTAACTAGAAAGTTCTAGTTGGCCGCACCGCGCATGCGCTTTCCCGCCCGACGGAGGAGTGCGTGGTCCCCAGTTTCTTCGTTTCTGCGGAGCGAAGAAGACGCGTGTTTTTTCAACGGCCGTTGAAATCTTCCCTTTTGCCTTCCCGCTCGCGAATTTTTCCTTTTATTTTACTTTCTTACCTTCGGGTTCCTTTTTTCTTTTCATTTGCAAAAAAAAAAAAAAAATTACTTTCTTTTTCTTCTTTTTCGAACCAGCCCCGGCGGGGCCTGTTGCCACTATACAGGCCTCCGGGTTTGATTTTGCGGAGGCCGTATTTTCATTCATGCCCCCGCAGCCAGGTTTTAAGAAGTGCCAGCGGTGTGCACGCCCGATCTCCCTCACTGACCCACACAATTGGTGCTTGCAGTGTTTGGGTCCTGAGCATCGGGCGGACTCCTGCACCCGCTGTGCCACTCTTAAAAAACGAACACTTAAAAATCGCCAGATCCAGCAGAACATCCTATTCGGCACCGGGTCTGCGATGGAATCCACGGCGGCGGTACCACCAAAATCGACTTCCACCACTTCGACGACGCCCGATCCGACATCGGCGCCGCTGGCGCCAGGTAAGCCGGCTAAGAAGTCTTCCTCTTCCCTCGAGCGCCCTCCAGCCACAGTGGCGGCACCGACCTTACCGGCTTCACGCCGACCCCGGAAACGCTCCGCCTCGATCTCGGTGAGTGCCTCGTCATCGGCCTCCTCATCGCCGGGGCGTGAAGCGGCACCTATGGAACCGAAACAAAAGAAAGCGGTTCCGGTGCCACCCCTGGATGACCGCATCGCGGCCATCCTCCAGAAGCAATTACAGGAACAGCTGCAGCATCAACTCCAGCACCTGTTACCCACTATCCTGGCACCGCTCCTTTCGGTACCAGACCGGCCCGAGCCCCGCACCGAACAACCGGTATCCACCCCATCGGTGCCACTTAATACATCCATGCCGATTCTCTCGGCTGAACAGCTCCGTGCCCATCCTGTAGTTCCCTCACATACCACTACAGATCCACCTTGGGACCGGGCAGGGCACCGTTCTTCCCGAGACCGGGACCGACACCGATCTTCCTCTCCCGGTACCGTTTCGGTGCGCTCGGGCAAGTCTCTATCTAAGACCCACCATACCGAGCCTTCCACCCCGGTTTCTCGACATGTGCAACCGGAGGTCCGGGACCCGAACTTATGGGAAGAATCCCCTCCCGGTACCGAGGAGGATGTCTCCTCATCGGACGAGGAACCCTCAGCGCCCGATACCACTTCCAAACCTGAGCAATCCTCATTCTCCAAGTTCCTCAGGGAGATGTCAGCGGCTTTGTCGCTCCCTCTAGAGTCAGACTCCAAAAAATCCCAAGCCTTTCTGGAGGCCCTGGATTTTGAACAACCACCTAAGGAGTTCCTCAAGTTACCCGTGCATGACATACTATGGGAAACCTTTTATAAAAACTGGGAGAATCCCCTCACAGTCCCCGGGGCCCCCCGTAAGTTAGATAGCCTTTACCGGGTTATCCCTATCCCGGGGTTTGACAAACCTCAATTGTCCCATGAGTCTCTCCTTGTTGAGTCCACCTTGAAGAAGACTCAGGGTGCCAGTGTTTATGCCTCCACCCCTCCTGGCAGAGAGGGCAAAACTATGGACAAGTTTGGCAAAAGGCTCTACCAGAATGCCATGCTGGCCAACAGGGCGAACAATTACACCTTCCACTTTTCATTTTACATGAAACACCTGGTCCAACAGCTGTCCGCCCTTCAAAAATATATTCCAGAGAGAAAGATTCCACTTTTCCAGCAACAAATTTCCAGTCTCCTTCAACTGAGGAAATTTATGGTACGCTCTATCTACAATTCTTTTGAGCTGACCTCTCGTGCCTCTGCCATTGCTGTTGCCATGCGCCGCCTGGCTTGGCTAAGAGTATCTGATTTGGACATCAACCACCAAGACCGTCTAGCCAATGCTCCCTGTCTTGGGGATGAACTTTTTGGGGAGTCCCTGGATTCAACCACCCAGAAACTCTCGGCCCATGAGACCAGATGGGACACCCTGGTTAAACCCAAGAAAAAGGCTCCACCTGCTCGACCTTACAGGCCACAGTCCTCATATCAACGCAGGTTCTCAGCCAGGCCGCTCAATCCGCCTTCACAACAACCTAGGCGGCCCCGTCAGCAACAACACCACACCCAGGCTCGGTTTCAGTCCAACCAACCTGCCAAGCCTCTTCCACCTTCCAAGCCCTCTCAGCCCTTTTGACTCTTCTCTCCAGGGCATAGCCAGTCTCCCGCCTTCATTGCCTCTTCCTCAACCAATCGGAGGCCATCTCCACATCTTTCTCAGCCGTTGGGAGGTCATCACATCGGACCAGTGGATCCTCAACATCATTCGCCACGGCTACTCTCTCAACTTCCAGATTCTTCCACCGAACAATCCTCCCGTAGAGTCTACTTCTCACTCCTCCCAAACCCCCTCCTCCTGAGGGAGGTCCAATCCCTCCTTCTCCTCAATGCCATCGAAGAAGTGCCTCCGGCCCAAAGGGGTCAGGGTTTCTACTCCCGCTACTTCCTGGTTCCCAAGAAGACAGGAGACCTTCGTCCCATCCTCGATCTCAGGGACCTCAACAAGTGTCTGGTCAAGGAAAAGTTCAGAATGCTCTCCCTTGCCACGCTGTACCCTCTTCTCTCTCAACACGACTGGCTATGTTCCCTGGACCTCAAAGAGGCCTACACTCACATCCCAATCAATCCAACTTCACATCGCTACCTCCGTTTTCAGATACAGCACCGTCACTATCAGTACAAAGTGCTACCTTTTGGCCTCGCTTCATCGCCCAGGGTGTTCACCAAGTGCCTTATTGTGGTGGCGGCCTTCCTCAGGTCTCACAACCTCCAGGTGTTCCCCTACTTGGACGATTGGTTGGTGAAAGCACCTACATCACCACTTGTGCTTCAAGCCACTCATCACACCATCTCTCTCCTCCATCTCCTGGGGTTCGAGATCAACTACCCCAAGTCGCATCTACTTCCTACGCAGCGACTTCAGTTCATTGGAGCAGTTCTCGACACCACACTAATGAGGGCGTTCTCCCCTCCGATCGTCAACGGAACCTGCTCCACCTCTGTCGTCAGGTGCTCCTTCATCACTCCATTCCTGCCCGACAGATGATGGTCCTCCTGGGCCACATGGCCTCGACGGTACATGTGCTTCCCCTGGCATGACTCCACCTCAGGACACCCCAATGGACTCTTGCCAACCAATGGTCACAGACCATCTCTGTGACATCGTCTCTTCAGCAATCTCTTCAATGGTGGTTGAACTCCTCAAATCTTTCCAGGGGTCTACTCTTTCATCTACCCCCTCACTCCATGATCATCACCACGGATGCCTCCCCCTATGCGTGGGGAGCTCACCTCGGAGATCTACGCACCCAGGGACTCTGGACCCCTCAGGAGCGTCAACATCACATCAATTTCCTGGAACTCAGAGCCATGTTCTATGCTCTCAAGGCCTTCCAGCACCTTCTCTGCCCTCAGGTTCTTCTCCTGTGCACAGACAATCAAGTCGCCATGTACTACATAAACAAGCAAGGCAGCACCGGATCTCGCCTCCTTTGTCAGGAGGCTCTCCGCATCTGGACCTGGGCCACGGCCCGCAATCTCTTCCTCAAGGCTGTCTATATCCAGGGCGAACAGAACTCCCTGGCCGACAATCTCAGCCGCATCCTTCAACCTCACGAGTGGACTCTGGACCCTTCAACACTCCACTCCATCTTTGCTCGCTGGGGCACTCCGCAGGTGGACCTCTTTGCAGCACCTCACAACCATCAGCTGCCCCAGTTCTGTTCCAGACTCTTCTCTCCTCATCGTCTGACCCCAGATGCATTCCTGCTCGACTGGACGGATCGGTTCCTCTATGCCTTTCCTCCACTACCTCTGATGTTGCGCACGTTGTCCAAACTCTGCAGGGACAGGGCCACCATGATTCTCATCGCTCCTCGGTGGCCTCGCCAACACTGGTTCTCCCTCCTTCTTCAGCTCAGCTCCAGGGAGCCCATTCCTCTTCCTGTGTTTCCTACTCTACTTACGCAGCAACGTCAGTCTCTACTGCATCCCAATCTGTCTTCGCTCCACCTGACAGCTTGGTTTCTCTCGGGCTGACCTCTCCAGAAAATCTATCTCAGCCTGCCGTCGCATTTTGGACGCCTCCAGGAAACCGACCACCCTCCAATGTTACCATCAGAAGTGGACCCGGTTCTCCTCTTGGTGTCGACGGCATCATCACGATCCCACCTCATTGGCGGTGGAAACTGTACTGGACTATTTGCTCTCGCTATCCGACGCTGGCCTCAAGTCTACCTCAATCAGAGTCCACCTCAGTGCCATCACTGCGTTTCATCTGCCTATCCTCGGAAAACCTCTGACGGCTCAACCACTGGTTTCCCAGTTCATGAGAGGCCTCTTCAATGTCAAACCACCTCTGAAGCCTCCTCCTGTCGTCTGGGACCTGAATGTGGTTTTATCAGCCCTCATGAAACCTCCTTTTGAGCCTCTTGCCACAACTTCTCTCAAACTTCTAACATGGAAGGTGCTTTTCCTCATTGCCATCACCTCTGCCAGGAGGGTTAGTGAGCTGCATGAACTGGTCGCCGATCCACCGTTCACTGTTTTTCACCATGACAAGGTGGTTCTGCGTACCCATCCTAAATTCCTTCCCAAGGTGGTCTCGGCTTTTCAACTCAACCAGTCCATTGTGTTGCCTGTCTTTTTCCCTAAGCCCCATTCTCATCCTGGGGAACAGGCGTTGCACACGCTGGACTGTAAGCGTGCCCTTGCATACTACCTTGACCGTACCAGGGCTCACCGCTCGTCCCCTCAGCTCTTTCTGACCTTCGATCCTAACCGTCTGAGTCGTCCTGTCTTTAAACGGACGCTTTCCAACTGGCTGGCTGCCTGTATTGCGTTCTGTTATGCTCGGGCCGGTCTATCACTGGAAGGTGCTGTCACGGCCCACAGGGTTAGAGCTATGGCTGCTTCTGTGGCTTTCCTCCGTTCCACGCCCATCGAGGAAATCTGCAAGGCTGCCACTTGGTCCTCAGTTCACACGTTCACTACTCACTACTGTCTGGATGCCTTCTCCAGACAGGATGGGCACTTCGGCCAATCTGTGTTACAAAATTTATTTTCCTAATGGCCAACCATCCCTCCTCCCTCTCTGTTAGCTTGGAGGTCACCCATGCGTAAAGAATATGCTGCCTGCTTGTCCTGGGATAAAGCACAGTTACTTACCGTAACAGATGTTATCCAGGGACAGCAGGCAGATATTCTTACGTCCCACCCTCCTCCCCGGGTTGGCTTCTTAGCTGGCTTATCCTAACTGGGGACCATGCACTCCTCCGTCGGGCGGGAAGGCACTCGCGCACGCGCGGTGCGGCCAACTAGAACTTTCTAGTTAAAAAGGTCCGTACCGGGGCTCCGTCGGTGACGTCACCCATGCGTAAAGAATATCTGCCTGCTGTCCCTGGATAACACCTGTTACGGTAAGTAACTGTGCTTTCTAGCACAAAACCAATCAATGCAGTTTATAATTAAAGTCCAGCACTTAAATAACAATGCAAAAGAACACATAGGAACAAACAAGGCTTCTTTGAATTCAATCATCAAACATATAACATTAAATAAAGGTACCAAAAATTCAGTAACAGTCTAAAACTAATAATCAGATATAGAACAGAAAAAATAAAACATGGACTCAAACACCATGGAGCTTCCCAGATCAGTATGAAGGGGTGCTGACTTCATAAATTCTGAGCGTTATTTTGCCACTGTAGCTGAAAAGAGTATCTTATTTCGTTAAGTGCCAATTTGCAGAAACAATTCTATATTTTGCCATTGTTTCAGATTATTAATTGAACCGATCAACTTGTACCCATTCTATACTACTCAGGATTTTATAGACTTCAATCATATCTCTCCTCAGCCATTTCTTTTCCAAACTGAAGAGCCCTAACCTCTTTAGTCTTACCTCATACAAAAAGAATTCCATCCCCTTTATCATTTTGGTAGCTCTTCTTTGAACCTTTTCTAGTTCCGCTATATCTTTTTTGAGATAAGGCGACCAAAACTGAATGCCTATAGTGGGGTGAGTTCTTTTATTTTCATTGAAAGACAATCAATAAATACAACTTGCAACAAAGCCAGCAAATAAAGAAAAAAAATCAATCAAGTACAGCCCTCAGACTATCGCATGCAAATAACTTAGTGCTCTTGTCCTGGCTCACCACAGGACCACCAGATGCCTGTGGGAATCTGAGAGGAGGAATGGGTGGGTGCAGAACCAACTGACACTTGAATATAAACTTATTTCCCCTAAAAAAGAGGGAGGAAAATGTTCTTGATTTATAATCACTGCTCACTACATTGAATTTAGATTTACCCACAGCAAGTATCCCAAGTGAAGCATTCTCCACTCATTGCTTTAAGAGACTGAGCCTGCTACTCCACCATCACCTGAAATTGAGCTGCTATATATTTTCAGGTTGAGAAAGGAATCCCCAGTCCTCTCCCTCCCCTTTAAATTTACACAAGGCCTCTTTATCTAACCTATGGTGTTTCCCTCCACAAAGAAAACATATTCACAAACTTTGTTGACTACTCTAAGGTCAGTATTCCAAGATGCAAAGACACCTAAAACACAATCAGTGAGAATGAAGTGGAAGGCAACAGAGGGTAGTGTTCAATGGAGATCTTTCTGAGAAAAGGGATGTGAACCACTGGTGTGCCTCAAAGTTCAGTTCTTGGGCCTGTTCTTTTAACATTTTTGTAAGCAATATTGCTTAAGGGCTGTCAGGTAAGATTTGCCGCTTTGCAGATGATGCCAAAATCTGCAATAAAGCAGACACACCTTATGGTGTGAATAACATGAGGAAGAACCTAGTGAAGCTTGAAGAATGGTCTGAAATATGGCAGCTAAGATTTAATGTTAAGAAATGCAAGGACATGCATTTAGGCTACAAAAACCCCAAGGGAATGGTACAGTTTAGGGGTGAAGAACTTTTGTGCACGGAAGAGACGCTTTTAATTAATTAGTTAGCCTCTTAAACTGAGTTGCTATTCCCAATTGAAGTAGGCAAGCATTGATCTAATATAACTCCTATTGGTTTATCCTTATTTGTTCTCTTCCCTATATCAAATTGTAGTTCTTCCCTGATTTCCCAATGAAGTGCACATTTGTTTATCCCTATGTTGTATGTCCCCCTTATTTGAAAATTATTTATTGTACATCGCTTTGTAATCTTTGAAAAAAGCAATTTTATCAAATATGAAATAAACTTGAAACTTGATAGCATGTGATGATCTTAAGGTGGCCAAACAGGTTGAAAAGGCGACGGTGAAAGCTGGAACGATACTAGGGTGCATAGGGGAGGTGTGACCAGTAGGAAAAAGGAGGTATTGTTGCCCCTGAATAAGACTCTGGTAAGATTTCATTTAGAATATTGTGTACAATGCTTGGGACCACACCTTCAAAAAGATATAAAAAGGATCGAGTTGGCTAGTAAAATGTTTTGTGGTCTTCATCATAAAAAGTATGGGGACAGACATAAAGATCTCAATATGTATACGTTGGAGGAAAGGTGGGAAAGGAGAGATATGATAGAGACATTTAAATACCTGTGTGACATAAATGTTTGTCCTTTTGGAATAAACAAGTTTGTGTTTATATATATATATATTTTTTTTTACTATTGTGGAGTGTTCATTGTCTGTTCCCACTGTTTTTTGTGTGATTTTGATCCCGTGGGTTCTTGTCCTGTTGGACTCCTTGCTGTCGGTTGAGGCAAATTTTTTTCATTTGAAAGGAAGCTCCAGAATGACAAAGCATAGGACAAAGTTAAGAGATGATAGGCTCAGGAGTAGAGAATGTCACAATGACAAAATTCATCACCGGTCTCGTCCCCATGGATTACTACAGGAAACCAACTCCATGTCATTCTTTAAGGAGAGAGGGTAGAGCAGTGTTCTTCAACCTTTTTATACCCGTGGACCGGCAGAAAAAAAAGAATTATTTTGAGGACCGACAAATTACTAGGACTAAAATTTTAAAACCCCATTTCCGTCCCATCTCCGCGAGCTCGTTCCCCACAAATCATCTGATCCCATCCACACAAGCCTCAGTTATGATTTTATATTGAATGTATTTTATTAAAATATAAAAAGAAACAATATTCTGTACAATTGTCATTTTATAAATACAAATAATTCAGAGCAAGGATCAACAAAACCCCCTGTCTCCCCTCCCCTTCACATATATCCCCTCTACTATCAAGAAAACTGAACAAGCCAAATTATTACAGAATGCTACACAGAAATATCATGCTAACAGAATACTGCAGTCACACATGACAGGAATGCAACTAGGGCAACTGCCCCCTGGTCAGAGAGCGCCCTAAGCCAGCTGGAAGCTAAAGAAGCACTGCCTGGGTTTTGCAGTCCCCAGTTATGTCTAACACCAGCTCTAGCAGGATATATATTTCAAATCTGATATATTCTAATCACAAAATAGAAATAAAATTATTTTTTTCTACCTTTTGTCGTCTCTGCTTTCTGCTTTCAATCTTCTTTTCACTCTCTTCCTTCCAGCGTCTGCCCTCTCTTCAATCCATCATCTGCCCCTTCCATCCACTGTCTGTCCTCTCCCCCTTCCATATGGAATCTGTCTTCTTTCTATGCCCCTCTCCCCTTTCCATCCAGCTTGTGCCCCCTCTCTCCTTCTTACATGATTCATTCCAGCTTTACTGCTCTCTTCATTTTTATCTCTCCTACACCAGATCTATCATCGTTGTCCCTCTCTGCTTATTTTTCTGCTGACCCCTTCCCTATCATCAATCGCTCTACTTTCTCATACCTGTGTCTCCCCTTCCCCTCCTCTAATCTCTCTGCCAGCTGTTTCCTTCCTTTTTTCATTCTCCCTTCCCTCCTCCTCCTGTCCAGCAGTAACTCTCTTCCCTTCCTCCCCTCCCAGCAGCATCTCTCCAGTAGCAGCTGTCCCTTTTTTTTCCCTTGCCCACAAGCTTCCCTCCAGGTCCAGTAGCAGCTGTCCCTTTTTTTCCTTTGCCCAGCAGCTTCCCAGACTTCTTTCCCTCCTCCCCTCCCAGCAGCATCTCTCCTTCTCCTTCCCTCCAGGTCCAGTAGCAGCTGTCACTTTTTTTCCCTTGCCCAGCAGCTTCCCAGACTCCTTTCCCTCCTCCCCTCCCAGCAGCATCTCTCCTTCTCCCTCTCCAGTAGCAGCTGTCCCTTTTTTTCCCTTGCCCAGCAGCTTCCCAGACTCCTTTCACTCCTCCCCGCAGCATCTCTCCTTCTCCTTCCCTCTAGGTCCAGTAACAGCTGTCCCTTTTTCCCTTGCCCAGCAGCTTCCCAGACTCATTTCCCTCCTCCCCTCCCAGCAGCATTTCTCCTTCCCTCCAAGTCCAGTAGCAGCTGTCCCTTTTTTTCCCTTGCCCAGCAGCTTCCCATATTCCTTTCCCTCCTCCCCTCCCAGCAGCATCTTTCCTTCTCCCTCTCCAGTAGCAGCTGTCCCTGTTTCCCCTTGCCCAGCAGCTTCCCAGACTCCAATAGTGGCTTTATCTCCTCCCAGCAGCTCTCCTTACTTCCCAGCACAGCGATTCAGGAAGGCAGTCTCGGGTCCTTTGTTGGGTTGCGCCGCCTCTGAGGAAAGAGGAAATTGCATCATCAGAGGCAGCCGCGACTCAGCAAAAGCCCCGAGGCTGCCTTCGTGAATCGCTGCACTGGGAAGTAAAGGAGAGCTGCAGAGAGGGGAGAAAGCCACTATCAGAGGCTCCCCAAGATCTCTCCGGCCCAGCGCAGACTTCAGCTGTTGATCTTGCCGGCCCTGCGCGAACCGGCAGGAAATTGAAGGGAGTCAATCTTGCCAGCCCTGCGCAGACCGGCAAAAATTTCCTGCGGACCGGTGGTTGAAGAACTGTGGGGTAGAGTATGAATGGGCACAACCACTGACCCTCAAGCCTTTCATTGAAGAATGCTGGTGTAGAAGGAACGAGGTTGAGATAGACACTAAAGAATGACAAGAGATTGTTTCTTGCCGTTATCCACGGGGACGGGAATGGTGATGAATTTTGTTACCTTGTCATTCTCTACTCAGGAGTACTCTAAGGAAATACTTTTTTACAGAAAGGGTAGTAGATGCGTGGAATAGGTAGAGATGGTGGAGAAAACATGTTCAAGAAAACATGGGATTTCTTAGGGAGTGGAGGAGATGGTGGATGCTTAGGATAGGAAGACTGGATGGGCCATTTGGCCTTTATCTGCTGTCATGTTTCTAATAAGATGTGGTGTATAGGGTGAAAAAACATGATGGACTTGCAGTGATCTTGAAGGCATGCACAGCTAGATGAGAGAACTATAACCATACCAGACACAGGGAACTAGAACGTGTGCTTAGAAAAAAACTATCACAGAGAACTACAGGATCACAGAGATTTGTAGTTCAAGTGCACAATCTAATTTAAATGCACAGATAATACTTAATATTACATTACATTATTGTTTTTCTATCCCGCCAATACCTTTCATTTCTAGGTGGTTTACAAAAAAAAAAAAAAAAAACCAACTGGTTTGGGCATTCCCAGGGAGCTTACAAAGTTGATAGACAGAATGATCTTTCAAGAGCTGATGGATAGCATGAGCGATGGGATTTGGAGAAGGGTTTTTAAGGTTATAGTTAGATCATTTGAAGAGATTAGTTTTCAGTTCTTTCCTGAATATATACAAAACAACAAGCAACCTGCCTCCATATACAGTCGTGAAAATTAGGACACCCCATGAAATATTCGGTTCTTTCTTAAGAAATGTTCACATATCAATGTCAAATCTTTTTTTTTTTTTTTTTATCTCTAGAAAAGAAAGTGATGTAATTGCAGGTAAACAAAAGATATCCACAAAAAAGTGTATTCTAACTGTGTCCCATAATTGGTGATTTGGTGTAGGATGGGCTGGGGTGGGCATCAATGGGAACTCCACTAACTTGGAACATGGGGACGTTACTACCCAGGCTTTACAGTAGATATTCTGCAAACAATGGAGAGGGGGGGTGAAGCAGAAGTTAATCGTACATCAGAAAAATGGAGAGGGGTAAAGCTGAAGTTAATCGTACAAAGGAGAGAAAGGGCACAGGATATATAGTTTATTGAAGGGACATAAAAAGAGGGAAGATGCTGTAAGGAAGAGAGAGAGGGCAGACACTGGATGGAACGGGCAGAGAGGGTGGAATGGACCGTGGATGGAAGGGGCAGAGAGAGGGTGGACAATAGATGGAAGGGGTGGGTAGAGACAGGGCAGAGGCTGGGTGGAAGGGGCAAAGAGAGAGGGCAGGTGTATGGAAGGGTAAGAGGACAAACGCTGTATAGAAAGAAGAGAGTGAAGAGAAGATGATTGAATCAGAAACAACAAAAGGTAGAAATAAATTTTTTGTTGTTGCTTTACATAGAATCAAGTAGTATTGTAACTGTATTGATAAAAGTTTATAAATAGGAAATGGAAATAAGACAATTTTTTTGGGCCTAAACCCCTTTCCTCAGGTCAGGACAGGATTCCATAACAGCAGTATACTGTACTGTCTTGAAGAAAGATTTGGCCTCTGAAAGCTAATTGAAAAATGAATTAGTCTAATAAAATGGTATTTACTTATTTCTCGTTATTTGTTTTACTTCTATTTGTTAATTTGTAAAGTGGTGATTGTTATGTATCAGTTTTTTCAAATTTACATCTGCTGTCTTTATATTTTGCACAATATTAGGAGACGTGTCATTGTTTCTGTGGTGGTGCATTGTATGCAGAGTCTAATTTCTTGGCATTTAAGTTTAACTTTTGTCTACATATTTCTATTTTTAGTTTACATATTTCTATTTTTAGTTTGTGTTCTTTGTGTATGAAAAGGACATGGCTTCCTTTTAGCATAGACTGTACAGGATCTGGCTTGTTTAGCTTTACAATGCGTGTGTTGATGTTCTAGTGCTCACTGGAGTGTTTAAGATGCTGCCTTTTCCTAGGTGCATCCTTGTTGTGTGACTCATGGATTATTACTAAAATTAACTTTTTTTATATAGAGGAGGGGGTTGTTAAAAAATGATCAGCACTGGCTGTCATATATATTAGGTACGCCACTGGATTTAATGACCCTATTCTAACCACCAAATTTCCCCGTTCTGCCCCACCCGGCTGGAAAAAATTTCTGGGGAGAACACTGTATTTACACCCATAACCTCTCATGATCTCCTCTGCTCACAGCCTCCCCCCAACTAACCATGCTACCCCCCCCCCAAAAAAACCACCTCCTAACCTACCTGATCTTATCCTTAATCTGCTTTCAATCCTGGTCCTATGGGACACTAGCCTTTTAACCCATTCCCTATTCCTACCACAAACAAGTATGGCCGGATGGCCACCATCCCCATCCCCAACTCGCCTGCCAGAACCCTGGCCCTTTCCCAATCCAAGTACTCCATACCACCCGCCACTCTTCAAAACATACCTCCCTGAGAAAACAATGCCGGCAAAGAACATCACTACCTCGGAACACACCTTTGCCTCTGACACCCACTCCCTCTCCTGTGCCTACCTCAACATACACTCAATTAGAAATAAAGCCCAACTAGTAAAGAACTGGCTAACAGAATCCAAACTCGACTTGGTATTCCTAACCAAAACCTGGCTTATCGCTGACAATGACATAATTATCTATGATAGGGCTGCCCAAGTCCGGTCCTCGAGATCTACTGGCAGGCCAGGTTTTCTGGATATCCGCAATGAATATGCATGAGAGAGATTTGCCTGCACTGCCTTCTTGGTATGCAAATCTCCCTTATGCATGTTCATTGCGGATATCCAGAAAACCTGGCCTGCCAGTAGATCTCGAGGACCGGACTTGGGCAGCCCTGATCTATGATATCCTTCCTAGGGGCTACAAGATCATTCCCCTTTCCAGAAACTTCAAAAGAGGTAGTGGAATAGCCATCATCCTTAAAGACCACTTTCACTTCCAGGTCATTGACTCCAAATCAACTGAAAACCTAGAAATCCTCACCTGCAACCTAATGAAACATGGCCTGACAGGCAACCTGAACACCTCCCTGTTCTATATCCCGCCCAACAGATGGAGTAATGCTAGTGAAGACTTCTCTGAATTCCTTCTACTAAACACTTCCAAAGACAAACACAACCTACTTGGCGACATCAACCTTCACCTAGAGCAACAAGATAACCCAACTGTCAAAGAATTATTCTCTGTCTTAACATCCCTAGGATTCACCATCTCCCCCATGACCACCACCCACCAGAAAGGCCACCACCTAGACCTAATTTCCTTCTCATCTAAAGACCCTCACTCATCAGCCTAACAGATGTAACCTGGACTGACACCATCTGTTCGGATCACCTGAGGGCTAACTTTCAAATACTATGGAGCAATCCACACCCCCACACATCTATAAAACATAGAAAGGATAACTCAGCAACAACCTTCAGACCCTCCTTTAACACTACAGAATTTTGGTCTCATTTCGATCTATCCAACCCAAACACAGAAGTAGATTTCAACACTAATTGGATCACCCTCGGCAATCTGATCCTAGACAAAATCGCTCCACTAAAGAAAGGCAAAAAAAGACATCACATAATCGACGGGTAGTATGACACAGAACTAACCACACTTAAAAGAAAAGCACACCAACTTGAAAGAATCTGGAACAAGACAAAGAAAGAAGAGGATAAAGCAATATGGAGATCCAAAATCCATGAGTACAAAAGAATCAGCAAGGAAAAACGATGTACCTTGTACTCCAACAAAATAGGATCCTCCACAAAGAATAGCAAAGAACTTTTCAGATTAATTAACTCATTACTTGAAACAGATCACCTCCTCTTCACAACTACCAACTGCTGAGAACTTCGCATGTTACTTCAAGTCAAAAGTTCTCAATCTCAGGACCTCCTTCCAAAATACACTATCCAGCTCCTCCTCAACTACCACACCCACACACACTAACTCAATCCTGGTAGCCAGGAACTGGAGCCATTTTCTCAAGCTCTATAATAAATACGCCAAAACCTTCTGCTCCTGCCGCCGTACCTTAAGAAGGATATGGCGATACTCGAAAGGGTTCAGAAAAGAGCAATGTGATTAATAAGAGGTATGGAAAACCTTTCATATGCTGAAAGATTAGAGAAACTGGGGCTCTTTTCCCTGGAAAAGCGGAGACTCAGAGGGGACATGATAGAGACTTACAAGATCATGAAGGGCATAGAGAAACTTTCAGAAACTACAAGAACGAGAGGGCATTCGGAAAAATTAAGAGGGGACAGATTCAGAACCAATGCTAGGAAGTTCTTCTTCACCCAAAGGATGGTGGATGCCTGGAATGCGCTTGCAGAGGGTGTAATAGGACAGGGAATGATATCAGGGTTCAAGAAGGGATTGGATGAATTCCTGAAGAAAAAAGGGATAGAAGGGTATAGATAGATAGAGGAAAAATGGGATAGAAGGGTATAGATAGAGATCATTATACAGGTCCTGGACCTGATGGGCCGCTGCGTGAGCAGACTGCTGGGCAGGATGGACCCCTGGTCTGACCCAGCAGAGGCACTGCTTATGTTCTTATGACAGTTGTCCACCCACCATCATGAGAGCAGCCATGCTCTTTGACTGGATCTCTCATCTAATGGCAAACGGCAAATTCCCAACCCACCTTGGCCACACCCTCGTCTCACCCATAGTTAAGAATCGCAAAGACCCTATATCCAATTACAGACTAGTAGCCAACATCCCCTTCTTCACCAAATTGATGCGCCCACATCTGGAGTACTGTGTCCAGTACTGGTCGCCGTACCTCAAGAAGGACATGGCAGTACTCGAGGGGGTCCAGAGGAGAGCAACTAAAATGATAAAAGGTATGGAAAACTTTTCGTATGCTGACAGGTTGAAGATGCTGGGGCTCTTCTCCCTGGAAAAGCGGAGACTTAGAGGAGACATGATAGAAACCTTCAAAATCCTGAGGTGCATAGAGAAAGTGGACAGGGACAGATTTTTCAGACTGTGGGGAACCACTAACACAAGGAGAAATTGAGAGGGGACAGGTTTAGAACAAATGCTAGGAGGTTCTTTTTTACCCAGAGGGTGGTGGACACATGGAACGCGCTTCCGGAGGTTGTGATAGCCCAGAGCACATTGCAGGGTTTCAAGGAAGGTTTAGACAAGTTCCTAAAAGATAAGGGGATTGAGGGTTACAGATAGAAAGAAGAGGTAGGTTACAGAAATGGACAGGAACCACATTACAGGTCATAGACCTGACGGGCCGCCGCGGGAGCGGACCGCTGGGCACGATGGACCAATGGTCTGACCCAGTGGTGGCAACTTCTTATGTTCTTATGATGGAAGATCTGATCAACACTACCCTGATGAACTACCTGGATAAATTCTCAATACTTCACAAATACCAATCAGGATTCCGCTCACATCACAGCACCGAAACAGCCCTAGCCTCCATTATAGATCACATCACACAACTACTCAATTCAGGGAAACACACACTAATACTCCAATTCGACCTTAACAGCGCCTTTGACCTGGTGGACCATGATATCCTACTCAACTTTCTAGATGCCATAGGTATCTCTGGCTACATACTCAACTGATTTAAAGGCTTCCTAAAAAATGATCCTACCAAGTCATCAGCGAGAAAACCTACTCCCAAGCTTGGACCAACCCCTGTGGTGTTCCCCAAGGCTTCCCTTTATCCCCCACCCTATTCAACCTGCACATATCCTCCCTAGGCCAGGAACTATCCAAACTGAACCTTCAATCATATATCTACGCTGATGACATCACAATCATCGTCCCCATCTCTACACTTTCAACCAAAACCAGACACTTACTCTCATCTATCATCAACCAAGTAGAACAATGGTCAGCAAACTTCAAACTAAAGCTAAACCCGGAAAAAACCCCAACAAACAAACCAACCAAATCTACTATCAACCTAAATGGAAGAAATTTCCCAATTAACCCTACCATCAAAATTTGGAGTCACCCTAGATCAGCAACTGATACTAGAAGACCATACCAACATCCTAATTAAAAAATGCTTCCATTTACTATGAAAACTACGCACCCTAAAACCATACTTCGATTTCACATCATTCAGACTGCTGGTCCAGTCCCTGGTCCTAAGCTCACTGGACTACTGCAACATAATCTACCTAGATTCTCACAAAAAACCCATCAAGAAACTTGGATTTATCCAGAACACAGTCCTTTGACTAATATTTGGCTTGAAAAAATCCGACCACATCACCCCATACTACAAGAAACTTCATTGGCTACCTATCAAGGCCAGAATTATCTTCAAATTCAGTTGCCTCTGCTTCAAGACTCTCTTCAGCACTGCACCCACCTGAAACACCTCACCCTACAGGACAAACTCCGCTTTTCATGCAGAACACTACTGTTCACATTTCCTTCCTCCAAAGGATGCGAATTCAAAAGATTCCTCAACAGGACACTCTCCTTTCAAGCAAGGATCTGGAACAACACCTTAAGTGATCTCATCCTGAACTCACTAACATACCATTCATTCAGAAAATCACTAAAATCTACCTGTTCGACAGATTTATCTGACTCTTCAATTCTGCTTAACACCTACCATGCCTTACACATCCCTTCCCCCTTTTCTCCCAGTCACATATCTGTCTATCTATCCCTCCCAAATCTAACTGATGTAACTTCGCTGTCCTTACAGTTCCACTTGTTGTATACCGTCTTGAACTGAAAAGGTATGACGGGATATAAATAAAGATATTATTTTTTTTTGCCAATGACGGATTAGAAAAATGAGAAGTCTACAGAGCCGTATGCTATGAATGAAGGGACAACATGCAGCAGCTCTTGCATGCTGCACGTGGATAACCCAGAACCAGAACTGGATTAGCAGTGTGCAAGAGCCACTGTGCGCTGCCCCAGAAAATAAGTTCGGCTGGCACTGAAGATAAGGAGCAGCCAAGCTGAAAGGAAGATGGTGTCTGCCGGTCGAAGTAACTGCCTGGGATCCCCAGCTGAACAGAAAGGCTTCCCTCTGATGTCAAGTCTGACATCAGAGGGAAGCCCTCCAGTCAGCTTTGGCGGAGGGGGCCTGGTGCGATGGTGGGGGACTGATGGACTCATGGGCAATAGGGAGGGTGTCAGGCAGGTGGTTGCAAGCGCAAGGGGAGCTGCCAGTGCTGATCTGACTTTGGCAGAGGGGGTCATGCTCAGCTGGATGGCCCTGAACAAGTAAGGGAGAGAAGGGATAACGTTGGACAAAGGGAGAAAAGAGGAGGGAGTTGGGACATGGGAGGGGCATGAATTTGGAACAAAGGTTAGAAGGCAGGAAGGGGAGACACGAACTCGAGACACAGAAGGAAGGGAGGAGGCATGATCTTGGGACACAAGGGAGGGAATAGAAAGGGAGAATTGTTGGGGATGAGTGTGTAAGTGAGAGAGAAAGATGGTGCACAAGGGGAAAGGAAAATTGTTGGGTATACAGAGAGGAGTGTGGTAATGATACAAGGGGAAGAGAAGGATGAGAGGGAGAAATGTTGGATATGGTGGTAGAGAGGGAACAGAAGGACAGATTGAAGAGGATGCAAGGGGGATGAATGTTGGGTACGTATAATGATGTAGGGAGAGGTGTGGCATGGTGTTGGAGAGGGATGATAGGAGAAATGTTGGGCATGGAGCTGGTCAACAGTGAAATATGCTGCACATGATCCGGGGGATGAAAGAGGGAGAAATGTTGGATATGGCAGTAGAAGGAGTGGGAGAGATGCACCATGGATCTCTCTCTCTTTCCCCACTCTCTGTACACAGGGGGAGGGGATCATAGAATGGTGAGATGATGAAGGCAGAGAGATGGGCACAGGGGAAATACTAGAAAGGGACGTATAGGAGACATAGAGAAGGGAGATGCTGAACATGGACAATACATACATAAAGATAGAAGATGGATGGTGAGCATTGTGAAAGAAAAAAATGTCAAATGGTTGGAGACTCTGGCAAGTGAGTTAAGAGAAGGCAAAAGAAAAAAGAGCAGTGCCTGAAACCAACATAATTTGAAGAATAAAATGATGAGACAACAAAAGATAGAAAAAAATAATTGTATTTTCTATTTTATGATTAGAATATACCAGATTTGAAATATGTATCCTGCTAGAGCTGGTGCTAGACATAACTGAGGACTGCAAAACTCAGGCCCTGCTTATTTAACTTCCAGCTGGCTTAGGACTGTCTTTGACCATGGGGCAGTTGCCCTAGTTGCACTCCCCTAACACTATTCCTGTAATGTGTGACTGCGGTATTCTGTTAGCATGATATTTCTGTGTAGCATTCTGTAATAATTTGGCTTATTCAGTTTTCTTGATAGTGAAGGAGATATATGTGAAGGGGAGGGGAGGCGAGGCAGGGGTTTTGTTAATCCTTGCTCTGTATTATTTGTATTTATAAAATGACTATTGTAGAGAAAGCACAGTTACTTACCGTAACAGGTGTTATCCAGGGACAGCAGGCAGATATTCTTGACTGATGGGTGATGGCACCGACGGAGCCCCGGTACGGACAATTTTAGAGTGATTGCACTCTAAGAACTTGGAAAGTTCTAGCAGGCTGCACCGCGCACGCGCGAGTGCCTTCCCGCCCGACGGAGGCGCGCGGTCCCCAGTTAGGATAAGCCAGCTAAGAAGCCAACCCGGGGAGGTGGGTGGGACGCAAGAATATCTGCCTGCTGTCCCTGGATAACACCTGTTACGGTAAGTAACTGTGCTTTATCCCAGGACAAGTAGGCAGCATATTCTTGACTGATGGGTGACCTCCAAGCTAACAAAAAGAGGGATGGAGGGAAGGTTGGCCATTAGGAAAATAAATGTTGCAAAACAGACTGGCCGAAGTGTCCATCCCGTCTGGAGAAAACATCCAGACAATAATGAGATGTGAAAGTATGAACTGAGGACCAAGTAGCAGCCTTGCAGATTTCCTCAATAGGAGTGGAACGGAGGAAAGCTACAGATGCTGCCATAGCTCGAACCCTATGGGCTGTGACAGAACCTTCCAGTGTCAGTCCGGACTGAGCATAACAGAATGAAATGCACGCTGCAAGCCAATTTGACAACGTACGTTTAGAAACGGGATGTCCCAATTTATTCAGATCAAAGGACAGAAAGAGTTGGGGAGTTGATCTGTGGGGCTTAGAACGCTCTAAATAGTAAGCTAAAGCCCGCTTACAGTCCAAAGTATGTAAAGCCTGTCCTCCAGGATGAGAATGAGGTTTCGGGAAGAATACAGGCAGGACAATCGATTGGTTGAGATGAAATTCAGAGATAACCTTAGGGAGAAACTTTGGATGTGTACGCAGAACCACCTTGTCATGATGAAAGACTGTAAAAGGTGGATCAGCCACTAGTGCATGCAACTCATTGATCCTCCTGGCAGAGATAAGAGCAATAAGAAAGACCACTTTCCAAGTGAGAAACTTGAAAGGAGCCGTAGCCAAAGGTTCAAACGGAGGCTTCATTAAGGCGGAAAGAACCACATTGAGATCCCAGACTACAGGAGGAGGCTTAAGAGGTGGTTTCACATTGAAAAGACCCCACATGAATCTGGAAACCAAAGGATGAGCTGAGAGAAGTTTCCCATGAACTGGCTCATGAAAAGCAGCAATAGCACTGAGGTGGACTCTGATGGAAGTAGACTTGAGAAAGAAGATAATCTAACAAGGTCTCCACTGCAAGCGAAGTGGGATCATGATGATGAAGAAGACACCAGGAAGAGAACCGGGTCCACTTCTATTGGTAGCATTGAAGAGTGGCCGGTTTCCTGGAAGCATCCAGAATAGAACGAACGGGCTGAGACAGAAGAGAATAAGCTGAGGTCAGCCCGAGAGATACCAAGCTGTCAGGTGCAGAGACTGGAGGTTGGGATGCAGAAGGGTCTGCTGAAGCTGGGTAAGCAGAGAAGGAAACAGTGGAAGAAGAATGGGCTCCCTGGAACTGAGTTGAAGTAGAAGGGAGAACCAATGTTGCCTGGACCACCGTGGAACAATGAGAATCATGGTGGCTTGTTCCCTCTTGAGCTTGAACAAGGTTCGTAACATGAGAGGCAGAGGAGGGAAAGCATACAGGAACAGATTGGACCAATCCAGGAGAAATGCATCTGCTGCCAGACGGTGAGGAGAGTAGAGTCTGGAGCAGAAGTGGGGCAGCTGATGATTGTAAGGAGCTGCAAAGAGGTCTATCTGAGGAGTGCCCCATTGAGCGAAAATGGACTGGAGAGTCAAAGGATCGAGAGTCCATTCGTGGGGCTGGAGAATTCTGCTGTCCCTGAATGTAGACAGCTTTCAGGAATAATTGGTGATCTATCGCCCAAGACCAAATCTTTTGGGCTTCCTGACACAAGAGGCGCGCATGTTAGCATGATATTTCTGTGTAGCATTCTGTAATAATTTGGCTTATTCAGTTTTCTTGATAGTGAAGGAGATATATGTGAAGGGGAGGGGAGGCAGGGGTTTTGTTAATCCTTGCTCTGTATTATTTGTATTTATAAAATGATAATTGTAGAGAATATTGTTTATTTTTATACTTTAATAAAATAAGTTAAATATAAAATCATAACTATTTGAGGCTTGTGAGGAGGGGATCAGATGGTTTGTGGAGATGGAGACAGGGACCGAGTTCGGGGGACAAAATTTTTCCCCGTGTCATTCTCTAGTTTGAACCCACAGGCTCAGGGATAGGATAGGCAATGTTGCTCTGTCTTTGGTGGTGACCTTTTGCTCTTGTTAACTGGGTTAGTTCATTCCTAATGTTATGTTTGCAATTTGTTATGTTTTGTAATCCTCCTTGACCTGTACTGATTAGGTGGGCTTTCAAGTACCAACAAAAGATAAATGATACCCAGAATCAGATCAACGATAGAAAGGGAGAAGGGATACCACAGTAGAACAGATGATTCACTTTAAATTTGTTTAGGACAAAAGTTGATTTTAATTTTGTGTGCTAAGCTACTTTTGCAGCTGGTGTGTTGTCCAACTCCTTATTTCCCAAAGTGTTGCAGCAAAACAAACACCTGCGTTTTAATTTTTATTTTTGGCAAACAAAGTACAGTAGTTTAGTAAACAGAGCGAACGCACCTTTCAAACTGCTTCTGTTTATATTTACAAACCTTTGCAGGGAGGCGGAGTTTAAGCAACGCGGGCACGCTAACCTTTGGTGTAGCAGCCCAGTTCTGGTCTCCCCGCACCGGAAGTC
Source organism: Geotrypetes seraphini (assembly GCF_902459505.1). Taxonomy (NCBI): domain Eukaryota; kingdom Metazoa; phylum Chordata; class Amphibia; order Gymnophiona; family Dermophiidae; genus Geotrypetes; species Geotrypetes seraphini. The sequence goes on from NC_047086.1 coordinate 21,548,107, forward strand.
GATCAGGGAGTCATGACGATTACCTGTCTATCACAGTAAGCACTTCCGGCAGCGACTCTTCCAGCGCCATCTTGCCTGCAACTGTGAGGGAAGAGCGTTCGGAACGGCAGTAGAGAAGACGGAAGGTTCCTGTCAGGGGGGCGGCGTAAGTAGTTTTGTTTTTTTTTGTGTGTTTTTTTTGTTTGAGGGTTTTTTTGCCACCCATCAATAGAACGTTTTCTGTTGCCCGAGCGGGAAATCGCTGTTAAAACGTAAGGAGGGCTTGTCGGTTGGCTACTGTGAGAGCGCCTGTGGAGAAGAAGCGGTTGGAAATCAGGGAAGTGCGAAGGAGGGGGGGGGGGGGCTCTAACCAGCAGAGACGATGATAGCCGACTAGCGGCCTTCGCGGGCGCCGCCTGCTGTTAGGCTTAACGGTAGACCTGCAGGAGAGGTGGAGTTGGGCAGAGAGAGCGGGCGCGCGCTTTCTTTTGTGGGAACTCGAGAACAGCGGTTTAGAACTCGGCTTTTAGTGCCGCCCTTGGTGGTGGGTACGAGACGCCGGTTCCTCGGTCTGCGCATGCGTGGTTGCCTGATCGGCGAGATTTGTGATTGCTTCGCGTGCGGAGCTTTTTGCCTACAGAAATTCGTCACGGCGGGTGCATGCCGGTAGTACCGGGCTTTTCCGGCGTCACATGATCTAATTATTTTAGTCCTTATAAATTACACGCTGCTAAACCTTATATTCACTCCCTAATGTCTCTTAATTTAGATTTGGGGCTATCCTAATAAAAATTTCCTGTTTTGTGTGTATGGAGCAAAACGCTTTGTGTACACGCTCCTTAATCCAGGCCCCCAATTTTTTTTTTCATCCATTGCATATTTGTCAAAGCCGATTCACTTTTCAAAAAGGGTGGCGCACATTAATAATAATAACTTTATTTTTGTATACCGCAATACCACAAACAGTTCAGAGCGGTTTACAATGCAAGAGACTGTACATATACAGCGAAGATACAATGCAAGAGAATGTACAATGCAGTTGTGGGCAGTTTACAGTGTAAGAGACTGTACATATACAGCGAGGCTACAATGTCAGAGAATGTAGAATGCAGTTGAGAGCAGGCACTAAAGAAATTTATCAAAGAGGTAAGATTTGAGAGATTTCCTGAAGGATGAGTAGGATGGAGCAGATGAGAATGAGAGAGTTTTGTTAAGGAATCTTTTGTAGGTGCATCCCTTTGGGGGATGGGTGGTTAAACAGATAGGCATTGAGTGTGCGATTGGTACCTGGGAACGCAAAGTGGTGTGACAGGCATATCGGGGACGAGCCGGTTAAGGTTTTGAAGCAGAGGCAGGCGAATTTGAAAATGACTCTCGCTTCTATTGGTAACCAGTGAAGTTTTCTGTAGTAAGGGCTAATATGGTCTGACTTTTTGAGGCCCTAGATGAGATGGATGGCGGTGTTTTGAATGAGTCTCAAACGTTTAATGGTTTTCTTATAGGAGCCCAGATATATGATGTTGCAGTAGTCAAGGGTGCTTAAGATTAGGGATTGGACCAGCAGTCTGAAGAGGGGAAGTCGAAGTATGTTTGATGGTACGGAGTTTCCAGAGGGAGTAAAAACATTTTTTTGACCTGGGCATTGGTGTGGTCTTCAAAGGTTAGGCAGCGGTTCAGGATGACTCCAAGAATTTTGATGGTGGATTTGATAGGGTAAGTTAGACCGTTAAGTTGCAGGGTGGTGGTCGTTAATTTGTGGTTGGGCTTGCAAGGAAGAATTTGGTTTTTTCTGGATTTAGTTTTAGTTTGAACCGAGTGGTCCAGTGCTCGACCATGGTGAGTACTGATGAGATGTGGTGTTCTGTTTCTTGAGACAATGAGGAGATGGGGATGACGATTGTGATGTCATCTGCATAAATATAGGATTTCAGCTTTCAGTCTGATAACATGTGTCCCAGCGATGCCATGTAGATATTGAATAGGAAGGGGGATAGGGGGGAGCCTTGAGGAACTCCACAGGGGTTGCACCAAGTATGGGAGAAGGTTCCCTCATTGTGGACTTGGTAGGTGCAGTTTTTTAGGAAGCCTGTGAACCAAGTTAGTACCTGTCCCGAAATGCCTATAGAGTCTAGGCAACTAAGCAGGGTGTCATGGTCTACAAAGTCGAAGGCACTGCTGAGGTCAAACTGGAGTAGCAGTGCGCTGTTTCCCTGGGAGAATAGTTGGAGGAGGTAGTAAGTTATTGATGCTAGGACGGTTTCCGTGCTGTAGTTTGTGCGGAATCCAGACTGGGAGTCATGAAGAATGTTAAAGTTCTCAAGGTATGACATGAGGTCATGGTTGACTAGGCCTTCCATGATTTTGAGGAAGAAGGGTATGTGGCAATGGGTGTGTGGTTGGCGGCTGTAGAGAGTGGTTCTTTGGGGTTTTTGATAATTGGAGATATGAGGATGTGGCCGAGTTCCAGCGGGAAGTAGCCGGTGGACAGGCAGAGAGTGACCCAGTTGAAAAGCTCAGCTTTGAAGGGGGGGGAGCTATTTTCATGATGGAAGGTGGGCAGTTGTCTAGTATGCAATTGGATTTGGAATATTTAGAGAATAGATTCCAATCTGGGTTTTTGAAGTGATTCCAGGTCATGTCGGCGGTTGAACCTTCATTGTCTGGGGTAGATAGATGGATTGATGGGCTGGTGCTTGTTGCAAGAGAGGTTTTTAAGTTATGAATTTTTTGGGCAAAGTAGTCGGCTAGGTTTGTCGGGGAGGGTGGAAGATCTGTGGGGGAGCTTTTTTGTGAGTTGATGTCAAATAAGGAGTTGACTAGTCTGAAGTTTATTGCTGTTCAGGGATGGGGTGTTGATTGATTGAGAGTAATATTTGGAGCGTTTCTCTTTGATCATTCTTTTGTATTCAATGACTTTTATGCGCCAGGAGTATCTGTCAGTGTCTGTGCCGGATTTGCACCAGAATTGTTCTAGTTTGCGCACTTCTCGTTTCAGAGCTAGAAGGTCAGCGTCAAACCAGTTGGCAGATATGCGGTGTTTTTTCTTTCGGGGTTTCAGTGGAGCCAAGTCGTTTAGAACCTGGATGCTGAAGTTATTCCAACCTGGGATGAAGTTAGGGTCTGGGTCTGTGATGGAAGTTGGGTTGTAGTGGGACCAGAATTCTTCAGGGTTTAGTTGACCTCTAGTCCATATTGTTTTTTTTCTTTGTGGGTGGTTCTTGGTTGCCTTTGGATTTGTTTTTTTGAGCCAGTGTAATTTAAAGTTACATCGGAGGTGGTCTGACCAGGGGGTGGTGGTCCAGGTTTCGTCTTTAAAGCTTGACAACCACGATTCAAACATTTCATTAAATATTGCCCTGACAAATGCATTTGATAGTTGGCCATTAAACTCTATGCCCAGTAATCTTAAAATCCATGGATATGTTATTAGTTTTTCATGAAAGAAAAATAAATTTTCCCTTTCATAACTATCACGGTCGTGCCATGTTCGTTTCTATTCTGGGTTAATTCATGCAGTCTTTGTGGCCTAGAGTTTTATGTGGGATGCAATGAGTTGATAGCTTAATTTCTATAGAATGACTATTCATAGGTAAGAATAGTATATACTGTATTAATAAGAAAGAAAAGAGGGTGCTTGAGTGAATGTATTCATAAAGATGGTTAATAAATCCCAATAAATATAAAAGACCCTTTCAAAGTATTTTTCTGTTAACTGCTTATTTTGATCATATTGACTTATTTTTCTAGATGTATATGAAGTTGGTCAATACTTACTTTGATAATTACATAGTGAAGAAGTGTGATAGTTTCAGCTTCAGTGTATCTCATTAGTGATGCTTAGCACATTGTGACATCAGGATTGACCTTTAATAACTTGAGCTTCAACAGGAGTGGTCATTTAAATGAATCTCAGTCTACTGATTGAAATCTTGGAGAATCCAAGGAGAGTAGTAAATTGAGGATAAAAGATTTCCTGGACTGAATTAAGCACAGAAATCTTTATTAGCCTGACCTGTAATCTGCTGGGCTCAGGAAGGTAAATGCAACATATTGACTAACTTTTTTAGAACAATAAAAATAGCCTTACTGGGTCAGACTGATGTCTATCTAGCTCAGTATCCTGTCTTCACGGTGGCCAATCCAGGTCACAAGTACCTGGCAAAAACTGAAATAGTAGCTGCCAATCCAGGGCAAGCAGTGACTTCCCTCATATCTGTCTCAACAGCAGACTATGGACATTTTCTCCAGGGACTTGTCCAAACCTTTTTTAAAACCAGCTAAGTTAACCACTTTTACTTCATCCTCGGGCAGTGCATTTCAGAGTTTAACTAATATCTCTCTCAGCCATCACTTTTCCAAGCTGAAGAGCCCTAGTCTTTTTTAATGCAATAGGAGTTATTCTGGACAGGTGGATAGTATCCCCATGCTCGTGAGCCATGCAGAAGGAATCCACTCCAGCTTTTGAATCCCTCCTCCTTCACTAGAGGGCTCTGCCACCCATTCAGTTTTTCCTTCTGCTCACAAACCAGAAGGAGTATTGATCTGCTCTGTATATTTCTTTATTTTGCTGTGGTCATTTTCACAAATTTTGGATGGCTTTTGGTGCTTAGAGCTCCTGTTGGCCAGTCTGCAGAAATCTTTTTGGAGAACAGGGTCCTTTACCGTGGTAGCATTATTTGTCTACTGTGTCGTAGGGGCTTGAGTGCTGGCTGTCAGGCATCCGTAGGGCACTCTGGGGTCCCACAGGGTCCTGGCTGCATTTCACCTCCCTCCTTTCATGTCTGGGGGGGGGTTTAAGGCTGTCAGACCAAAGTGTTGGAGGAGCATTTTTTTTCTCCCACTTCCAGAGATACCTTTGGATCTGAGGCAGGCTACAGCACATTTCCAGCACAGGTCACAGTAGTGCTGCCTGATTCAGGAAAAAAAATTGATTCAATTCAGCCTGTTGAATTGGTTTTTCGATTAGATTTTCCTGCCCAATTGGGTGTTGTTGGTTTGTTTTTTTTATTTTTTATTTTATTTATTTATTTTTCAAACATCCTGGTAGGTTTATTTTACAGCCTCTTCACCCCCTTTACGTTCTCCTAACAACACTGGCGCTGTGGTGTAAACAAAATAAACAAACAAAAAATACTTTTCCTCTCTCCATTAAATCCTAGCTTACGTTTGCAGCCTAACACCAGCTCTGGCAGGATACACATTTCAAATCTGACATTGTAATCACAAAACAGAAAATAGAATGTTTTTCTATCTTTTGTTGTCTGGTCATTATTCAAATTTTGTTGGTCTCGGGCACTGGTTGTCTTCTGATAACTTGCTTGCTAGGGTCTCCTTCTTTCTTCTTTCTCCCTGCTAACCATCCATCTTCTATCTGTCCTCCCCTTCCGTTTCCCTTCCCTCCCCTGGAGATCTGGCATCTTTCCTTTTTTTCGTTTCCCTCCACAGATCCATCTTTTCTCAACTACCCTTTCATCCAGCATCTCTCCCTCCTTCCCCACCACCCCAGGATCCACCATCTCTCCCTTTCTTTTCCCAACTACCCTCCTATCCAGTATCTCTAGCCCCCCCTCCACACCGTCCCTTGCATCCAGCTTCTCTCCCTTTCTGTTCCTTCCCTCCCTAAATCCCATTGTCCATCATCTCTCTCCCTCTCCTCTATTTTCAGACCCATTTCTTCCTCCCCAAAGTCCGGCATATGTACATCTCTTTGAACCCTCCTTTCCCTCCCTCTGTGTACTTCTATACCAGGGCCCCCCTCCCTGAAGACCTGCACCCCACCCCTAAAGGCCTGTGCCACCATCCCTGAAGGCCTGTTTCCCCCTTGAAGGCTTGTTCCCCCCTCCCCGTTAAAGGTCTGCATCCCACCTCTGAAGGCTTGCCTGTCACCCCTTGAAAACCTGTCCCCCCTTGAACACCTGTCCCCCCTTTTGAAGGCTTGTCCCCCCTTTTGAAGGCTTGTCCCCCCTTTTGAAGGCTTGTCCCCCCCTTGAAGGCATATCCCCCCCCTTGAAGGCATATCCCCCCTCTGAAGGCCTGCCTGTCCCCCCTTTGAAGGCTTGTCCCCCCCCTTTGAAGGCTTGTCCCCCCCCTTAAAGGTCTGCATTCCACCCCTGAAGGCCTATCCCCCCTAATGGCCTGCCTCCCCCCCCTTGAAGGCCTGTCCCCCCCTTTGAAGGCCTGCCTGCCTGTCTCCCCCAAAGGAATGCTCACTCCCCCCCCTCCCCGAAGGCCTGCGTGTTCCCCATGAAGGCCTGCCTGCCTGTCCCTCCCCGAAGGACAGCTCACTCCCCCCCGGAAGGCCTGCATGTTCCCCCTGGCCTCCCACTGGGGTCCGGCTTCCGCCCTGGCCTCCCCGCACTGTTTACTTTCCAGGAACAGCCTGCAAAGAAGATCGCGGTGCTAACGATCTTTGTACTTCTTCAGAGCTATTTCCTCTGTCGCAGTCCTGCCCTTCTTCTGATGTCAGAGAAGGGGCGGGACTGCGACAGAGGAAACAGCTCCAAAGAAGTACAAAGATCGCTAGCACCGCGATCTTGTTGTGTGCAGGCTGTTCCTGGAAGGTAAACAATGTGGGAAGGCCAGGGGGGTGGCAGCCGGACGCCGGAAGGGGGGGCGAAGCCGACAGCAGCACTTCCCGACTGACTCTCACCCTCTAAAGTAGGTGCGGCAGCTGCCGGCCAGCAAGAGCAGCGCTGCCGCTCCTGCTTTAGGGGGTGAGGGGGTAGGGTCAGGCGAATCGGGAAGCCGATTTTTTTGGGTTTTTTTTTGTTTTGAACCGATTCGAATTGGGCAGTACTAGGTCACAGTGACTAAAGCTGTTTCAGACTGGGGGGTGTTGTCTTTTAAACTTTTTTTTTTTTTTTCAGGTTTCTGCCCCTTCCCTTAGGTTTTCCCACCTCCAAAAGCCTAAAATCACACTGTGTGTTTTTTTTAATAAAATATTTTTAACTCACTTTTTGGCACCAAAATGCTGCCATGGCAGCCATCTTGGATTTCCCAATTTTTTTTTTCATAAGTTCTCCAGAACCTTCAACTCACCTCATTTTGCCTCAATACTGGCATGGATAGAGTCCTCGGCCTCCTTTACCCCTAATTCATGCCAGGTTTGTGCTGGATGGGTGCTCAAAGAGCACCCTTGTACTACGTGCTGCATAGCATGTGAAGGGGGGCAGAAGCAGTCGGCTTAGACTCCCCTTTGCTCTCTAGAGCTGAAGAATGATTGGGGAGGTCCATTGGTTGTGAGTAAATCCCTTCCAGAACCCCAGAATGGTAGTCCTTTCCCTCGCAGGAATGTAGAGACCACAGAGCCCAAGAGATGCAAACTGGAGCCATCTAAAGGAGGCTTGGCGCTGCCTCATATGGCATTTTCTCCAGAATTTGTTAATCTGATGTGGAGAGTTATCTGGGTGGATGAAATCCCCAGAGGAAGTTACCAGGAGGCGTACAAATGGGTTTGAGCTCCCAGGCCGCATCTACCTCAGTGTCAGAGCCTGGCCAGTTTCCAGTGAGCCTTTCTGAGAGTCAAATGTTGAGAAGTCTGTTTATGCCTTTACTGTCACCATGTAAGTCTTCCTTGTCGGGAGATGCAGGATTGCAGGCTGGTGCAAGCACGTAAGATACAGTAGTGGCTCTTGTTCAAGAGGATGGCCCCACAGTCCGTCAGCTGCTCAGACTCTGTTCTGGTTGAGCTTATTGCGGGCTCTTTGTGGGAGTTCAATTTGGATTCCCAGAAGGTCACCTCTGCTCCTTAATGAGTGTAGTGATGCCCAGTCTTCCTGATATCAGTATATTGCTCACAGCTTTGGGATGCTCATGATGGGTCCTTTAAAGTACCCAAGACAATGGCTCGGCTGTATCCAGTGGCACAGGACACTCAGCAGATATTTCTTCAGCCCAAGGTAGATTCCTTAGTAGTGCAGATAACCGTGGATGTCGCTACCAATTGAGGGAAGCGTAGTATTAAACGATATGTGGGATCGCAGAGTGGATGTGATTCTTCCAAGACATTTGAAGCACTGACATTGAGTATCAAGGCAGTTGCAGCAGCTTCATTTATAACATGCATCTGTCATGCCAGGTGGCGGGGGCTCAAGCTGGCCAATGGCAGACCTTTGGCCCAGCTCCTATTAACAGGAGTGGACTACATAACCGATGCTCTCTACAACATCATCAGTCATGAGCAAAGTTTTGGCTTATCCGATCTCAGCCCACAGAATGCTCTGGTTTAGACAATGGGCTGGAGATTCCGCCTCCAAAGCTACCCTCAGCAGATTTTCTTTTAAGGAACAAATGTTGTTCAGAAAAGGGGGGGGTGATCTCCTGACCAGTGTGGCAGGTCATTAGACAAAATCTCTACCTGACAATAGACTGCAAACCTCTTGTGGCCCCAGAGGGTCTAATTTTCATGACTCCAGCCACTTTTGACAGTTCTCGGGTGGAGCCTCCTCTAATAGATCTTTCCAGACAGCAAGATAGAGATTCTCAGACCCCAGGCAGAGCTAAACCTCCAGTTCTTGTTCCATTTCAACCTCTAACAAAGCATAATTACACCAGGTCCTGAGCAGTTCCCATGATGATAGGGGGACAGCTCTGAGTATTTGGAGGGTTGGCACAGATCTTGTCACACGGGTGCTGGAGATAATTCAGAGTGGTTACAAATTCAAATTCACCCAGCCCCTAAAGGACTGGTTTGTGGAGTTCCTGACAGGGCGACTGGAGAAAAAAGAAAGGTCACAGCCACAGTTCATACATAGGCTGTTAAATATTCAGGCCATTGAGTTTGTGCCGCTTGACGTTTCAGTTTTAGGCAGATATGTCGTGCTGAAGAAAGACTCGGATGACTGGAGACCCAATCTGAATCTTTCACATGTCATTGCAATATTGAAAATGCAGCACTTTTGCATGGAAGCACACAGAATTTACTGGCCTCACTGGATTTGACGGAGGCCTACCTGCACATTCCCATCTTCTGATCACAGAAATGTTCTGAGACTTCATGTCCTGGAAAATCATTACCAGTTCTCAGCTCATCTCTCTTGGGCTGGCGACTGCTTTGCAAAACTTTACCAAGGGGATGGTGATGGTAACTTCCCATCTGTGCAACTCAGGTTTGCAGGTTCACCCATACATGGCTAACTGGGCTCAAGAAGGAGAACAAGCAGTAGCCCACATGGTTCAGGTCCTGCAGAGCCTGGGCTGGATAGTAAATTTCTGAATGAGCCAACTAGCTTCATCCCAGTACCTGGGAGTCTTCTTCAGCACATCAGGTGGTCGTTTCTAGCTTCCAGAAGTACTCAGACTGTAGCTTTGCTTCCAGATAATGAGCTTGTTGACCTGACCAGCTCCATCCATGTAGCACTATCTCCAAGTGCAAGGCTCAGTGTCATCTATGACAGATGTCCCTTGGGTGAAGGTCCACATTCAGTCTCTCCAGAGTGCGTTATTGTTGAGGTGGTCACTGGAGATTGACACAGTGACTGAACACCACGACAAACCTCGGGTACGGTAAAAAAAAATTGGGCCATCTACTGTCGTATTGGAAACAAGGCCTTTTACCACTCCATGGGAGCAGTAAAAGGTCTTGCTCCCCTAATAAAAAAAAAAATTGCACCCAGGTCGACATCTCCTAGAGTCCAGCAGCCCCTCCACATATGAGTCTGCAGTGCACACCTAAACGTTCCTCCTCAACTCCCCTCTTGGCCCACGCCTGTTTTATCTTTAGCCTCAGCTGCCATGGAGAACAATCTGGCCTGCACCGAGGACTTCCCTGTGTCGAGTCCCTCGCTGATTTATTAAACAGTCACCAGTCTCCGTAAAGGTGCATCCAAATAGAAGTGTGGCTTTGTGGGCAGAAGTCGTGCATTCTCCCCCGAGGAGATTTGTAGGGCAGCGACTTGGTCATCTCTACATACTTTTTTCAAATTTACAGAGTGGTTGTAACATCAAGGGAGGACTCCGCCTTTGGGCACTCAGTGTTACGAGCCAGTGCAGTGTAAAGAATGACATGGTTGCTGGTAGCCGTGGGTAACCCGCCAAAATGGTGGGGGAAAATCTGTGTTCACCGTGGCTACGGGGACAAGGCTATTCACTGCCCCCGTGGAGCGGTGAATGGCCTTGTCCCCGCAATTAAGGGAGGGAACGAGCGCGGTCACCTATCGCGCTCCCTCCCTCCTTACTGCCGCCCTCCTTACTCCCTCCACCAAATTTAAACATCTCCCTGCCCCTTACCTTCGTGGCCGGCGATTTCTAAATTGCTTTCGGAGCGTTGAAGCTGCGTGTGGCAGCTGTAAAGGTCATCTCTGACGCAACCGGAAGTTGCATCAGAGACAACCTTTCCGGCAGCCATATGCAACTTCAACACTCCGGCTGCTGTAAGAAGGCAGTTTAGAAATCGCAGGGAGGGAGTAGGGAGATATTTGGATTGGGCGGAGGTGCGGATGTGGTGCTGTTGCTCGCCTCCCTCATCGCTGGGGCTTCTGCCGCTCTCTACTTCAGGGAGGGGCAACACTGCTACAAAGCGGCCACAAAGAAGCCGCCTGGAGTCAAGTACCCACGTTCACCCCACCATCCAGTACACTCGTAGCGCTAGGGGACGGAGGATGAGGCGGGAAACTGCTCGCGCTGCGGAAGTGAGGCAGGATCAGAGCTTGCAGGCTCCCTGGGAGGTGGGGGGGGGTGCTGTTCTAGATGCTAAGGCCACACTTGAAGAGATCCCCTTTCCCAGAGAGCTGAAAAGTAGAGACTTCCTGGTAGGGGAACAGAAACTCTCCCCAACTTGGCCTGAGAAGAGTCACCAAAATGCACGATTTTCAGCTTGGGAAGTCACCATGTAGTATTCCGATTGGGACCTGTGTCTGGTAACATGTGCTTCCTTCTTCTTGTGTTGTTTTTTTTTGTATATATTTTTATTAAGAAATGCAATTCTTGTGCTATGTCACTATGTTTGTGCTTGTATAGATGCTGCAGGGACGGGGCAATGAAGGGGATGGCGGGGCGGTGAAGAGGATGGTGTGACGGGGACAGATTTTTTTTCCCCATGTCATTCTCTAGTGCAGTGTTCCTGCCCTAGATTTCTGGGACTGGTTTTGTATGTCCCATCTATCCAGAATGACACCTATTGCACTAGAAAAAGAGATTAGGTTCTTACCTTGCTAATATCTTTTCTAGCAGATAGATGTGTCATTGTAGAGCCCTGCCCTGTCAGTTATCTCCTGTTCCTAACTACTCTCAATCAAAAAGTTCCAGTTCAAACTGATATTTGGATGTAAGTCAGTCCTTAGGTATATAAAGAATGAACTAGTGCTATAACACACATTTATTATGATTTCAGAGCAGAACAGAGTTGTAGTTGGAGGAGTTTCCCCATACCCTTCCTTCACAAGTGTTTCTATGTTAGGCTGTTGTCTGCTTTGTTACAAACTGAAGTGGGGCAGCAAAGCCCACTAGTGAAGGAGGATGGATTCAAAAGCTGGAGTGGATTCCTTCTGTATGGCTCACGATCATGGGTATATTACACATCCATCCAGAATGAGATACCTGTCTACTACAAAAAATATTAGCAAAGTAAGAAACTAATCTCTTTATAGTCTTTTCCTTATATGCGAGGAATTCCATCACCTTTATCATCCTGGTCTTTCTATTTTGAACCTTTTCTAGTTGCATTATAACATTTTTCAGATAAGGCGACCAGAATTGAATGCAGTACTCAAGGTGAGGTTGCACCATGGAACAATACAGAGTCATTATAACATCCTTAGTCTTGTTTACCATCCCTTTTCTATTAATTCCTAGCATCTTGTTTGCTTTTTTGGCCTCTTCCGCATATTGGGCGGAAGGTTTCAGAGTATTGTTTACATTGACACCCAGATCTTTTTCTTGGGCATTGACCTCCAAAGTGGATCCTAGCATCTGGTAACTATGATTTTGGATTATTCTTTCCAATGTGCATCACTTTGCATTTGTCCACGTTAAATTTAATCTGCCATTTGGATGCCCAGTCTTCCAATTTCCTATAGTTTGCCTGCAATTTTTCATAGTCTGCATTTTAACAACTTTTGAACATTGTTTGGCGGTGGGGGCACCCACTGATGGATCTCATGACCTTGGCGATGAAAGCAAAGGTGGTTTGCTTTTACAGCTGAAGATACAAGCCCAGAAGTGCAGGGTTGGAGCTGGAAAAGGGGCTCTTTTATGTGTTTCCTCCGTGGTCCATGCTAGGTAAAGTCATTTGCAAGATCACGAGTCATCCGGGACTATTCATCCTAGTGGTGCCTGATTGGCCCTGCAGACCATGGTATCTGGACCTAGTTTGCCTACAGAGGGATATAGGTCTCAGATTGAAGGTTCAGACGGATCTCCTGACACAGGGTCCGGTCCCTATAGAGAATCCGGAACACTTTGGGTTTACATCATGTCTCTTGAGTTGGCGGCCCTAGTAAGAAAGGGATACTCAAGAGGTGGTCATTTCCACTCTGCTTAGTGCCGAGAAGCCCCCGAAGGTGGCGGCCTATGCCAAGGCCTGGAAAACTTTCCAACAGTGGTATGCTAAGATCGATGCAGAGCCCTTACAGGCTCCCATCATGATAGTCCTGGAATTTTTGCAAGAGGGACTTGAGCAGGGCCTGTCGGTCAGATCGCTGAAAGTGCAGATAATAGCCCTTTCATGCTTTTGAGCTCAGGGAGAGAGAGCATCTCCAGCCCTCACCCAGATGTGACAAGATAAGGGGCTCTCGGATTGCACTTTCTGGCGAGTCTACTTTTTCCCATCTTGGAATCTTAATTCCATTTTGCAAGATCTCAATAAGAATCCATATGAGCCCTTACAGGAGGCTTCCCCCTTAGATCTGATAGTCAAGATGGTTTTCTTGGTGACAATTATGTTGACGAGATGAGTCTCGTTGAGTTATAAGCTCTCTCTTGCAGAGAGCCATTATTTAAGATTAAGAAATAGGGCTTTCCATGTGCATGGTTCCATCCTTTCTACCGAAAGTAGTCTCTGCCTTCCTTGTCAATCAGGGGGTCTGTTTTCCTATGGGGTTGAAGAAAAAAGACAAAATATTGCATTTGCTAGATGTTGGGAGAGTGCTCCTTCGCTACCGCAAAGTTACTAATGAATTTCGCCTTTCTGATCAGTCATACTAAGAAAGCCAAGTCTCTATCCAAGACTTTGATCTCCAGATGGATTAAAATGGCAATTTCCTCCACATAAGCAGGTGCCGATAGCACTGAAGGCATACTCCACCAGACCCTGCTGTGCCTGATCGAGACTATCTCTAGCAGAAAGTTGAAGTTTAAAAACTGTAAAACTATAAATAGCTTTTATTCTATGGAAACTAAGTAAAAGTTTGCTCTTTTAAGAGATAAATTGCCTATATAAAGGACCTACAATTTAGCTTTTATCCCAAAATTATCAGAGCTCAGAACAAAATAATGTATACTACTTGTACAATCCTATTCTATTCCTGGACAAGTGGGTTATGAACCTAGCCTCGTCAGACAGGCTTATAAGGAGTATTTTTTTTGTGGTGTTTCAACAATGCTTCAGTGTTCCCCCGCATGAGACGTCTTGGGCTGCGGGAGATTGTAGACTTTTGGAAAGTCTGCTTCGGCGGGGGGGGGGGGGGGGGGGGGTTCGATTGCCTGAAAGTATGCCCTCTGGACAGCCTGCTTCTTTGTTCTGGGGCTCAGGGATCCATCCCTTGGGAGCTAGCTTACCCCAGGCTTGTCTGCTAGTGGGTGGGCGCAGGTTTAGTGGAGGTGTGACCTCTTTGAAATTATTACTACAGTACATAGTTAGTTTTCATTTTATATAACATTCAGCTTCATTTACTGGTGAAAATAAATCTCACACGTGTACCCATGTAAAGATGGTAGAAGGAAAATTTTGAGAGACTATAATTTGTTCAGAAAGGATAAGAGTGATTCTTTTGGAAAGGAAATGTTGCTTTCCACAGTCAAATAGGATTGAATAGTGCTCACAAGTAGATATCACAAGTTGCTGGAACAGAACAAATGTCCCAAATCTCAGAATTTAGCATAAAGCTCTGAGCATGTGTGGCCTTTCCTGCACTCGTCAATCTCTTCAGTGTAGGGAGTTTACTGTATTATTCCAGGTACAGACCCATGGATCTTAAACCACTTAGGCAAGAAAATATTTTGGGTTATATAGTCTTTGAAAGTTACGACATTTTTTTTGCTTAGCCTATCATTACTCAGCTAGTTTCCTTATAAGCAGAAGTGAATGAACATGTGGCACTCATTTTTTTTTTTTTTTATTTATACAAATTTAACAATTTTAATATCAAATGATATCAAAGAAAAAGGATTCTTACAAAAAGTTTTACAATCATTATACATATAACACAAAATTCCTTTTCAAGCCCACAAA